>NW_028258138.1:10305530-10608560 GCF_053883595.1 Heterocephalus glaber
TGAACACCTGACACTGGGCGGCCTGCTCTGGGTGCTCTGACAGGGAAACCGGTTTGCTGCTTTGTACAAGAGCTCTGGCTGATGATGGCTAGGGTTTGCTCCTGCAAGAGCTGGGATGGACAGTCACACTCACCCGTGAAGCACAAGGTAAGCAATCTGATGGCTAAGGTCTGGCGGCTCAAAAGCATCTTTGTTAGTTGGTAAGTCCTTTCCTTCCTTTCACATCTGAAAAGAAATCAACATTAGGATATCAAAATTCTAGTGTCTAATTGGATTGTAAAAATAGAAATGGGCCCCCAAACAGACCCACAAGAAACAGCCAAACTTCCTGGTTGCAGCCTCCCCTGCCCTCCCAGGCGCCAGGCGATTTCCTCAGACAGCTTTGGGCAGTGATCCTCTCCCCAATAGGGAAAAATTTCCAATGTGACTTTTGAACAGGTCAAAAAACTGGCTAAAAAAATGTTTAAACATATAAAAAGCTAAACAGTGAGGAGTCTTGCCTCCTTTAGGAAACTACTTCATTTATTAATTTATTATGGTGAATTCTTAGGAATGTCTTTTTGCAGAAGCATAAAAAATATATATATACTTATTCCCCCCCTCATTTAGACAAGAGATAGCAGGTATAATCTCTGTTCTACCTTGACGTTTTCTACTTAAAAATTTATTAGGGAGGTCTCTTCCCCCTCACCGCCACAATGACAAATTTCCTGCTTTTGTTGTTTTAAATAATTGCACAGTGTCCTGTTCTATGGTCATAACATCATTTATGTCACTAGTCTCTGATGATGGACATTGGAATTGTACCTCATCTTCTGTGCAAGGAATTTTCTGGAGTACCCCTTGCCCATGTGCAGGTCTCAGTGTAGAGGAATTTCCAGGTGTAGGATGGCTGCACGCTGTAGTTTGAACGTGTCCCCTCGGTGATCGAGTTTTGAAACTTAGTCCCCAGTCCCAGGGTGGGGAGAGCTGGGGCTTTAAGCAGTGATGAAGTCATCAGTGCTCTGCCTTCGTGAATGTGTTAACAGTGACACGGAGGAGGTAGGCTCATTACTGAGAGGGGTTTGTTACAGAGCAAGTTCGGTCCTCTCTTGGTCTCTTGCCATGTGAAGTCCTCTACTACGTTGTGATGCAACAAGGTCCTCTCTAGATATGGTCCCCAACCTTGGGCTTGCCAGCCTCTAGAACCATGAGCCAAACAAATATCTGTTCTTTACAAACAATGACCTTATCTGTGGTACTGTTCCTGTACCATAACATGGACTAAGACATAAGCAAGAGTCCCATCGGCCATGGTGCCAGCAGAAAACTGCACATTCAAGTTAAGAATATTTTGAGAAAGACTATTTCATCAAGGGGCCATTTATGGAGTGGGAGCAAGATGTGGGCACTGCATAAGGGAGCATGCAGTTCCTCCAGCTAACAACAGGGGGACCCATCACCACCCTGAGCTAGAAGAGCAAAAGAGAAGACACCAACGTTGGAATATGGATGGAGGAATCCCGTGTGAAGACCTATGACAAGGGGCAAAAGACACCACCAACCCAAGGTGACTGTGCAGGGAGAGGACTGCGGAATAAGTATCCCTCACCATTTCCGTTCCTTCTCTAACTTGGGCCTCCCCATTGGCTAAACCCAACTGGGAGCCACATGCCAAGGGGGCTGCAGCTGTGTCCCTGCAAGTCATGGGCCAAGGCCATGTAAAGGGCAGGGAAGGCGGAGGGTGAATGTGCAGGGGCAGACATAGGGACCTGGCAATCGGACTAAGCACTTGTAATTCGGGTTTTTTTGGTACCGGGGATCAAACTTTTGCTTGCAAGGCAGGCGGCGGAACCACTGAGCTAAATCCCCGGGCCTAAGCACTTGTAATTCTGATAGAGACGGCCACACTGCCCGGCCTGCAGCAGGTACCAGTTTACAGAAGTGCCCACAATGGGCCGGGGATTTAGCTCAGTGGTTTCGGCGCCTGCTGAGCAAGCTCAAGGACCTGAGTTCGATCCCTGGTACCACCCCCCCCCCCCCAAACCAGAAATGCCCACAACAGGCGAGTACTTTTGGTTCTCCATTGCCGCTTCATAGAGATTTCTTGGGTTTTCAACAAATTCATAAATGAAAAGTTATCTTCACCCCAATATTCATTTGTACTTTCTTATTCTGAAGGAGTGAAGCATCTCTTCATAGATTATGAGCTACTTCTATTTCTTTCCTGTTAAAAGCCTGTTTGTCCCTTTGCCCGTTTTTGTACGGAGCTGTGCTGTTTCTTACTGGTTTGCAGAAACTGTGTGTATGTACGAGGGAAACTGGCCCTTTGTGATACAAATCACATTTTTCTCTTCTCTTTTTGTCATTTGCCCTTTGTTTGATTGTGCTTAAAAAACAAACAAACACTACTCAGAAATTTCTGGGTTTCATGTTTTCAGAATGAAAGATACAATTGGCTGTCAGTATCTGTGGGTTCCGCATCAGCTGATTCAATGAACTGTGGGTCAAAACTGTAAGAGAAACTTGCATCTGTATTGAACATGTACAGACCTTTCCATCCTTGACCTTATTTCCTAAACAGTACTGCACAACATCTGTCTATGTAGCCCTTCCATGACATTCAGAGTTCTATGCAATCTAGAGCTGCTTTAGAGTCCACAGCATGGCGTGTCTGTCATATGTGGACACCATGCCATCCATATAAGGGACCTGAGCTGGAATTACAGGCATCCACTAATATTCCCAGCTGAGAGAGATTACTGAAGAAGAATTTTAAGGAGTTCTAATCAGTTTGGGGTTTTTTTCCTCTCTCTCTGTCTCTGTCTCATATCTTTTGTCCCCATTCAGGCAACTAGGCCCTATAGATTCTGAGTGTTTTTGAGTCCCCCCAATACTGGGGCAGTATGAAACAGCAAGTCAAAATGACAAAAGACCATGAAATAGCAGACTGAGTCCAGGCTACAGACAACTTTAAAAGTCCTCCTGACTGCAATGTTGACGGGTCTTACCCACAAGAAATCCAGGAGACTCCAAGTCAACATGTCTATCCCTTCCACACAAATGGCCAATAAATACATGAAAAAAAATGTTCAACCTTGCTGGCCATTCAAGAAATGCAAACTAAAACAACACTGAAATTCCATCTCTCTCCAGAAAGAATGGCTATAATTAAGAAAACAACCGATAGTGCAGTTTTCAGACATGTTCAGGAAGAATCAGTCGAGTTTTTTTTTAAAGCATCATAATTGCACTATTTATATCAAGATGCCTGGTAAAGCAAATGCTTCCAAGAAAAAGTCTCAACAATTAAAAAAATTCAAAAAGAAAAACTGATGATGAAGAAATAGAGTTGTCAGAGAAAGAGGTTAGAAGCATAATAAAAAGTAAAAATCATCCAAAGCACATGTCTTCTGAAGGACAAACAAATCATATTAATCTAAAGCAGATAAAGACAGCATCCAACAAGAGAAAAACCTGGCAACCTCTTTCAAAGAGTGTGAGGGAGCATTTGCAAACTATGATGGAAGCAGTAATAATAGCAATTTTGAGTAATAAAATTAAAGAAAAAAAACAAATTCAGTATCATCTCAACTGCCTGAAGAAAAGGTTGCTACAACTGTGTGAAACCCTGAAAGGCCCTCCCCAAAAGCTGAAATATTTAACTAATGTGGCAAGTCTACTGAAAATGGAAAGAGCACAATAGAGAGGTAATGAAGAAGGCCCAGCATTACTGCAGGATGAAATAGATGAAACAGTACAGATTACGGAGTCAGTGACGGGAAATATTCAGAGTCTAAAAAACAAAATTGAAATTCTGACACATGAGATAGAGGAAGAGGAGGAAAAGGCAAAAGAGATGCTTCAGCTGGATCGATGTAACATACTTTCCCTCCCAGAGCTTTCTCGGCACAGTCTGAAAGCACCCACACTGCAGAAAGAAGTTTTGATGCTAATTCCAAACCAGAAAGTTCCTCTAAAAGACTTGGATGTTCTTCATAATTCATCCCAGATGAAGAACATGTCAGTGTTCATCGAAGAAGCCTGTAAGAAACTAAATGCCTTTTAGAGAATTTTAAAATATTGTTTCCTATTAATTTAATCTTTATAAATTTGTGAAACTGTTAACCTATGATGTTACAGAGGCTGAAGCTTCTGCAGGATTTATTATCCTCTAATATGCTCTTTAAAATTGGCCTGTGTAGGCCTATCATTAGCATCTAATGTAGTCCTTAAAACTTTTTAGCAGTTATGAAATCTAGAAAATCAATATTTATATTGCTGTATCGCAGTTATTTGCCTAAAACATAAGGCAGGAATAGCTATGCTCCGATAGTTTGTGATGGCTACTGGGAGCTCACCTGTGTTGGCACAGCGGAGTCCTGACGCTGTGACACTGTGTGTGTGATGTGCCCACGTGCAATGCTTAGAGCATAAACACAAGAGTGTTTGCTGTCACTCATTCTGTAGCTGAGAGCTTGCATTTTCTGTCTGCTTTCAGAGCTTGAGAAATCCCCAAGTGCCTCTACCCTTACCTAACTCCCTCATCTTGTTTGATAGTTAAAGTTTTCCAGGTTCCTTCAACTTTGAAGTTGGCATTAAGTTTTTATTTTGCTTGTTTTAAATATTTACTTTCTACTGTCATCAAAGCATAGTCTTAAGAAAATTACTAAAAAGGGATCTAAGCATATTTATTCCCTTAAAACCAACCAAAAACAAAAAACAAAACCTGTTTTGAGAAGACCCAGTGCATGAGAACCAGCTACCAAAGGTAGAAGGTACTGAGAGACCAAAGAAAGCAGACAGCCGGGCATGGTGGTGCATGCCTGTAATCCTAGCACTTGGGAGGCTGAAGCAGGAGGATCTCTGCAAGTTCAAGGACAGCCTGGGCTACCCACTGAGTTCAAGCCCAGCCTGAACTATGTAACGAAACCCTGTCTCAAAACAAAACCAAAAAAGCCGACAAATTTGGGATTACCAAAATGTGTCTCTCAGACAGCAGCAAGATAGGCAGATTCTTGTACCCCAGATTTCAGCAGCAGGAAGGGGATTATATGCTAAGCCAGACAAAGTGGCCCATAGCCAATTAGAATCTATGATGATACGCTTTTATATATAAATACATTATTACTTAAATATATAAAAAATCATTTGTAATAAATCATTTGTAAAATAAAATAGTTACAATTAAAAAAAAGAAAAGAAAAGAAAACAACCAATACAAATGCTGGAGAGGCTGTGAGGAAAAAGAAAACCTCTTTCATTGGTGGTGGGAATGAAACTAGTACAACCACTATGGAGATTCCTCAAAAAACCTAAAACTAGAAGTTCTATTTGACCCACCTATTCCCCTTCTAGGTATCTTTCCCAATGAATTTTGAAGTCATGTTACTACAGTGATACATGGATAACTATGTTTATAGCAGCACAATTCATAATAGCTAAGTCTTGGGAGCAGCCTATATATCCATCAACAGATGAGTGGATAAAGAAAATGTGTATTTATGCACAATGGAGTACTACTTTGGTATAAAAAAGATAAATGTGAAGCATTTGTAGTTAAATGGATGAGCCCTGAGACCATGTTAAGTAAATCAGACACACAAGCTTAAGTATCTCATGGCTCTCCTATACAAGAAAGCACAAAGTTATAAATAAAGTGCAAAGAAAAGACAATAGGAAACAGAGAGATGGATCTCACAGGAAGGCAGCTGAGAGATGGAGGGACAGCAGAGGGATGGGAAGGAAAGGAGAGGAAAAGGCAGGGCTTTGTGAAGTGCTGTGTAGCTGCACCAAATCCCCACAAGGATGCGACCACCATGTATTACAAACAGGTGCAGAAAATCAAATACACATTAGTGAAGGGGTCCAAGGCATGCAGGGAGGGGAGGGTGGGGAGAGAAAAGAATAAGAAAGAGAATTAAGAAACGTATGTGCACCACCTCTTCAGAATCATTACGGACTACAAAGATGTACTAACAAACAAAGAAAAATAAAAACAAAGCAAAATTTCTATCCCTTTTCGGAGGCTCAGGTGGGGCCACTTACCAACTTAGCGAGACCCTGTCTCAACATTTGAAAAAAGAAAAGACAAGAGGGCTGGGGATGTGGCTCAGTGTAAAGGCCCTGGGTTCAACCCCCAGTATCAGATAACGGATAAAAATCCTGCCTCTGCTGGACGCTGCCCACTTCTGCCCACAGCATGTCCCACCATGTCACCCTTCGGAAACACCGGCCGTGCACCCATGCACTATGAATCACCATCTCCCATGACGACTCCACAGGGGAGGGGGTGCATGTTAATGAGCGTGGCCCCTGGACACGGGGCACCTCCAGGAGGCTGAGGCAGGAGGATGGCCACAAATCTGAGACCAGGTTGAATTAAATAGAGAGACCCTATCTCAAAAATGACAACACAAAACCACCATGTTCCTCTGGGCCAGTGAACGCCTTCTCCCCTTGCTTTGGTCCTGGTGACCCCTACTCCACTTGAACCAGCTGTCCGATAGGCTCATGCTTGTTTGTAAAACCCAATTTCCAGACTCACTTGAATTGTTAGTGGAGCTCCTCTGCATTCTCCTGACTGCAAACAGATCAGTCTCCCTACAGCACAACTCTCAGGGTCTCATCTCCAAAGCCAAGGCCACCCATCTCTCCTGGGGCCCTGCATGGAGAAGGTTCCACCTCTATGCAGTGCTCTCCGGGGCATCTTAACATCTCCAATGCTTTCACCTTTGAGTCTGTGGCTCCTTGGTGCTGTCTGAAAGGATAGCGGCACAGCACCAGGAGGGGAGCCTTGGCTCTCCTGTGGGTTGCTTCCCTCTCCAGCGGGCTGGGTTCCGTGCCCTTGGACTACTGCTGCCCTCTAGGTGGGTGCCGACTGGGTCACGCTGCAGAGAAGCCCCCTGTGCAGGAGACTGCAGTATTGATGATGCCCAAAGCAGCTGTAGGCAGTGCAGGCTGTGAAGAGTTAACTCCACAATTGGCTTGTTTATAGAAGCAAGTCCGGCAGAAGCCTATGTGCAAAGGTCAGCAACTCGCACCCAAAGTCCGTTCCCACAATTAAAACCCTCTTAGTAGAAGGACAATGTTCTAATTACAACCATATATTTTGTCTATTCTGTTCCTAATTTAAGAATGCTTTGTCTTGCCCTTCACGACCCTTGTTTACATTAATTTCCATAGAAACCCTATGACTTCACATGCTCGCATGTAGTTTCACCCTTGCACATAGCTCACCTTTACCCCAATGGATTACCAATAAAAATCAGTGGCTTTGACTGGCTAGCACCTTTGTTGGTTGTACGGGCATTGGTCATCCTAGTGCCCTGCTTCCTGTCTCTCTTAGTTCTATTAGTTTTTTCCCCTCAGGCCTGTGTCATACACTGGGTGGGAGACTGGAGGTGTCTGATAACATTTCAGGGGTCCCCAGTACCCACGGTGTTGCTGGGAGCTGAGCCTCCATTGCTGACACAGCCGGGACCAGATGGGCAGAGGCCATTCCCTCTGTGGGCTGGCAGTGCCCGGCTCACCCAGGAGCAGCTGGCTGGGAGGTCTGGGTTGGGGGGTGAACCTCTGGGTCACAACTAGCACACTGGGAGCAGAGGTTCAAAGACTTTGCTATGGGTGGGGCTGGGGGGGCTCTTGGGAAATGGAGATGCAGGGGGATCGAAGCCAGGGCCTTCACACTTAGCTACAACCCCACCCAGCCCTTTTTATTTTCAGACAGAATCTCTCTAAGTCACTCATTGCCCAGCTGGGCTAAACCTTGCAATCCTCCTGCCTCAGCCTCCCAGAGTGTGGAGATCAGAGGCATGCACCGTCATGCCCAGTCTGGAGATTCTTCTGACAGGGGTTGAGTTGTCATGCAGACATCCTGGTGGGAACTGAACTCACCAGAGGGAACGATTTCCCAGAATCTAACACTACCTCTACCAGCTGTGGGAAATACTGGAGTTGTTTTGCCTGGACTGGGACATTCCGGTGGAAGGAAAGGGCGCTCTGGTTTGCGTCAGTTCTTGGGCCATGCTCAGCTGGGTTCTGCTCGTCTCTCTCAAAGCAGGCGAAAGCCTCCTCTGCTCGTTTTCTGCTTTCCAGCAGCCGGTGTTTCTGGATTGCCCATCTACTCTGCACCCGAGTACAGACATCTTTGCTCTTATTTTCAGGGGGGTAAGATTTCCTGGTTACACCTTCCTGGATCTGGCTTGAGTCGGCTCTGGCAGGCCGGCAGGAACCTCCCAGGATGCGTTACCCTAATTGTGTGCTTCAGTGATTCTGCATGGGAACTAAATGCACCGTTACTGCCATTTAAATCTGGCTTTGCGTAACAATATCAAGAAATGTGAAATTTATGTTAACCATTTGATTTTTTATCTTTTTACTTAGAATGCCATTAAACAGCAAATTTAAAAATATGATCATGAAGCAGGGCCTGTTGGCACATGCCAGTAAGCCCAGTAGTTGGGAGGCTGAGGCAGGAGGATCACCGTGAGTTCAAGGTCAGCATGGACTACACAGCTAGACCCTGTCTCAAAAGACACCACACATATATATACCTATGACACTACAGAAGAACAAACTTTCTATTTTAGTACCTCTAGTGGTACTTTTCTGTTTGGGAATGGCAGGTCCTACTGGGCCCTACAAGTCATGCAGCTGCACGCTCCTGGCTCACTCCCACCGACAGTGCCCAAGCTCCTCAGAGGGAGTTCAAGGGCACCATTGGCTTTGCAGTTTTCCCTGCAGTTAGCGTCCCACGTGTGCCGGCCATGCCAAGCTCCGGGCAACAGGTCACCCTGCTCAGCCTTCTCCATTCCCTTCGCCCTTTCAGAAGCCCTCCTGCTATTCACCCCCATCCCTGACACACACTGCCGGTTTCTGAGGCCCAGCTCAAGTGGACGTCACGTGAGTACAGTCACTTCTCTGAGTTCCACTCCTCCTCCACAGATGACCAATCCACAGGGAGCCCCAGCGCACAGCCCCTGGTCGACAGTACAACTGCGTCTTTTCCTCTGTCCAGCGCAGCCTGATGACTGATACATCACCAGGTGGTCCACGAATCATGAATGAATGGAGCTTGGAAATATTAGACAATCACACAACTGTTGTTCCTGGACATTAAAAGCAAAACACCAGAGAGTACAAAGAAGAACATAACAATCACCTTTATTTCCACCATTCAGCATCAATCACGAACACCTTGGTAGATTTGTTTCTAGTTTATTTTTCACATGTCACTCGTTTCTGTGAAAATTCAACATGCACATTTAAAAAAGTGAAAATAATGTATAAAAGTAGTCTCAACATCTGGATATTATCATCACTAACATTAAATGAACAGGATCTCACAGGCCTTTCCAGATTCATAAATACATACACACGCTCATGCAGTTTGTCTAATTTTAATTCTAATTAAGAAAAAACCAAAGTAAATCTGAAGGAATTGCTGAACTCAATTTTTTTTTGTCCATAAGAATTACTTCCTTAATATCTCTCTCAGGTTAAAAAAAAAGTCTTATGAAAGACATTAGGAAGTTGGAGTATTCTATATTCACAGCTCCTTTTAATTTGAAACCATATTTGCTGATCTACTCTTTGAAAGATATTACATTCTCATACTTCCTTCTCTTTTCCTGTTGTACTTCCTTGCTTCATAGCTATATATATTTTTGTCTGTGTTTATAACAATTCTATTTTACCCACAGTTGCTTTTTTTGTTTCTCACTATGTAGCCCAGGCTGGCCTTGAACTTGCAGTGATCTTCCTGCCTCAGCTTCCCGCGTCCTGGGATTATACGCATGTACAACCAGGCCTGGTTCTTCACCCTTTCTTGTATTATTTCGACAAGATATTCTGTATTATTTCTACATTTAAATAGAATAAATAAACAGTTTTCATTGCCATTTCTCTACTCCTGAGTTCTTTATCTCTTTATTTGCTGTTTTTTGGATTTTGTTTTCCAGTTTGTTTTTCAGTAGGGCTCATGGTGTCTGAATTCTCTGTTTTTCATGTGAGAAAGGCTTTTCTCTTTTTGGTGCTGGAGCCTGAGTCCAGGCTTTGTGCATGCTGGGCAAGTGCTCTGCCACTGAGCTACATCTCCACCCCACATACCACTGCCCAGGACAAAATACCCCGCAGGACAGAAAGTGCCAAACTGCAATCCCAAACCCACTTATTTATCACACACAAAGTGCCAACACTGCAATTAAGCCTGCATACTGAAGTTTGAGTCTAGAAAAAACAACTTCACATTAACATCTTTTGTTTTTTTTTTTTTGGTACCAGGGATCGAACTCAGGTCCTTGCGCTTGTGTAGCAGGCAGCGAAACCACTGAGCTAAATCCCTGGCCCCACATTTGTTGTCTTAAAAGAAAAACATAATAACTTGTGTGCCATGGGTTCATTCGGCCACCACTGCCTTTGGGAAGTTTCCTTCCCTGGGAGATTTCTCTTCGGAATTATTAGCTTCTGGTGTTTTCCATTACACTAGCCAGTCTGAGGCCAGCTTGATTTTGTTTCCCCCTCTTTTCTTTTTTCTTCCTGTGTTCCTAGTTTTTCCTTTGAATCAAAACCACTGAAGATGTCTTAGTGCTGAGCACTCTCATGTGAAATTTTCCTGGATTATCACAAGTTCTTTGGGTCTACAGGCCATTTTTTTCTTCATTTCGGCAAGATTTCTTTTTTCTTTTTCCCCTTTGGTACTAAGAATCGAACTCAGGACTTTGTGCTTTTAAGGCAGGTGCGGTGTCACTGAGCTAAATCCCCGGCCCAGCAAGATTTCTTTTCTTCTTCTTTTTTTTTTTTTTTTTTTGCATTTCTGTCACCTTTGTTAATTTCTCTCTATCAGGGATTCCAATAATTTTAAGTGCCTGATTGTGTTTTGTCGTCTATGTCAGATTCTTTTAAATTGAGTTTATCTTTGTCTCTTTCATCTACTCTCATTGGACTTACATCAAGCCTTCCCACTATTCAAATATTTTTGTTTCCAGTACCATTTTCTCTGATTTTTTCCTCTCATTTCTTCTGTAATTCTGTTTGTATGGTCTTCAATTTGTTCTTATGCCTCCAAACTATGTTCATTTAAATTTTTTTCTCATTTTTGAGTTTTTTATTGCATCCAAATTTTTACCAACCTGTTGTAAGGTACAAGAAGATATACATATGCATGTACATATATGTATGTATGTCTATACAAAAATTTTTTTAAAGTAAAACTCTTTGGAAGCTAGGTTGTTCTTTCCTTTCCTTTTCATACCTCTTCCCCCTGCTGTGCTTGGAGGGCTTCATCATCTGCCCTGACACAAAAGAGGGAAATCCTGACTTCCTAAAGTTGGAACAGCTGGACTACTTCTTGAGGCCCTGCCCCGGTGCTGGGATGGGGTGGAAAGGAAAAGGAGAAGAGCTTGGTTTTTGTCAGAATGCTGGGTCCTGCTTTTTCCCAGACACAAAGGAAGTGCTTTGTGTCAGGCCTAACTTAAGTGAGTCTTTCATAAACAAACGGACAAAGCAAACAGGCTGCTTTTAGCAAACAACTGCAGCTTCTCAGTAAATAGCGCAAATGGACTCAAAAGGAAGTATACAACCCCCCTGGTGCTGAGAAGTCCAGTGATTGTTGACACACCTGAGCAGACGGTCGTCCTTGGGCATCCAAGTCATGAACATTTCATCCCAGGGCTGGGGATTTAGCTCAGTGGTTCCGCCGCCTGCCTGGAAAACGCAAGGTTCTGAGTTTGATCCCCGGTACCAAAAAAAAAAAAAAAATTCACCCCAGATTCCTTTGCCCCTTCAATACCTACATAAGCCCAATTCCTTTCCCAGTTGCTGCTATTATCTCTTTCCTGGTGTTAGCCCATCCGCTCACAGATGAAATCTCTCCCAGCTAGCTGCTGCTCTCTCTCTCCCAATGTCAGCCCATCCACACACAGATGTCATAAACTTGGCTTTTTCCAACTAGCTGCTAAAATCTCCTGATTTTCAGTCTCTGTTAACTGGAATAAACTTTCTTTCCAAAACCTATTTTTGACAAGTGGGTTCTTTATGACACTTTGCATGCTGGCTCCATGGCTCTAGAGCAGTGACGAGTGGCATCAGCCATGTGGGCTTTGGGCCTTCTCCTCCCCCACCTCACCCCCTTCTGCCCAGCACAAAGGGTCACTGCCACTCCTGCTAGCAGGGCCAGACTTTGTTTACTTCCTTCCCACTGATGAGAGAGGATTTTTGAGATTTTTGTTGACTTGCCATTATAGTTTCTAGTTTTGGGGGACATGCTAAAAAACCCCCCAAACACCTCAGAATTAAACAACCAAGCAAAGAAAAATAATAAACCAAGCTTAAAGATCCCAAATTTACAAACACTCTCACTTGTGGGGTAAAGTACGTGTGCCCATTTTCAGTGGCCCCTAACGATGGACTTCCCATTGACGTACCTTTCTTTTTTCTTATTTTGCTCTTTCTTTTCTCTACTTCTCACCACCCTTAAGAAAGCCAACCTCCTCTGCTAAGTGACTACTTTTCCTTTATTCCTCCCTGGATTGCACACCACTAGTTTCTCATCTTAAAGGAAGAATGAGCCCTCAGGGAAAAGAGCCCTTAAAGGAAAAAAGAGCCCTCAGCCTGAGATAGATTCCAGGACTTCCTTCCCCAGAGTCCCGAACTTCACAGGGGCTCACATTTCTTTCCTGTGGACTTTGTCATCTCCAGATTACTTCTGATATCAAGTGCAATGTAAACAGCTGGTGTAGCACATTGTTTAGGGGCAAGGACAAGGGAAAACACTTGGACATGTTCAGTCCAGCCCACATTCAGTGCAGATGGTTGGCTGAACTTGCAGATAGATGTGGGACCACAGATAAGGACAGCTAACAGAATGTCAAGCTCCACACTAGCTCGGTAGTACTTCATGAATTTTAAAATGTGCTTTTCCTTTTGACATCTGAATATTTTCAAAATCAAAATGCTTTGTACGGTGGCATGTCACAGTGTGACTGACAGTAGCTTTTATTACTTGGTCATATAAATATAAGTGTATCTTACAATCAATGGCATTTTAGTTTGGGTGTTAATTTTGGGTAAATATGAAGAGTGATCATCAAAGAATGTACACGTCCTTGACCTCAACAGCCTGAAGGTTTATAAATGTAACAGGAAAATGAGTCCAATGTGGCCTTGTGTGGGCAAGTGCGAGTGATGGAATATATATTTTAATACACGTTTCACTTCTAAGATACTTCCTCTTGGGCCATGGTCCTTCTAGTTTTGTTTTGTTTTTTTTTTTTGAAGACAAGTCACCGTTTGTCAAATAAAAATCAAAACTCTGGCAGATTTTTACTTTTTAAATAAATGCAAGAGAAACTTTAAAGACAACAAAAGAAAAGTCACGCTGACTTTTGATGATTTAAAATGGAAAAACAACTTGTAAACAATAGCAGCTAAAAGTTCAAGCCACTTCCTGAGACAGCTCACACCTTATCAGCCATGCCCAAATTGCTGGTGACATTTATGACTTTTGCCTTACAGCAGACCCTGGCGTGGCCTCTGTTTCCTCCCTTCTACTAAGCACGAGCAGGTGGACTGGCAGGCGGAGGCGAGGGACGCCCGTGGGATTTCGAGCCCCTGGGTCCTGACCCGACATGGGGGAAGGGGTCAGGCAGGACTTGTGGGACCGTCCGGGCAAGGCGCCCAGCAGTCTGGGACGGTCTCTCAAAGCTGTTCCTTTCTACGACTTCCTGCCAAAGGAGACCATCAAACAAACATTACAACACAAAAGGAGGTGTGGTATCCAGTTTTCCAGTAAAAGCACCGCTAGTCAAAACCAGTGGATAAGTGGAACCACCTCGCTGCTGCATTTAACCGCTTTACTCCCAGCAGAAACGCGAGCTATGAGTATCTTCCAATATTTGCAGAATATTTTTCCGCTCTCATCACTCCTGGCCCCAGAAGGGCCCACTCCTCTGTGCCCTCGGCCCTCCACCCCCAGCTTCCAGGCTGTGGATCTAAGAGACTTCTGCCCGGGCTGTCCTCCGTGGCCTCTCTCCCGAAATGGAATAAAGGAGGCTTAATCCCGGGCTTCTCCTGTGGGGCGGGCCCGAGGCCCCGACCCAGAGCCCAGAAGGATAACCTAGTTTTGCAAGGCCGGCTAGATCTTGAGGTATCGGACCCTCCAAGTTCACAACGGTTCACAACTTGCAGCAGCGAGTGCCCAGGTGTCCCATGCACCCTTGCTGCGATGGCGGGGGCGGCGGGGGACATTGCGGGGATCGTGGGGGTGCTGGGGCTGGGGGCAAAACTCGCGGCTCCCAGCAGGGGGATAACGGGGCGCGCCCGGGCCGCCGCCAGTGCTGCGTGGGGATCGTCCGTGGGGGCCAGGCCGGGCCTGGCCGGACCCGACCGGGGCGGGGCGGGGGTCCCCAGGGCTGCACCGGGAGGGGCGCGGGGCGGCTCAGCCGGAGTCCCGCCTCGGAGAAGGAACTGGGATTCCGGGAAAAGGCTGCGGCGGGGAGGCCTTGCTGCGCTGTCCCGGCGCCGGCGCTCCCCACGCGTCCCGTCCCCACCTTACCTCGGCTGCTCCGCCCCGCAGGCCCCCGCGCCCGCGCAGTCGGCGGGATACTCGGGGGTGGCGGCCTCTCGGCCTCGGCGGCCGGCGACGACCTCCGGCGGGCGCCGATGGAGGCCGGACACTGGCAAAGCGGCCGTGAGGCCAGGTGGTGGCCGCTGACCGCGGAAGGGAGGATCCGGACTCTCCCCGAGACTCTGTGTCGCGCACCTAAAGATGCTTCGGGCGCCGGAGCGCGAGCCGAGAGCCCGCCTCGGAACTGCCCCGGAAGGCGGCGGGGCGGGGCGGGGCGGGGACGGGGCGGGGCGGCCGAGGAGGGCAGGGGGCGGGGACGCTCAGGCAATCTTTTCTGTTAGCTCCGTTACTGATTGCTCCTAACCAAGCCCCACCCGCATCACACGAGATCCATAGAGGAATGTATTATAGATTTTCAAAGCTACAACAGTGCCTTAGAGACACGCTATGAAAATGTGTTGGGTGAATGAACGAAACAGAGAATAAATAGATTCTCTCCTTGCCCCTTCACTTACTAGTTTTAGAAACCTCTCTGATCATAATTCTCCAGTCCGTAAAGCCTCTATGGATTGCAAAGGGTTGGCATAGTTCGGGGCTCAAGCAGGCCTTTGGAAATATTGTATAGATGATCCCTCACCCCGCTGCTTCTCGGTGGGTCTTTCCTTCTTACTCCTACCCCACCCCAGCCCCGCTAAGCAACCCTGCGTCAGAATAGGTGGAGAGGGAAGACATAATTCTTAGTATGCTTGCCTGTTATTTATATTCTGGCAGCTTCCAAAATAGAATGAGGAGGCTTTCGGTAAAACGTATCTATATTCTAAACGTTAACGCTATTACAATGAAAATGTTAAAATCTTTGTAAGAAGAGGGAAAAATATACTAAGCACCCTGGCTAGTCTTTCAGTTTTCTGGTCTCTGAGGAAAGTGAGGAGGAAGATGTTTCATATTTTTTGCATGCATGGAGAGAAAAGGAATATTTTCATCCAGGAGTCTAACATTTCCTGATGCTCTTTTGTAGGGGAGGCACAGGAGTGTTACACCCAGTGAGAAAGAACCAACCAGAGACCGATATTAAATCCACACAGGAGTTTATTACCAGCCAGGACCCGAGCCGAGCATCGGACTCGAGCCCCACTGGGGGAGAAAAACATGTTTTATACACCTTTGAGGCCAAGCAGTTTCTAGGCCCGCCTGTGGGATAGAACTAGCTAAGCAAGCGAAAGGTACAGAAGGCGGAAAGTCCGGCAGTTAGAACATTTGTAAAACAATAGTTAATTAATTGTTATTTCTAAAGGGACTTTTAAGGGGAGGAGGTTTCTAAGCTTCCTCCTTCTGAGTTCATCTGAAGGACAGGCAGGTGGGTCAAGCAGCAACATGGAGTTTGTCTTGCTAACTAGGGTCCTTCAGGAGTATTCTTAAAGTGTCCTAGCCCTGCCTCTCATGTTACCCGGCAGAATTCCCACAGGCTCCATGAGATCTGAAGGGAGCTCCTTTGGGATTCTGGGTCCTTACAAAAGACAGGCAGTACTGGAAATGTTTTTAGCCATGGAATCCTCGCCCACCCCACCCCCCACCCCCCAATACTAGGGGTTGAACCCAGGGCCTTCACACTGAGCTACTATTCCCAGCCCTTTTTCTTTTTTACTATGAGACAAGGTCTTGGTAAGTCACTAAGTTGCTGGTCTGGGCTCAATTTGTAATCTTCCTGGTTCAGCTTCCCATAGTGACAGGATTACAGGCATGTGACACAGTTCAGCTCAACCACACATTTAGAGAAGTTGCAGAAATGGCCTCTGAAAGTAAGGGAAAGAGAATACAAAACTCCATGTATTGCATGAACATTTTTAGGTGAATATATATTAAAAATAGAAATACAGCAAAGTGTTAACTAAGGTTAATTAGATTGCACAAATAGATCAATGAAACAGAATAGGGGACTCAGAAATATATCCACACAAATATGAGGTATGAATATGGTGAAAGTTTAAAAAATTTATTACAGTAAAAGACATATTGCCACCCATCCCCCTCAAAATACTCCTCCTTGCTGCAAATACATTTATCTCGTCATTCATGCCACTTTCTGAAACACTTCTGGAAGTCCTCTTTTGTAAGTGTCTCCAGCTGAGCTGCCCTGGCTGCCTCCATTTCCTGAATCAACTCTAAACATTTCCCTTTCATGGTCATTTTGACTTTGGGGAAGAGCCCAAAGTTGTATGGTGCCAGATATGGTAAATAAGGTGGATGAACATACACTGTAATGATTTTATGAGCCTGTCTTTCCATTGAATTGGATTTGGCAGCAGCATTCAGTGTATTTCTGGCCACACCTGGTAAACACAGGCAGGAAAGAGGACTTCCAGAACAACAAAGACGGGATACATATATTCAAAATGAGGGAGAGTATTTGAGGGGGATTAATGGCACTGTGCCTTTTGCTGTCACAAGTTGTTAAAAATGTTAAACATTCATCATATATCTCGATCATCCCTTGTACATTCAACCGATCTTTGACAAAGCAGCAAAGACAATGCAGAAAAGACAGTGCTTCCAACAAATAGTGCTAGAACAATTGTGGTACGCTGTGGAATTCAAGTGTCCCCAAAGGCACCTGTGCTAAAGACTTAATTCACAGTTGGCACTACTGGGAGGTGATGGAAACTTTAAGAGGAGGGGCTATTGGTAAGTCTTCTGGTCTCTGAGGTGAGCCCTGGGAGGGGACTATGGGATCTCACTCCCAGCTGTGCTTCACTTGTGTGCCCTGACTTTCCCCTAGCCCCAAAGTAACAGAACTGCTCGGTCCTAGACTGAAACCTCTAAAATCACAAGCCAAAGTAAAACTTCTCTCTTATGAGGTTGGTCATCTCAGGTATTTGTTGTAGTATTAGAAAGCTCACTAACACAAACTGGATATGAAAACTGATGAATCTAGACACACATTTTATGCCTTTCACAAAAACTAATTCGAAGTAGAGCATAGGCTTTAACATAAAATGAAAATTCTGACAAGATAACATCAGAGAAAATCTAGGGGACTTTGGGTTTGGTGGTGACTTTTTAGATACAGCAAAAACACAAGGCTTGAAAGAAAAATAAACTTGATAAAATGGACTTCATTTAAATTAAACACTTCTGCTCAGCAAAAAACATTTTAAAGATAATGAAGAGACAATCTGTAGACTTTTGGAAAATATTTGCAAAACTTGTATTTAATAAAGGACTTGTATCCAAAAGTATACAAAGAGCTTTGAAGGTAGCAATAAAATAAAACAAGTAACCCAATTAAAATGTAGACAAAGAATCTAAAGAGATCTTTTACCAGAGAAAATAGAGAGATGATAAGTAAACATATAAAAGGATTCTTGACATTGCATGGCATTAAATAATTGCAAATGAAAACAATAAGGTATGACTAAACACCTATCAGAATGGCTAAAATTGGCAAGACTGGCAGCACCAAATGCTAGAGAAGATGGAGATCAACAGGAACTCTTACTTCTTGCTGGTGGGAATGCAAAACGATATTAGCCACCTTGGATGACATTTTGATAGTTTCCTAGACAGCTAGACAATCTTACCTTATGATGCAGATTTATCCATATCCTGCAATGAGTTCAAAACTTATGTTCGCACAAAAACTTGTACATGGACATTTACTGCAGTTTGATTTATAAATATTCTAAACTAGAATCCCAGACTAGATGCCCAAGGGGAAAGGAGGCAGAAAGACAATGAGAGCATAATTTTCTTCAAGAGATGAATGGAGTAACAAACGGTGGTACATCCACAGAATGGAATATTATTCAGTAGTGAAGAGAAATGAGCTAGCAAACCTCAAAAGGACACGGAAGAGCCTCAAATGCACATCATGAAATGAAAGAGCCAGCCTGAAAAGGCTCCATACTGTACCAGCGTGATTATATAGCATTCTGGAGAAGGCTGAACTACATACAGATCCAGGAAGGTAAGATGTTACCAGGGTTTCAATGTAAAGAGAGCAGGAACGAATAGGTGGAGCACAGGCCATTTGGGGGATAATAAAACTATTTTTTAGAACACTATTATGACAGTTACTTGTCATTATACTTTTGTCAAAACCTACAGAATGTACAACACCAAGAGTGTTCCCTGATGCAAACTACACAACTTCAGTTCATAAGAATGTGTCAGTATTGGCTCATCAATGGTAATAAGTTTCCCACATGATGTTAACAATAAAGGAAACTACGTGGAGTGAGAGGGAGTGTACAGGAAATCTCTGAGTTATATATTTAATTTTTCCTGAAAATAAAATCTATTAGTTTTTGAATACACAGTCGTCCATTCCCTCAGTAAATATTAAGGAGCACCACCCATGGCAAGCGCGGCTGAGGGCTTTGGAGACAGCACAGTGCACAACACAAGTCAAATCCCTGCCCTCTTGGACTCATACTGTAGTGGAACTGGTGATTCCTACCCAAGCCCATAAGGAACAAGTGAATTTTATCGTGGCACTAAGACATAGTAGCTGGGGGGTTGGCTATTCAGGCCCTGGAAGAGCTCTTAGCCTAGATAGTCTGGGAGGGCAACCTTGGCTGAGGACCCTGGGCTGTGACCTGAAGAAGGATAAGCCTGGGATGAAGAGTTTCAAATGGGCCAAGCTGGAAGAAAAGCAAATGGCCTTCAATGCATCTGAATAAATTTAAACAGTCAGTCTCAAAGGTCCAGCCAAAACAGGAAAGGAAAGAGTCAGCAATGACTGCACTTGTGGGCTCCAGCAGTGGGCATCAGAATCTGGCCTGGGGAAGAGTAGGGGAGAAAGTCTGGGGTGGAGGGTGGAAACTGGATATTCTGCTCTGTAGTGCTGAGTGTGGGATATGTATGGATGCCCAAGGGGAGAGAGAGACAATAAGATGAGAGAGCAACCTGAAGCCTGAAGGGGGGCTGGAGCGGGGCAGGCAGCCCCGCAGTAGAGGGTGGTGAGCTGTGGAAGGCCATCGTAGGTGAATTAAACAGGGTGAGGAGGCATCCATGGGGCAACCTGACACGAGCAAAGGGCAAAGGGGGCATCCATCTGTGAGATGGCTTGGCACAGGGCGTCAGAGTGAAATGATACCCAGCCCAGAGCCTCACAGGGGTAAGAGCTTCACAGTTTAGAGTGGGGATTGGAACCCGAGTGGGTTAAGGAGGGCATCCATGCTGGGAACCAGGAAATGGGAGATTGGTTACATGCAAGGCCTGACTGTTAATTATGACATGTCAATTTGACTTGATTAAGAAACATGCAGAGGATCAGTAGAGCACATTTCTGGGTGTGTCTGGGTGGGTCACAGATGAAGACCTGTGGGTACTGTGCCTGGTCTCTCTTCCCTTCCTCTCTGGCTCTGTTCCCCTGCTCAGTTTCCCAGGCACCATGCACTGAGCATCTTGGCTCCCCCTGCCCTTCTGCCATGATGTTCCTGCCTTGGAGCCAGCCCATCATGGACTGACCCCTCCAAAACTGTGAGCCGAATAAACCTCTCCTCCTGGACATTGTGGGTGTCAGGTCTTGTGTTTCACTGACGGCCAAGCTGAATAATACGCAGGAGGATTGATGAAAATATTAATCCGTTAAAGATAATAGGGATAAGTTTGTCAGTATCGGAGAAGGAAGTTACAAATATTAAAAGGGAAAGACCAGAATGAAGATGAGAAAAGGATGAGAATGAAAACAATCAAGTCTGAGGAGTGTGGCCCAGGGCACAGGCAGGATGAGGAAGTGACCACAGGGGTTTGCAACTCAGAGGCTGTCAGCAGCTTCATGACAACAGCTGGCTCAGCAGAGGCCAGGTAGAGAATGTGGTAGGGTGCATGATGTCCCTTCCAGGGACACACAAGTCCTCATGCCCAGAGTCTGTGCATGCACGGTCTGACACGGTACAAGAGAGTTTGCAGATGTGACTAAGTGATAGATCCCGAGAGAGGATGATTGTACTGGATTCTCCGGGTGGGCCCGGCGTTATCTTAAGGTCTGTAGAAAAGGGAGGCAGGAGGACCAGAGCCAGAGAAAGTGGTGTCAGTACAGAGAGGCTGGACATTGGAACAGGCTACGCTGCTGGCTTTAAGAGAGGCAGTGGGGACCATGAGCTAATAAATGCAGGGTCATGATTTTAGGACCTCTGACCTCCAAAATGCTAAGATAAGAACTTTGTGTTTAAGCTACTAAGATAGTGCTGTGATCATCTGCTACAGCAGCAATAGGAAATGAATACACAGCAAGATTGTAAGCGGAGATAAAAACCGGTAGTGCAAAAAAGAGAGAAAGCAACTTTGAAGCAAAGTTTTGTTGTTTAAGTGAGCAGAAAAATGGGGCAGGAGCCATGGGGGGTCGGGGTGAGTATTTTTATTTTTTAAATGAATAGACTTTATTTTTCAGAGTAGTTTTAGGTTTATAGAAAAATTGAATGGAAAATACGGAGTTCCCATCCATTTCCTCTTAACATCCTCCCTCTACTCCCCCCCTGCTGGTTTCTGCATCCCTTATTAACATTTTGTATCCACATACATTTGTTACCGTGGATGAACTGATAGCAACACGTGATCAGTAACTGAAGCCCATGGTTTCCATTGGTGCTCACTCTCTTTGTAGTATGGTCAGGGGCTTTGCCAAGTGCAGCTTGCCATCTGCCCACTGTTACCAGGATTCTGCAGAGTAGTCTCTGCTCTCAGGTCTCTGTGCTCTGCTTGTTCATCCCTCCTTCCCTCAACCTTGGGCAACCTTGATCTTACTGTCTCCATAATTCTGTCTTTTCCAGAATGTCAGGTAGTTGGACTCATACAACATGCAGTTTTTCCAGATTGGCTCCTTTCACTCAGCCTTATGCATCTGAAGTTTCTCCATGTCATACTGCGGTGCGCTGGTTGCTTTGTGTTTAGTGCTGCATAATATTCCATCACCTGGCTGTTCCACAGTGGATCATTCATCTGTCAAGGAAAATCTTAGTTGCTTCCAGTTTGGACAATAACGAAGAAAGTTGTTACAAATATTTGTGTGCAAGTTTTTGTGTGAATATAATTTTTAAGTTTATTTGAGTAATGGGAATACTATGGCCATATCACATAGTAAGATATGGTTAGTTTTGTGAGAAAGTGCCAAACTGTCTTCTAAAGTGGGCATATCATTTTGCCTTCCACCAGCAATGAATGAAAGTTCCTGGTGCACATCTTCATCACAACTTGGTGTTGGTAGTGTTTTGGATTTTGGCCATTCTACTAGATGTGTAGTGGTATCTCACTGGTATTTTTAAGAGATTCATTCTCTTTCTCTCTCTCTCTCTCTCTCTCTCTCTCTCTCTCTCTCTCTCTCTCTCTCTGCGTCTTTCCCTCCCTCCCCTGGAAGACTAACCCAAGGCAAGGCCTCTTGCATACTAGGCAAGTGCTCTCTCACTGAGCTACATCCCTAAAAGGTGGGTGAGGTATTTACAGGATGGGAGATTATCATGCATGCCCATAGTCTGCTGAGAATAGTCCTGTGGAGACTATGATACATTCAAGAGTGAATTTGTTGAGATGGGGTTGAAGAGTCCAGGATCACAGAGAATAGCAGACCTTCAGTAGGGGCAGAGAACTTTCATTGTTTGTAACCAGGGAAAGGAAGAGTGTGGAGATCTGGAGGAAGAAGGTATGAGAGTCCCTGAGTAAGAGCTTCTACTTTTTATTTATTTTTTTGTTTTTTTATTTTTTATTTTTTTTGGTACCGGGAATTGAACTCCAGTCCTAGCTTCTGCTTTTTACAGGAAGCATGTGGCTATGTAATCTGCTGCAAATAGGATATGTGTGGAAAGGGACATGAACAAGATTTGTGGTGAAGAACATTTCAGATGTGGGAAAGGCACTCTGTGTGTCAAAGTCTTCAAGGGAACTTGGTGAAGGCATTTCTCTGGCTGGAGAGAGCTCTCGTGTGGGTTTGACCCTTCTCTTCATGAAATCCATTCCTCTACACCTTTCTACTCTCCCTGGGGCCTGTAGATTAGCAGTCTGGAGCACTAGAGTTGGCCTAACTCTGGCAGGATTATCTCGGGGTCACATGTATTTTGAGGCCAAGCTCTCAGCTCTAGAGTTCTCTTGGCCCTGGCCAAAGTCCCAGTTGGCTAAGCCCATGATACAGTGAACTTGCCCTGTGATGCAGAATTCCAAGCCCTAGTGGGCCACATTTAGCCTCTGTCCCCCAGAGGCTGGCCTCCTTGGCCCAGGCAGCTGGAGGAAGGGGAGGAGGGTGCGGCTGCTTCTCTACCCAGCTGCAGGACATCCCCATTCCTAGGGGGTTCTGGGCAGGCTTCTGGCTTGCTTGGTAGAGATCAAGGTTCATGGAAATATGAGCTCAGTGAGGAGGCTCCTGTTGTAGGTCAGAGGTGAGGCACTGGGGACCATAGCTTTTCCAGGATGTCAGTGGTGGGGATGGGTTGGAAATGTTTAGGAAGATGTAGAAATAGAACATGTGCTGCATTGGCTGTGTGGTTAGGGTCACCTAAGGAAGCAAGGCCCATGTCCAGGATCCTGGATTAGGAGCGTGATGGTTAATTTCATATGTCAGCTTGGCTAGGCCACGATTCGCTGGTCAAACACCCATCTCGATGTTGCTGCAAATACATTTTATTATTATTATTGTTTTATTATTATTATTATTATTATTATTTTGCTACCAGGGATTGAACCCAGGACCTTCACACTGGACCATGTTCTCAGCCCATTTTATTTTGAAACAGAGTCTTGCTAAGTTGCCCACACTGGGCTCAAACTTGTGATCTTCCTCACTCAGCCTCCCAGAGTGCTGGGATTACAGGCATGTGCCATGCACACAGCTGTGAAGGCATTTAACCATGTGGTTAACATGTGAACCAGTAGACTTTGAGTAGAGCAAATTAAGTAAGAGTAGTGGGCCTCATCCAGTGAGCCTTGAGAGAGAAGACCAAGGATCCTCGAGGACGAGGCAGTTCTGCCTCTGGATGCCTTCAGACTCCACTTGTAACATCTTCCTTTCCCTGGCCTCCAGCCTGCCTACCTGCCCTGAAGGTTTTGGACTGGCCAGCTGCATGGTCATGTGAGCCAGTTTCTCAGGGGGCTGAGGCGTCAGCCTTTGACAGGAATGGGCCTGCTTGAAACAGAAGGAACAGTTGATCACCAGGGCTGAACACTCTCCAGGGAAAAATATGCTTGAGAGAATTACTCTCCTCAGCTTTCACTGAATCATCATCCAGCAGTTTCAGCCATGAGCTGTGGGCTTTGGCCATTCTTTCAATTTTTCCCCCAGTGATTTCTAGAGTTGCTTCATTCTGTACTTTGGTCTCTGAATCACTGGACATGACTGATTCTTTCCGTCTTGTATTTACAGCTTTGTCTAATAGTTGAAAAAAGCCTAAAATTGAACACAAACCCACCAGTACCAAATCAGTGCTCCCCCTTACTATGTCTTTGTGCTGTGATGTACTCTTCTATTATTTCATCACTCCACTCTACTCTGCTACATTCTATTCAATTCCTCCATTCTCGCCATTCCATTCCATTCCTTCATTCCATTCCATTCCATTCCATTCCATTCCATTCCATTCCATTCCTTCATCCCAGTCCATTCCATCCTCCATTCTCGGTCATTCCATTCCTTTCTGTTCCATCCCATGCCATCCCATCCCATCTTATCCCATCCCATCTCTTTTCCTTTTCTTCTTTCCCAGTGCTGTCTGAGTCTTTCCACAGTTCCAGGACCCCCTCCTCATACCACAATCTTAGGGGGCTCAAGTCCCCTATATAAACTGGCATAGGATCTGTATACAACCTGCACATATCCTCCATGTACTTTAAATCATCTCTACAGTACTTCTAATTCATAATGTAATGTAGATTGTATGTAAATAGTTATTACACCGTGATGTTTAAGGGATAACAACAAGGAAAAAAAGTCTGTTCATGTTCAGTACAGATACATTTCCCTGCCAAGTGTTTTCAATCCTAGGTGACTGAGTCCATTAGTTCAGAACCTGCAGATGCACCCAGCTAACTGTGAATTGATTTTATAGTCCAGCTGCAATTTGGAGAACTAAATTTAGAGAAAGACAAAGGAAGTACAGAGGCCTTTGTGAAGTGAGGGGTGGTTAGAGCAGAAATGGACGGGCGGTGGGGGCGGTTCTTAGGTGAAATGCAGCTGGTATGTGCTGTGCATTCTCCTGAGCTGGCAGGTTGCACTCCACTTCCTCCATCTCAGCCACAGCAGCCACCGAGGTGAGCTCCTGCCCCACCTGTGTCTCAGCCAGGGCCCAGCCAGGGAGCAGTTCACTCTGATTAGAGGTCAAAGGCAGACCACAGACTGAAGTTCCACTTCCCAGGGGCTTGTGAGTCTCCTTTGCCTCTCTCCATGTTGCTGTTTCCAAAGTTCTGCTCAGGTCATGAAATGGATTTAGTGAGTTTCACACATCATTGAAGGAAAAAAGGAATGACGGAAGGAAGGAAGGAAGGAAAGAAGGAAAGGAAAGATGGAAGGAAGGGAGGGAAAAATGAAATAGAAAATTGCAGCCCATCTAGTACACAGTAAAAGTAAGTATCAGCCTGTTCCAAGTTTGTGTGATGTGAGTGGTCTATGTGTGTAGCATTTGTGGCTTTTGTAGTCTGTGTGGTGCTTGTGGTGTGTGTGGTGCATGTGTCCTGTGTGGTACCTGGGGTTTCTTGGAGGTGTGAGCGTTGTATGTGTTATTTGTGTAATGCATGTGATGTGTGCCTATGCGGTGTTTGTTGTGGAATGTTTATGTGTATAGTATGTGGTATGTGTTTTGGGGTGTATGCGATTCACATGTATTGAGTTGTATTCAGAAGTGGCTTTACCCCAAGGCCAGTGAAGTTCAAACTTTGGGGTCTCTACCCCTTGCAAAGCCCTATACCTAATTTGGTGTTTGTAATGAAGTACTGTTGTATTCTTTCTTTTAAAGAAGAGAGCTATTAAGCAAATTTCCATGGCTATAATGAAATCCTCAGGTAATTATAAAGAGAAAAGGTTTCTTTTGGCTCCCAGTTTTGAGATTCTAGCCCAAGATTGAGTGGCCCCTTTGCTTTGGGCCTCTGGCAAGGGTGGCACATCGTGGCCGAAGTGTGTGATGGAGCAAACCATTCGTCTCAGAGGCAGAAGCAAGACGAAAGGGATGGGATCAGGGTCCCACAGTACCTCATGAAGGTGAAGGCCCACCCCTAATGATTTAAGGACCTCCCCGAAGGCCCCACCTCCTAACATTTGCAGCCCTGGGGACCAAGCCTTTAACACGTGAACCTCAGGTGACACTCATCCAAACCATAGCATTGCAACCTGTCTTTCCCCTAAAACGACGGGCCCACCTCTGACAGGGATGTTGCATGCTTTACTTCCTGTGGGTCATAACCAAACATGAAAAAGCTCCCAAGTCTCAAATCCCACTCTTCCCACACAGCGGCCAGCCCAGCTTTCTAAATGCAAACTTGTCCCTTGCTCCTTTGCCCAAACTGCCCAGGTTCCCACAGTCCTCAGAATAAAACTCACACTCCTCATCAGGGCCCCCAGGGACACCTGTTTTTGCCCACAGTTCCTGCTCCAGGATGGGGCCTTGTGTCACTCCATCCTCTGGCCCTGCTTTGCTGAGTTGACCTCCTGTCCTCCAGGGTTTCCTTTTCTTTCCTCCCTGTAGGGCTTTGCACACAAATGCTGCTGCTTTCTCCTGGAAGACCCTCCCACCTCTTTCCATTCCTCATTTTCCACCTGACCCTCCGTAATTGTCCCTTCCTCCAGGAGTGGTTCCCTGTACAGATCCAGGCCAGCCCGTTAGCAAGACTGCCCCAGCCTGGGGTGTAAGAAGCTGGGGCAGGAAAGGGAAATCAGAGAGAGGAGAGAATCTATACAGTTGTCCTTCAAGACGTCTGGAATGGCCTCCTCTCTTTCCTGAGTGCCTGCAACTCCACATCGGATGCCTTAGAAACCTCTGGATCTCTGCAGAGGAGTGCCGGGTCCTGCTTGTGTTCTGCCTCAATGACATCCTTCTGTGTTTTCAGATGTGTGACCTGGCAAGACCTACCGAAGTGGGGCTCAGGTCTGGGTTCCGGTTGGCTTGAGTACACCATTGATGTGTGCTACTATGGCTCTGGGACAAAGACTAAAGCATTGCATCATTAAAACAATGTAGGCAATGTGATTTTCAGAAACAATGGAAAAACACTTTGAAATACAGGTGCCCCTTGACACATGATGGGGTTACATTCCAATAAGCCCATCATGAGTTGAAAATATGGCGAGCCAAAAGTGCATTTAATACCACTAACCCGCTCACTATCCTAGCTTAGTTAGGACACCCTGTAGAGTCTCAGTTGTCTTCCTTGTGATAGCGTGGTTGACTGAGAGCACTAAAGAGAGGGTTGGACTGCATATTGATAGCCCCAGGAAAAGATACAACTCAAAATTCAAGGTACAGTTTCTACTGAATGCACATGGCTTTCACACCATCATAGGGCTGAAACATCTGAAGTAGAACCATTGCAAATCGGAGGCCATCTGTGCGTCTTTTAAAAGGTTGACACAATTGGCTACTCTGTGCTGAACTGTATCTCTTGGAAGCTCCAGTTTCACAGACTAGAACTGTATTTGGGGCCTTTAGAGAAGTAATTAAAGTGAAAGGGGTGGGTGCTACTCTGATATGAGTGGTGTCCTTGCAAAAAGAGATGAGGACACAGACACACAAAGATGACCGTGTGAGGACACAGAGAGAAAATGGCCACGTATAAGCCAAAGAGAGAGTGGCCCTAGAGGAAACTAGTCCTACTGACACCTTGGTGCCAGACTTCCAGGCTCCATAACTGTGATAAAATACACTGTTCTCGTTTAAGCCAACAAGCCTGTGGTACTTTGTTCTGGCTGCCCTAAGAAAAGCCACACTGGGGCCATGTTACTGGGTTACATTGCTCCTTTTATGTTAGGAAAGTGCTCCCTCTGCTGGGGCTTTATTTTATTGACCTGAAAACCATGAATTGCATGTTTGAGCCATTCAGAATCAAGAACAAAATATTTAGATTCTTCTCCATAGAGTCCTTTTTGGAATCTATATAGAATAGAGAACTTTGTACCTTTATAGAATTCTTCATATATTCCTTCGCCTGCAATCAAGTGTAATCAAATACCATTGGTCCTCCCCCCTCAGGTTCTGTATGGCAGATTCCACCAACCACAGATAGGAAATATTTGGAAAAAAAACGAGCACTGACTATGTACAGACTTTTTTCTTGCCGTTTTTCCTAAACAATACAGTATGATCACTGTTTTCATAGTGTTGACATTGGATCAGGTATTATAAGTAATCTGGACATGATTTAACTATAGTAGAGATCTGTGTAGGTCCTAGGCAAATGCTACTCATTTTATACAGAGCACTTGAGTAAATGAGGATTTTGGTAACCCTGCAGGTCCTGGAACTAATCTCCCATGATACCCAGTGACAGTTATATTTAGCAAGTGGTGTGGCCCCTACTGTGTTGACCCTTAGCTTTGTGGATGATGGGCTGTTAGGGCAGGGTGGGATGGTCCTGTGGGTGGAGCTAGGTGGACCAGGCAGTGGAAGAAGACTGGAGTAAAGGGCATTCAAGGAAGTGACAGTCTCACCAGTAGGGAAGGGTCCATCAGGATGGAAGAGATAGCCATGTGGCTTAGGGTCAGTTTGTAATCAGATACAAATAGTTTCCAAACAGTTTACCTTCTGATAAAACAGTAGTCATTAAATTAGTCACTTGCTCCTAGAAACAGCCCCCAAGAAAACCTTTTCTAAGCAAGAAATTGTTGTCCTGCTGTGGCTTATAGCTATTCAACACTCATTCCTCAATTCAGATTATTTTTATTTTTTATTTTATTTATATATTTATAGGTATATAATACATTTACATTTATCATTCGGTGTTTGTACCAGAACGTGATGTATCTTAGTTCTTATTTTTTCCCCTATTACCTGTGTATCCTTCACCCCCAACACCCTTCCCTATTTACACAGACTTTGATTCCATTTTTTTTCTTTCTCATAATTTTTCCTTTCCCTTCTTCCCTTTCCCAGTCTCCTCCCACCACCCCCAAACTCTTGGATCTTTTCCTATTTCAAATTATCAATTATTCATTTTAATCATTTTCATCCTTATTTACACTTTCAGTTTCTCACACTAGAGAAACTAGTCGGTATTTACCCATGTGTGTCCTATTTATTTCACTTAGGGGTATGGCCTCAATATGCATCCATTTAGCTATAAATGTCTCTAGTTTCTCATTCTTTATGGCAAGTAGTACTCCATTTTATAAAAAAAAAACACATCTTCTTTATCCAGTTTCCAGTTGATGGGCATTTGGGCTGTTTCCAAGCTTTAGCTATTACAAACTGTGCCGCTATAAACATGGGTGCACATGTATCGCTGTGGTATGATTCTTTTAATTCTTTGGGGAAGATTCCCAGTCAGATTATTTTTATTATCTTTGATTTCCTCTTGAAGATCATGTCCGGTTACCAAAGCTATGAGCAAGGCAAGTCTGGAGATCAAGTTGAGTGCATTTCAGTCAGAAAGTTAAATGCTCCCCCATTTCCAGTCTTGTACTAATTGCAACAACACAGTGAATAAGCCAAGCAATTCATGTTTCAAAAAGCTATCATGGCAATGAAAAATATTAATCCCTAGAATATTCTTTGGCACATAGTATGCAGGGTGATTGAAAACTATGGTAAATTTAAAATTTTAAAATTTATTTCAGTAAAAGACACATTGCCATATCTTCCTCAAAAGACTCCCCTTCACTTTGAACACACTCCTCCCATCATTCTTTCGACACTTTGAAGCAGCTCTGGAAATCCTTTCATGAGTGTCTTTATGAGGTATGATAAAAAATACAGTGAATGCTGCTGGTGAATGCCATCCAATGGAAAAGTGAGCTTGCCAAGCAAGGCATTACCGTGTGTTCTCATCTACCTTAATCACTGTATCTGGCACCATGCAACTTCTGGCTCTTCTCCAAAGTCAAAATGAAAGGTAAATATTTTGAGTCAATTTAGAACATCAAGGCAGCCACCACTGTACAACTCGACACTCATAAAAGAGAACTTCCAGAACTGCTGCAGAAAGTGGCAAGAATGATGGGATCAGTGTTTTTGAAGAGCAGTATTTTGAGAAGGATTAATGGCAATGAGTCTTTTATAAATTTTAAAATTTAAATGCTATACTTTTCGATCACATCTCATACATGCTCAGGGAATGTTTTTTGAATGTATGGAATGGTAATGAAGCCAAATGAAATGGGAACACAAACAGCTCTAAGCTCCAACAGCCCCTTGATTGCTCCATTCTGTACATTTTTTTTCTGACATACAGTCTGGGAAAGATGATAACAGATTTTTGTAAGGAAGGCAGAGAATGCCTCTTCCAGACACATAAGTAAAGTCAGGATGGAGGCAAAGAAGAACCTCAGCCTGAAGAGGCATTTGCTGAGCACATCCCAGATACATAGCATATGCAGGGGAGGGAGTTTGAAACTTGAATCTTGAACTTGAAAGACAGACCCTGCTTTCTTGGAGCTTTAGATTTTCATGGGTCCAAAAGACAATTTCACAAGAGTTTATAAATTTCAGTGAGTGTTATTTTTTTTTTTTCAGTGAGTGTTATTAAGGGAGACACACAGGGTGACCAGGCAACAGAAGACTGGGAAAGAATTCAAGGAAAGCAAAGCAACACATGTAAATGCTCCAGGCAGCAAGAGCCTGCAAAGCAGAGGTGGAGGGTATTTCATAGGGGCTGAAGTTCAGCCATGGGGCTGTGGGTTTTACTCAAGTCCCAGAAAGGTGTCCTGGGCTTGTTACACCCACTCCTGGGGTGTCCTGACCTGGGGGCATTTCCTTGCCAAAGTTGCAAGGGCTTGTGGGCTGTAGGCCCTGAAGTTGAGCTGATTCGAAGAACTGAGCATGTGTCAATCAAGAAAAGTAGAACCTCTCCACCATTGGCACTTATTCCTCCTAGATAACTGCTTTATCTTCACCCGCTTGCCCCACTGTACTGGCTGCTTCATTCAGGCAAAAACCACTCTCCATCCTTCCCCAGCAGAGGATTTGCCTGGCCTTGGCCCTCAGGAAGATGTCACTGTCCTCCTGCATGAACTCTTACTTCCTCTGGATCCCACTAAATGCCTCCTGTGCTTAAAATCCTGTGCTTACATCACTCAAAATGCTAGTTCATCATGGCCATCATGCTATGCCTGGTGTACAGCACACAGTAGGTATGCAATAAAACACATAGTGGGGTGAACTTACTTTCCAAAGCACAGGGACCTTTCTATGGCAGCATACTTTATTCTGCTGGAATCCTGTCCTCACTGTAACACCACTGTCATTTGATTCTGTGCACATTCTCTCCATCTATCAAGTTGGATATAGATTCCTATCCTCTAATATTCCACTTCCCTGGAGGAACACCAGCCCTCAGACTCCAGCAAGAACAAGAGAAAACAGCTTCAGTAACAATGAGCTGTGAACCTTGCTCTTGACACTGGAGAGGCAACACTTAGTACTTGGCCCCAGTTTATTAACTCCTACTTTACATATACTAATACAGTGGGTCCTTGACTTATGAATTCAATTCATTCCCAAGGGCTGGTTGTAACTCAAGTTGGTCAATTGAAGGCTCAGGCTCCTCTACACAGCCTTCAAAGTTTCTCTCCTGCATACAGGCAGATCTCAGCATTGTTGCAGAGACATTGGTCCAGGATTTCTCAATCAATCTCACAGAGGAAAGGATGCTGTAATGTTCCTTCCAGAACTCTTTAAGGGTTCAGTCTGTATCTAAGACTACCTGGGAGCACAAGCGGCCGGCATTTGGGTCTTAACTCAAGACTTTGTTTGTAAGTGAAAGCTAGAATTTCGGATGTAATCCAGGTTGTTTGTGTTAGGCTGGTCATAACTCCAGGGTCCACTGTAACTGTTTTTTGATTCTCCATTGTCCCAACCCTCTTTTATAGTGGTCCTGGGGATTAAACCCAGTGCCTTTGAATTAAGCTGTATCCCAGTCTATTTATTTATTTATTTATTTATTTATTTATTTATTTATTGGTACCAGGGATTGAACTAGGGACCTTGCACTTGTGAGGCAGGCAGCGGAACCACTGAGCTAAATCCCCAGCCTTCTATTTTTTATTTTGAAACAGGGTCTCAGTCTAAGCCACTAAGTTGCCCAGACTGGGCTCAAACTTTCGATCTCCTTCCGCAGCCTCCCAGCGTGCTGTGCTGGGATTACAGGCATGCGCCACCACACCTGGCTGTCCTAGACTCCCGAGGTTACAAATTGTAAAAAGGAGGCATGATTGAGTGTGGGTGGGGCAGGAAGGAGAAGACAAGGCTAGCAGCATAGAAACATGGGGAACACCAACACAAGGCAAAGGATTTTTTTTTTTTTGTACCAGGGATCGAACTCAGGACCTTGGGTTTGCAAGGCAGGAGGCAGCACCACCGAGCTAAACCCCTAGCTGGCAAAGTATTGTTAATCAACCATCATTCTGATTGGGATTTGTGAAGGGTCTTACCAGGTTCTGATCAGGATTATTTCAGCAGCTGCTGCTGTCGTTAGGATTTGTTGCACAACATTCTTTCAAGAACACAAGCCTTGTAGATGCTTCTGCTCTTCCAGCCTAAGGTCGCCTTGGGTGGTTGTCTCTGCAGTGTAACCAGGGTGGCTTCCTCTTCCACCTCCTTCTTAGTGCTGGCTCAGCTTCTGAGACACCGCAGAATTGACACTGACAGTTCTGCTCATGTGCAGAGGTTGGGTAACATTTGCAAGCTTGTCTTTCTTGGCTTTGGATTAGCTGCAACTTGGTGATCATTCAACTGAGAGTAAGATAATTTCCTCTGAGTATAAAAATGCTTAAAATTGAGAAATTTTATGCCTACAGAATACATTATTATTTTTTTCTTTTTCCATCAATTGTTTTGTGTTCAGATGTCATATCTTAACTTCTTCTTCCCCAAAGGGTCAACCACTGTGGTGTCTTGTTCCCTCTGAGTCTGTTCCTACTTCACCTTCTAAATGTCCCAGGCCACTTCCCCCTCCAGCCAGTCTCATTCCTTGGGTTTTGTCCTAGAATAACCCAATTGTCATCTCAAGTGTGTCTGATCATTCAGCTCATGTAGTTTTTGGTTTCTGCATATAGACTATATTTTTCTATTACCATTAGGAAATACTCAGTAACTTTACATACATGTGCCAGTATTTTGTAAAATGGACACTACAAAGAAGAGAAAACCCAGACTCCTGAGTTGAATCCTCTAAGCATTGGGACTCAAAGGAAAAACCCCGAAGGTTGGCAGCGTGGAGCCACACTGCCCATCTCGCTTCTCTTTGAAACACTGAAGCAGGACTTTTCCAAATCTGATGCATGGCCTTGAGCTAGCATTTCCTCCATCCTCTCTTCACCGCAGATTTTCAAATTCTGTGGAATTTAGGCAGTGATGGATGTTGCCAAAGGGTCAGTCTTAAATATTCTCTACTTGATTTGTAAGAAGTCACTAGGAGACAATGACCCTTAGAGCTACTGTATCACACCTTAACACAGCTGCATGTCCAGTGGCTCGCGGAGCTGCTGCGGAGGATGGCTGGCAGACACAGGGGCTGTGTTCTGTGTAGGGATCACACTTCCCACAAACAGCTCTCTTGAGCGCCTCTGCGTCCCAAATGCTGGTTGCAACAGCGCGTTTGGGAGATAAGCTCTCCCTAACGCGCAGCTGCCACGCTTCGCTGAAGCACGACTGCGCATGTGTGCGGCTGCGCATTCGAACCAGATGCTGGCTCCGCCGTTGCTGGGTCTTTCTGAGCCTCATTTTCCTGGTGTTGAGAAATAGGGTTATTAATTTCTGTTGTATAAAGGCTGTTGCACAAATTTAACAATTTTGCAAGGCCTGTTAGTGCTGTGTTGGCATTAAGTTGTTGCTTGATAAATATTTACTGAATGTAAAAACTTGGCATTTACTTAAGAGTCTATGTAATTTTTCTTAGTGAAATTATATACGAGACATATCCAAGTGGCTATCTTGCCAAAACAAGAACACGTGGAATCTGTGTTAAGTGCAATTCCCTAAAACAGAGTTTTATCTCTTATTGTTTTATTGTTTTCGGTTGACCAGTGTTTTCCTTTCATTTATTGATTGTTTGATTGCTGTGCTGGGGATTGAACCAACTGCACTGAGCTACATACCCAGCCCTTTTTTATATTTATATTTTAATACAAGATCTCGCTAAGATGCCCAGGCTGGGCTGGAACTTGTGATTCTGTTCTATCCTCCCAGAGTGCAAGACTTCTTTACTTTTTAATATTTTTATTAGTACATGTTTGCCATACATAATGCTCACATTCCTCATAAGAAATTTGTACCTGTACATAACATATCTTAATTCTTTTCCCTCATTCCCTTCCCCCTCCCTTCAACTCTTCTTTTCCCCCTCATTACTAAAGCTCTGTTTCCATTTTTTCTTCCATTCTCTTATTTTTTCCATTCTCTTATTTTAAAATCCCCTCTCCTTTCCTTCCCTTTTTCTTTCCCTCTCCCTTCCCTTTTGAACAAGTTCTTCCTGCTTCCCGATATCTGTTCTATATTTTGCTTCTTATTTCCCCTTCTTTATAAGGTTCCAAAAGGAATTAGTCCGGGGGTGAGCTCAGTCAGCTGGTGGCTGTGATATTCAGGCCAGCCAAGGTCATGCATCTGCCCCCTGAGGGCCAGTTAGCTCAGCCAGGCTCTGGGTCCAGACACTGTGACTGTAACTCAGGTGGCAGATTCACAAGTGTGTCATCCTGTCCCAAAGGAACCCTGGGGAAGGGCGACTGGCTCAAGGCAAATCGCTCCTGTCCTGGAGAGACAGCTCCACGGATAGCTGTTGTGGCCAATATGACCTAAAGGTGGCGCTGTTTCTCAAGGAAAAAGGGGCGCAGAGCTGCTGCCATTGGTTTTAAAGTTTGCCTGCAAAGACAGAACTTTAGTTGGAGACCATCCCTCAGGTAGTCTGGACCAGTTCCCTCACTTTCCAGGCAAGAAAACTGAGACCTAGAGATATCAAACTCCTGCCAAAGCCACACCACAGATTCTTAACAGGCTCCCACATCATACACTGGAAATTCCTTTTTATTTTTTATTTTATTTATTTTTTCGTTTGGTACCGAGGATGGAACTCGGGTCCTTGAACCTGCGCAGCAGGCGGCGAACCCACTGAGCTAAATCCCCGGCCCCTGAAATTCCTTTTTAAATTTCCCCAAATTAAAAATTTTTTATTTTGATACAGGATCTCGCTAAGTTGCTAAGTTGCCCAGGCTGGACTCGAATTTGTGATCCTCCTGCTTCAGCCTCCAGAGTGCTGGGGTCACAGTGTGCAGTGCCATGCTCGGTTCCTTTTCATCAGCTTTTGCCATTTTCATTGCACTAAGGGTTTTCTGGTCTGAAATGCTTAAAAGGAAACACAATGACTCACTTGCTATCTAAACTGGTGATATTTTCAAGGAGTTAAGTCATTGACTCTTAATTGTCTGTTATCCTCTATCACAAGCTAGATTCAAGCTGCTTTGGCTTTTATGATAGAATTTTATTTTTATTTATTTATTTATTTTTTGGCACTGGGGATCGAACTTGGGTCCTTGCACTTGCGCAGCAGGCAACAAAACCACTGAGCTAAGTCTTCAGCCCTTATGATAGAATTTTAGCAACTATCTGTGAATTAATAGACAATTCACTTTTCCTTTTTGTACATTTGAAAGAAGAAAAATAATTTATATGGCTACAACGTTTTTTTTTGGTACCGGGGATTGAACTCGGGACCTTGTGCTTGTGAGGCAGGCAGCAGGACCATATATGGCTAGAATTTAATCTGTACTGTCTTTCTCCGAATGTAGGCAAAGCTAAAACAGAGATGACATTTCTGTTTGAATGGCCTCACTTGAGGGGATTCGCTGGCTTCTGCAAGGTATTCATGGGAGCTGGGTGGTGAAGAAAATACTTCAAGGCCGCCACCTTTAACCCTTTTTCTAACTCATAGACTGTGGAGTGTATCAGGTGTGGGCATGGCTAGTGCATGTACAGCATCTGAATTCATTTTTTAGAAGGGTTATGCTCTGAGAACATGTTATTTCTTTGAAGTGAGTTTTAGCTAGGCATGGTGGTGGCACACACCTGTAATCCCAGCACTCCGGAGACTAAGGCAGGAAGATCGCCACAGTTCAAGGCCAACCTGAGCTGCAGAGTGCGGCCCGGTCTCAGAAAAGCCCAAATAACTAAAGTAAGTTTTATTTACTTTCTGGGGATGGTGAGGACTTGGGAGAGCAAGACTGTTTTCACTTTCTCCTGATGGAGGTGGCCCGTGGGGGTTGGATGAAGCCCATCTCACTGAATTCGAGGTCACCGAAAGACGACGAGCCTATCAGCTCTGTCCCAGGCCCCAGCTAAAGCTTTTCTTCAGACACTGACCAAATAGTAGACATCATCTTAGGGAGAGCAGCACTCTGTCCTCCATTCATCTTGCAGAGTTCTTTCTTATTAGTCCTATATTTAGGTTTTTCCTTTTTCCTTCTTTCATAGCTAAAGGAGGCTCATGAGAGCTGATAGTTTCTGCAATAATTTTTCAGCATGTTCAGGGCAATATTTGGGACATGTTTATACTAAAACAATCATTGCTTATCTGAAATTAAGTGTGAACGGGCTGTCCTATACTTCATCTAGCAAACTCCTGTGTGGCCAATGACTTCTGCACCAGGTCAGGGCAGGGGAGGTGGCCTCGGGGTCACAGTCTCTCTTCATGATCCCCCTTCACCTCGTTCCCTGGGTAGGGGCCCCTGGGAGACAGTGGCCATCTGTGGCCTTGTTGCATTGTCTCTACAGGGATCGCCTGGATTTTGCTCCCCTCTTCTTCTTTTCTATAGACAGGAAAGCACCTCCTAAACTAAATACCCAGGACGTCAGCAAACAAAGCACACCTGAGCACACCCCCAGGAATTGCATAGTAAATGGATCTCATGTCCCCACTGGAAAAGCAATGTCGATCCTTTCCCTGCTAAGTTTGGGAGAAATTCATGATTTTTTTTGCGAGCAACCTTCCTTCATGTAAGCCAATTTGCAGTTTTCCAAGGGCTTTGTCTTTTTTCCCTCCCAATCTGTGACTTTTGCACTGCGCTACATCCTTATCCCTTTAAAAAAAACTATTTTATTTTGAGACAAGGTCTCTCTAAGTCACCAAATTGTAATCCTCCTGCCTTAGCCTTGCAGAGTGCTGGGATTAGCCCTGCGTGGCTTCCAAGTGCTGTTTTTGATGTGGGATGTGTGGCTCCTCCCACGTCTTCCCAGTCCAACCTGGGGCAAATCTGAATCTGTGCTCAGAGGGAAGCCACTGAACGTTCAAATTTAAGTAAGGGCAAATCCTGCTCCTTTCCCTCTTTATTATTTTTTAAACCTTACCTATTGGCCTGGTGTGCTATGACACTTTTTGTGGAACCTCTTGCAATGGCCAAGAGCAACTGAAGGTTTTAGAACTCAAAGCTTGCATTTTCTGAATAGGGAAATGGTGCGTGTGAACACACTACCAGATTTCGCCTGAGAACCTGATGGACAGCTCTGCCCACTTCCCTCCTACTCCAAATAGCCTGAAATCACAGCTTAAACAATTAGTGACATCCAATGGAGCAAACTGGCTGCATTTCCTAACAGGAAGACACTCCAACGGGAGGATGCAGCTGGCCTTAGGGACAGAGTGTCCCCTTTGATGACTGGGACCTCCCGGGGTGGCAGAGATGGCGGCAGGGAGAGCCAGCCTGTTACTATGAGTCTACAGGTGCTGAAAATGAAAATGTGGCACATTTCCTAGGTAGAGCTTGAGGGGACCAAATGTCCCCAGTCAGTTATTTATTTATATGGTTGAGACAGTCTTGCTAAGTAGCTAAGTTGTACAGGCTGGACTCCAACTTGCAATCCTGTGGCTCAGCTTCTCAGAGGGTTAACATTCTTTGCGTGGGATGAGAACACTTAGATCAACTCTCTTAGCAAATTTCAAGCATATGATACATTGTTATTAAATGTAGTCACCATGCTGTACCTTAGGTCTCCAGACAAAAGAGTGTTAAATACATTGATTCTAAAATATCCCTGGAGCTAACAATTTTCCCCAAGCAATTAGCAACACAGTTTGTCTTTGTTTCTTATATCCTATTTTCAGTAAAAAGTGAGAGGATCTATTTGAAAATACACCAGGTTGCTATTTGAGTTAATTTGTGACTCAATTAGCAGTATGAAGAAGATTTTAGACTGCTTTTCTGCTGTTCTTTAATTCAGTAGAAACACATTTGTCCAATTGGCCAGATTGCAATTTTAAGTATTTTCAAAATGTGAAATAATGAATTAAGTGGTAGTGTGTGAGAGCATATGTACTGCGCCAATATTTTTTACATTCTACAGACTTTCCTTCTCAATCCTTAGGATTTGCATTTGTAAAGCTGGTGCCCTGTATTAGAAATAATAATAAAGTGAAATGCTCAATAAAAATGAAAAATAAGAAAAAGTGCAAATGAAACCAAACAACCGACCAACAAATCAATGAATAGAAAGAAACAAAAACCACAAGCATTTACTTAATTTCTCACTGAGATATATCTGAATGAACTTGAAAAACCATTTAATCTTTAAGCATAAAATTTAATGAATAAATATTGATGGTGGTAGTAATTTTTTTGCTTAAATAATTTTCACATCAAGATAATGTAAAAGTGAAATTGTATATAATTTGCACATGGAGTATAGAAGTCATGGTTTTTATTTTTAGGAGATCCTTATTTTTATATAATTGCTTGCTTATTACAGAAGTCAACTGTGTGTCTTGTAGGAAACAGAAGACTGAAACATAGCCAAAATGCCCTCCCAAAACAATAAATTAAAAAACATATATAAATGACAGGTAGTCATACCAGACAGAGAGAATCTGAGTTTTAATGTGTGTATTTCCAGTTCTATTTTCTATATATCTATTTTTCTTAATTATATTGCCCAGGTTCTTTTAAAACTATCATTTAATTTAGCATGAAAAAGGGAGGAAACTGGAAGGGAGAGGAAGGAAGTTGAGATTTTGCAAGACCCCTGATAATAACATACAAAACACAGAACTGCTGGATGAATGGAAAGTAGAGCTGAAATCATTTTCTGTCACTTCTAATCATGCCAGACTAATAGCTCACCATCCCCTGAAATTTTCATCATGATCATTGATGTATTTTTTGAGATGCAGGTTAAAAGCACCTTTCTGCATAATTTAATGAATGAATGAGTAGGATTAACTTTTTAAAAACTGTGATTGATTTCAAAAGCATTTGAAATATCCATCCTTGAGCTATTTGAATGTCCCAACTTCATGGTGTGGGTGCACCATTAAGGCCTGCACATTTCCCTCTCTCGTGTTAGCAAATGAAAGTGCTTACCAGGAAGTATGTAGCTTCACACTGCCTGGGTCAGACCTCCATGATGAAACAGAAACTGAAAAGATCACTGTGAGAATGTCAGGCCTAAGCCAGAAGCCACCCAGAAGGGCCTGCAAGATTAAAAAGCCAATGTGCAGCCACAGGAAGTGAAAAATGGCCACATTTGTGCAATCCTTGAAAACCAATAGGAAACTGTGGGAACGGCAAGGCCTCAGGTAACACAAACATGGAAGCTTTGTGAGCAGAAAGCTTTGCAGCAGGGTGTGGACAGGAGCCAGCACTGAGGCAGCAAGAACAAAAATAGCTGTGCGTTTTTTCAGCAGGGTGCATTACCATATTGTGCTCACCATGAGGATATTAATTTCTCAGTTTTCACGGATCAGTTTAAACATAGGAACATGTCACAAATAAGCAGCCATCTCAGTGAAGATACATCAGCTGGGATTTCACAGTCTGCAATTTTTACATTCAGCTGAGTCCCCAAGGGCCAATCAATATTGGTGGCAATTATTCTTAGTACACAGTCCAAATGAAATGGGTGTTTCTTTCTCTTTTATCAAGGTGGGAGACTGTAATATAGAAATAAGCGAACTCCCCTGTGGGAGGCAGTGGCCTCCTAACAGCTGCAGCGAGTCTGCTGTGAGTCCCCTGTGTTTTCCCCAGGAATAGCCCAATAATGACCCCATTATTTTAACTCTTGACTGTTAGCAATGTTTGTTAACTTGCTAGGAAAACCTAGCATGGGTCAAACAAAGAGAACATGAAAAAAAAAAAAAAAAACAAACCAGCAGAACCTCCCAAAGCAGCTGCTAGGAGCGTCTCCATCTACACAGGTTTTATTTACACACTCTGGTTTCTAAATTGCAGCCTCTCCAGGGCCAGGGCTGGGGCACAGGTTTGTCCTCATGAGGCACAGGTAGTTTACGTTCCAGAGGGAAAGGTGGTGCCAACCTTTTCTTTGTCTTTAAAACATTTCTGAAATTATGTAAATTATGCAAGATACTGATTTCTACAAATCAGCAGGTTATTATTCTTTGAAAAGTTGGTTATTTAATACATGTTTTTTTGTGTTTTTTTAGGGAATTGGGGCTGGAAGGTGGGGAATAAGGAATAGAAAATCCAAGGAGAATCAAGAGTTCAACATGACAGCTGAAGTTTTCCTGGTGGGTTTCAAGTTTACATTAGTTGGTTTGGTGATAACCTTGGGAATTTGGTTAGCAACACTAACAGAACCCGAGCCTCCAAGGGAGAGACGGAGAGCCAGAAAAATGTCGTCTGCTGCAGAAAACTGGGATGGATATGTGTTTAAGTTTCCTAATCCTGGGTACGGGGTGTCTTCTGTCTTCAGCCTGATCCTAAGTTGAGCTTTCATTCAACTTTACTTTTATCTGCTTGATCATTTAAAATGTCAGAGTTCTAGGAATCTAAAACCATCCTAATGCCATTTAATACTAACTAATAACAAAACAAAGCAGATCAAAATTATGTGCTCTGCTTCCATTTAGGTTTTCAAACTACCAGTTCTCTTAAATAAATACCAAAAAAAGGAAAACAAATTGGAAAAGAGCCAAAGATGCAAACATAAAAGAGCCATAAAAAAATAGCTTATGCTTTCATAGTCCCAACAGCCCATTAGCCACCTTAGATTTAGAGATTTTTTTTGTGTGTGTGAAATTTTTCCTCTCCCTTTGGAAGAAAGATTAGAATGAATCAAGGGGAAAGTTTAGAAGTTTTCAGGTCATAAAATGTGTTTGCCACTTCCATGATTTAGCTAGTATGAGTTGAGCTGCTATAAATATGGGTATGTATGGATCACTATAATGTAATGTCTTTAACTCTTTTGTGAAGATACCTAGAAGTAGAAAAACTAGTGTTAGTTTTTGGAGGAATCTCCGTTCTAATTTTCATAGTGGTTGTACTAGTTTACCTTCCCACCAAGAGAAAATACTACTCTGCCATAAAGAAAGATAAACTCGAGTCATAGGTAAGAAAATGGATGCATCATGAGACCATAATGTTAAATGAAACAAATCAGACACACAAGCTTAAATATCTCAAGGTTTCTCTTCTATGAGAAAGCCAAAGTATATATAAATTGAAGAGCAAAAGAAAAAATAGATAATAGGAAGGAAGGAGCTAGATCTTTCTGGAATGGGAAGACTATCAAGAGATGGGAAAGGGAATGAGAAAAGGAATTAGGATGTTGTGTACATGTGCCAACTCCCCACAAGGAATGCAAATGTTATGCCTTGCAGACATGTGCAAATAAACACATATCTATTTGCCCTTTGACAGTTCCAGGTCTGCATGGACCCTCACCCATACATGGGAGGCGCTCAGCAGACAGGTAAGAAAGAGGTATAAACAGAGGTGACTGTTGCTGAACTGAGGTGGCATTTAGCAATTGCTTGCCTAGCAAAGTGTCTGAATGAAGTGTTCTTTCACTACCATTCTGTGCTTATAGTTCATTGGTTTTTTTTTTTTTTTTTTTTGGTACCGGGGATTGAACTCAGGTCCTTGCGCTTGCAAGGCAGGTGCCGGAACCACTGAGCTAAATCCCCGGGCCCTATAGTTCATTGTTTTTTCAGTTTCTTTCAGAGAATGGATCCAAGTGGCCTGGAATTAGTGGTTGGAAGTCAGTATCCTAAAGGTCAAACATACTTTGCTTTCTGCCTGTCCTCCTCCCCTTGGAAAATGGTTTAGAATAAAGGTTCCTGCTTGCAATGGTGATTTGTGGTTAAAATCATTAGACTTCTGGTTTGGATTAAGGCTGCTAATTCGTTTCTGCCCTTGACTTTTTCCAATTAAGACATAGAAGCCTTGGTGCTAAACACCTGGACAGATTACCTAATTAGATGACAGAAACATACACAGTTGTTCACAGGTAATTATTTTAACTTTCAGTGTTTGTTTTAAACTCAACATGTGATGCAAAGGGCATCCCTTCTACCCTAAAAGTGCAACATTTCAGCTCTGGGAGAGGAAGCTGGTTCTGATGCTGCCTTCTACAGGGAGTGTGGAGTCCTTCTGTGTGTGAACATGTTCAGCAGGGGACAGATCTGCTTCTCCTCCCTGTGGACACAGGAGAAACATGCTGGGAGCTCCCCGTCTGTCCCACGCAGGACCTCTGAGGAAGCAGTTCTTTCTCTGGCAAACGAGTAGACCACAGACTCTCTGTGATGATGAGAATATTGTCCCAGGGCCCAATAATATTGGGGGAGCTCATGGCTCTGAAGTGGGACATCTTCCTTTCTTCAGAATTGATATTCTTCAAGAAGGAAGGGTGGGCAAGTAGGGGATTCAAAAAGAAAAGCGATTGATCCTTTCAGCCACCAGTGTGGTAGCGTGGATTATCCCGGTTCGCAGGGAGCTCCAGGCCCAGCCGGTGGTGTAGACACCGAGTGAGAATCCCCTTGGGACCCAGGGGCTACTTCAGGTCCATGCTGAACACCTGTGACACTAGTCCCAGCAGTATGCACCACTTCATCCCCGTGCTGTCACCCAAAGACGCCCGGCCACTTCCATGGTGTGCTTGAGCCAGGGCGCCCGCTCCTTTCCCTTCGGCCACACCTGGTCCATCTCCTGGGCTCCTCTTCCCGGAAGGCCCGGCCCCCTGGCACCTCTGCTCCTCAGCCTTCCTGAACTCCGCACTGCTCCGCTTCTCTCTGCTCCATGGGCCCGCAGAGCTGCACTGTGGACTGCGCTCTGCCCACTGAGTCCTCCTGTGAGCTGGGGTCCGGGGTCTCCACAGTCGGAGAAGTTTCCAGCCTCTTCCCACCTGCTCAGCAAGCAGGGAGGGGGTGTGACGTGTGTGACAGGCACTCTTCCGGGGGCTGAGGGCTCAGCGACTCCCTTCCTGCCTGGAGACCCCGCCCAAGGGGAAGGGTGGCGGACAGCGCACAAGTGAATGCGTAAACTCATGTGCTAGGGTCTCCGAGTGGGGACGGCTGGGAAGCAGAGACTGTCACCACACAGGAAGTGACAGGGAGCGAAGGAAGACAGAAGAAGGAGCGCTTAGGGGCAGGTGCTGCTCCCTCCACTCCTAACCATCTGTCTCTTCACAACACCCCTGGGAAGTCGGTGTCACTGTGGAGAGAAGCCAGGACACTCAGCTCGTCAGGGCCAGAGCTGCGCCGCTCACTCTCAGCCAGCGCGCTAGCTCCTGGGTGGCCTGGCCACCCTGTCCTCCTTTTCAGGGACACAGAATGGCAGCTGTGGTAAACCTCTCGGCACTGACTGCAGTGTCCTGGATGCACGGCATCGGCCTTGACTGCAGCGCTTCCGCAGCGGTCTGAGTGACGCTATGGCCACCGGCCTGCTGCCTGGCTGTCTGCATGAGGAGCCACCCCTCACCCGGAGGCGGGAAGCAAAGGCGATGTTTACTGCGCTGTGAACCTCAGTGCGGCCCGGGCCGGCGAGGAGGGCCCTGCGCTGCTGTTCTGCTCAGCTGGGGGAAGTGGCTTGAGGGCTGGGGCGAGGACCAGCTGAGGCCTGCCCACCCCTGTGCCTGCCGTTTGATGCTGGTGGGTGGCGGGGACCTCAGCTGGGGCCATGGCCTGACGGTCATGCATGGCTTTGTCTTGTGTGCACACTGGCCTTTCTCATAACATGGAGGCGAGTTTCCGGGGAAGGGGTGTGGGGGGGGAGACAGAGAGAGATAGAGAGAGAGAGAGGAAAGAGAAGGAAGAATCAGGCAGAAGTAGTATCAGCCAGCTGCTGAAGTCCTGCTGCATTTCTCCTAGCACACTCGCACGCGCACACTATGTTCATGGGGAGTCCCTAAGCCCAGCCCACACTAAGGGGGAGGGGCTTACACTCCACTTTAATAGGCGGAGTGATCAGCAGCTTCCGGCCACGTCTGAGAACCAGCACAGGTGCACGTCCGGTCCTCCACTTTCCCACAGCTCCGATGAGCTGACCAGTATTTTAAAATAACCCCTATCTGATTTAAGCTCTTTGAAGCAGTTTCTATTGTCTTATATGAATAAGTACAGGTGACATCCGGCTGTGCACCCAACCAAGTCTGTCCCTTTTCAAATCTTGTGTTCCCTACCTCCTGGAGGGCACAAACATAGAGCTCTCTCTCCAATTCATCCATCCATTCAAGTAAAACTCAAGTATGTAATGAGCAACTCCATTTGTCAGGCCCTGAAGATGCAGCATTAGTGTCTTTCCTTCATTATGCTTCCAGCCTAGCAAGAGGAATAACAGGTAGTAAGGCCTTTAGGGTTTGGCGTAATGAAGGTGAAATAAGGAAACCAAGAACCGGAAGATGTGTCCGTCCTTCAGGGATTATGAAGTTAGGGAGGTATCCTGGGGAAGTGACATCCAATCAGAAACCTGAAGAGAGAGTGTGAATGAATTAGGCTAGTGGTAGTTCTGGAAGAGCAATTGTGTGTTGTGTAATTCTGCATAACATGTGACCCCCAACTTAGCAGCTTAGCACAATGACAGTGTATTCTTTCTCTGCATTCCATGGTCCAGGAGGGCAGTGAGGCTCAGCTAGGCTGTGCTTCTTCTTCTGAGTGATGTCAGCCTCCCAATGTGGGATGAAATACCCAGGGAGACCTCTTGTCCCCAGACCCCTCCCAATATGGCCTCTTATCTAAGAGTTTGGCTTACAGCATGCTACCTGGGCAACAAAAGCATAAGTGAAGGCCACAAGATCTTCAAAGCCTAGGTCTGGGAGCGGCGTGAGGTTACTTCTGTTGCATTCTACTGACCAAAGCAACTCATAAGACCAGCTCAGAGTCCAGGGGAGGCAGAATAGACTTTGCCCCTCCAAGCAGGAGCATGAAAGATGTACAGTTACTTTCAACACACCACAGCCATCATGCCACATTCTCTAGATTTGTGATTAATCACTATCGGAGCAGATTAAGTGGGCACATAACTCTGTTTCATGACCTCCGTGTCTGGCAGCACATTGGTTTAAAAACCTCCCGTGCTTAGCGATCTTGGCTGTGAACATCCTGATACACAGAAAGACGTGGGCTGTCTCCAGGGAGGAATTTTTCCAAGCTGCCCCAGGGAGGAGTCCACACTTCTGTAAATTCAGCATGGGGAGGGAGGGTTTGACGGTTAGTGTAACTTCCCTCTGCATAATTTCACTCAATTGCTCCCAGTTGTGATCAACATCACAGGCATTGTGCGTCATCATCACCATCAGGGGCAGCACAAAGCCTTTATTAGGCACCTAATTGCATGCAGAACGGTGCTGAGAAAGAGCATAAACCAGGCTGATGCAGGGCTGGCACCTGAGGCTGGACCAAGAAGCCATGAACAACGTTCAAAGGCACAGCCAAGGATTCGAAGCACGGAAAACTCAACGAGGGCAACTGTATGCTGGAGAACCATGCCCAGTGTTTAGAGTTCAAATTTTCCAGCCTCTGCAGTGACTGAGGCTCAGCCCAGTTGGTGGAAAATAGATTTACAGGACATCTTTATTATTTACAGAACTGTGAGGTGGATGCTTCAGACTGGGTCTAGGCAGATTCTAGATTTACCACCAAAGACAGAAGCAGAGGCAGAGTAAGGCATCAGCCCTCAGAACTAGAGGGCAGTGAAATCCACACAAGGTGCAGCTCATGCACTCACATAGAAACACAAGGCAGCGGGCAAGTTCTTGTCACCGGAACTGTGAGATACCAGGAAAGCCAACTTCAGCTGCCTGGGGCCAACAAAGTTAGGGCAAACCATCTGCAGTAGAAAGACTGGAGAGAAAGTGTAGTGAGGGCCACAAGGACTTCCATGAGTCCTCAGGAAATGACTTAGTGGTCTTTAATGAGTGTGATCATTTATTGTGATATAGTAATGACTTGAGTAGGAACAGTGCAGCAGACTAGTGAAGCTCTGGGTGTCTCTGTGGACGGATGGAATGTAGGCCCCACACTTGCATAACACCCACCCTGGTGGGTGGAGGTGGTGGTGGCAGTAACCAATGGGATTGTAGCCTGGATAGAATAAAAAGGGAAAGTGGAAGGAAATCTTTGGCTTTCTTCACAAGAGCTCGGGTCTTTACCATTGTGTTTGGACACTGGTCTCCAGTTCCTTCAGGCTTCCAATGCAGACTCTAGCTTTCTGACACAGACATGCACTGGTGGCTCTGCAGGGAACTTCCAGGCTTTGCAGATTTGACAGCTATGGGATTTTCTGGCTCTCCAGTACACAGAGGGCTATTTTGGATTCTTCTACTTATGATCTGGCTATTGTGATGATTGAATGACATAATTTTATAAGCTCTTAGCTGGGGGCCTGGACATGACATACACTTTGTATCAACACCATCGAGCCATTTAGTTACACCCATGAGAACTGATGTTTCCGTCGTGCTCTGATTTGATTCTTATCGAAATTTAATCCCCAGTGCAGTGGTATCAGGGACTGAGCCTTTGGGAGGTGACTGAGTCTTGACAACTCTGCCCTCACGGATGGGATTAGGTGTTCATACTGAACGACCTTACAGAGGGCTTTTGCTCCCTTTTGCCCATCTGCCGCCTATCATGTGAGGATAACATTCCTTCCCCCAGAGAATGTGGTGTTTGGGTGCCATCTTGGAAGCAGAGGGATGGATCCTAACCTGTGGTCTCATGCTCCAGAACTGTTAGAAATAAATCTTCATACAAATTTCTCAGACTTAGGTATTTTGTTATAGCAGCGCAAAATGGACTAAGACGTGTCCCTGTGAGTATTTCTTCCCCTAAGATCACTTATTTTCATAAAGATTTCTTTATATATCAGGCACTGGCTAGAAGCTTAGAGGCTAGGGGGCCTCTGAACTCTCTCTTCTTTTGGGTACAGTGAAAAATAAGTGCATACATGATACATTATTACAGACTAATCAAAGTAGAAGGGAGACTTACTAGACAAGAAGGGAATATGGAAGAAGGGAGTAAGGGAGTAAAGGAGCGCAATAGAGGGATGGAGATCATAAAAATATGTTATATGCATGTATGAAAACACTACATTGAAACCCAGTATTTTATAAAATTAATATACACTAATTAAAATACATATTTTTAGAAAAAAGACATGGGAAACATGAGAGAAATGAAGCTTTTGCAGTGCGATGTAGAATTTTTTTCAATTTTTATTTTTTATTAGCATTTGTTTGTAGTACATAAGGATTACGTTTCTCATGGGAGTTGGTACATGTAATATGGCATACTTTTTATAAGTAGGAGTACACTGGTAAATCACCAAAATGTATAGTATAGCAAATATTTCAACCCATAATATTATTATTTATTATGTATTATGTGCTATACATAATAATACATGCTATATTTTTATATAACCAGCAGCACAATAGGTTTGTTTACACATGTGTCACCACAAATGCATGAGCAATGTGTTGCACTATGACATCATGACTGCTGTGATGTCACCAGGTAATAGAAATTTTTCTGCTATATTAGAATTTTATGGGATGACAGTTATATATGTGGTTCATCACTGACTAATACATTGTTATGTGACTCATGACTTTACACTTGATGTAATATTCAGTTTACAATAAAATTTCCTTACTTGTCTCCAAAATGTCTCTTTATTATGCTTTGTGCAAATCAGGACCCAATGAAGGTTCCCACATGGCATTCAGCTGTTTTTATTTCTTAAATATCTGAATATAGAGCAGTCTTCATGTTTTTCTTCTTTCAGTTCCCCTACTGGTGGTTTGTTGCATAGACCAGGTTGATTGTCCTGGAGACTGACCCACAATCTGCATTTGGCTGTTTTCTTGTGGTGTCATGCGCTTGTTCCTCTGTGCCCTGTGTCTCCTGTGAGTGAAAGTTGGCTGCAGAGGTTAGGGTAGGTTCAACTTTTGTTGCTAGAATATTTCCTAAGAATGCTGTGTGCATTTGCATTGTATTACTAGGCACATGTGTTTGGCTGGAAACAAGTCCTTGTGTTTCAAAGGCCAGTGCTTGAAGAAAAAAGGAAGAGACATAGGCATAGCTTTCAGATAAAGGAAAAAGCAAAATGATGTAAGAACGGGGTTCTCAGGTTTTGAAATTAGAAAGCGATGCTCCAGATTGGTGGGAGAGGATAACTGGAGGGAAAATGGGTGCAAAAATATTTATTCCTGAGAAAAAAAGGCCCTGGCTCCTCCAACCCCTCAGCCGAATCCATGTTAAGGAAAATGTCTGTGGGATAGAAGAGCAGCGGAGTCTTGTGCCTTTTCGTCCAGACAGACCATAGAGAGGCAGTGAGGCCAAGAAAGAAAGGGAGCCTGTGAGAGTCAGCTGGGATCTACGTGGGCCCAACCTCAGCAGCCTCACAGTCTCCTGCATGACAGGTGCCACAGCTGGAGTAGGAGCGACTGAGCCCACAGGTATGATTTACCCTCCCTGTCATCTTAGAGCCACGCAAGTGTCAGAGCTGCCTAGAACTGGGAATGAATTCTGTAGGAGCTCCAGCCCCCAAACAGGGCCCGAGGTGCCTTCCTACCAGCCAGGGGTCCCTGACAGAGAATCTAGGCAGTGATGCTATTGCATAATAAAGGGTTGGCCTTTGTTCCTCGTTCCTGGAAGGAGGTGCCTGCTCTGTCATTCTCTCCCTCTCTATGTGTTTATTTCTGGAGACTGAACCCAGGACCCTTGGAGCACATGCTAGGTAAGTACTCTGCTGCTAAGCTATATTCCTCATTAAAGCCTTTGTTATTCTGTGTGTGTGTGTGTGTGTGTGTGTGTGTGTGTGTGTGTGTTACTTGGGACTGAAACCAGGGCCTTCTCACTGAGCTATATTGACAGCCTTTTGTATTTTGGGACAGGGTCATGTTAAATTGCTAAATTGCCCTAGGCTGGGTTTAAACTTGCAATCCTCCTGCCTCAGCCTACCACAGTGCTGGGATTACAAGCATGTACCACCACACTGGATGCCTTTGTTGTTCTTGAGCCTCTGGATCAGCTCTGAGTCTATACTAAGGGATGAGCTGAAGGCTTGCTCACCAGAAAGACCAACCTTGTGATTAGAGAGCCAAGGCTTTGGCCCAACCTGACTCTGGGAAAACTGTGTTCAGTCACATGGCCAATGAAGGAACCAATGGTGTCTCTCTAATGCAACCCCAAGAAAAACTCTGGACACTGAGGCTTGGGGAGATTCCTGGCTGGTGACCACACTGATGTACCCAGAAAGTGACATGCCTTGCCTCCATGGAGAGAGGATACAGAGGTCTCCATTCATGACCCTTCGGCCCTCAGCCTATATGTCTCTTCACTTGACTGGTCCTGACTCTTCACGTGACTTTTATGATAAAATCATAATTGTAGATACAAGGTTTCCCTGATTTCTGTGAGACTTACTGGTGAATTAATGAATCTGAGGGCATTGTGGGAATCCTTGAATTTATAGCCAGTCAGTGAGAGACACAGGGGTCTTGGGAACCCCCACAGCAAGGCTGGTCTCTGCAGTAAGTGTGGCCCAATGGGGGGTCTGCACCCCTAACTTGTGGGATCGGCACTAACTTCAGTGTTAGTGCTTAGTTACTTAGTAACTTTAGTGGCAGTTAGTGTTAGAATTGTCCTGCAGGACACCAGTGGGTGTCAGGAGAGTTACACAAACTAAGCTGCACACTCACAGATGAGACCTGAGTACCTCCAGTGTCTCCTTCCAAGAAACTAAAACAGGCAGAGCACTTCTCAGTGTGGGCCATAGAAGATTCTTGGCAAATGTCTACTTTGTTTTTATTGTGTTGTTAATGTAATGTTTTGGGGAAGGTCTTGATCTGTGATGCTCTCCTGAGACATTTTAGGGAGATTCATTCTACCACATCAATTTCATTTCCATATAAATCGGAGGTGGAGGTGGGAGGGACACAGGAAAGATTCTTGGAAGAGTCATCTTTAGCTCTTGTGTCCCTTTCATTCATTCACTCAATTTGCTCACAAACTCTGGCCACTAAGGCCCATTTTGTAACCCTGGAGATGCCAAAGTTCCTGTCTTCCTGGAATTTACTTCCTGTGTGTTAGGGCTAGGTGGGAAGATCCACTGCATGCAGTCAGCATAATGAATGGGTCCTGGCATCACGGGTAACGTGAATCATGTTATGAGGACGGGAGTGCTGGGTGGAGGAGGTTACAGTTTTAAATGGGGAGGTTGAGGCAGATGTCACGGAGAAGGTGCATCCGAGCAGAGACTTGGGGAGGTGAAAGAGGGGATCACATGAAGGCGTATGGGAATGGGTGTTCCAGAAGGAGGAACTAGAGGGTGCAAAGGACCTGCATGTTGGAAGAACAGAGTGGGTGAGGGGTTGAGGAACATGTACATGGAGTGGAGTCAGCAAAACTGAGAGTCATAGATCCACAATGAGTCCAATCAGCCCCAGAGGTAGGATGTGGTCAGGGGCAGGTTGCCTAGGGTCTTGGCAAGGATTTTGGCTTTGACTCTGAATGCAATAAAGAAGCTTCCAGAGGCCTGAGAGCAGAAAGCTGACTCGATTCAACTGAGGTTGTTAAAGGAACTGTCTTCTGCTAAGTTATGTTCAGACATCTCGGGCTGGGGAGACCCAAACAGGCTGCTGCAAGAATCTAGGCACTGTGCTACATGGCCCAGTTGGAGGTGGCAGCGGAGCTGTGAGAAGTGGTCCTATTCTGAATATATTTAGAAGTTTCAGATTTGCTGACAGATTGGCTGTGAGGCTGAGCGACAGAGAGAACAGAGTCAAAGAGGCCTCCGATGCGTTGGCTTGACCCCAGCTGCCACTCAGTGAGCTGGGAAAGACTGCAGCGACTTTTAGGTACCATCTGTTGGTCCTGCAAAGTCATGACCTGCTTGCTCATCTGCAGGTGGGCTTATTGCTTTTCGTTTCTCTCAAAACAGCCCTGTCTATCCCATCTTTTGGTGGAACTTCCCCCTGAGAGCCCTGGCTACAATCCTACAGGTAAATCAGTGGCTGGTTTTCTTCTTGCTTTATTGAAGTACAGTTCATGAATAAAAACTGAATAGAATTAGCTCTCCTTATCCAACCAAACTTGGATCAAAAATTTTCCATTGTTGCTGACCTGAAGTGTATAATTTGGCTTATGGTGGTTGCATCTGTACTGGATGTGTTCAAATTTTTTGTTATTATTTCCTCTACGGTACAATATACAACCTTTAACAGAGGATTTGCATTGGATTGGGGATTATAAGTAATCTAGAGATGATTTAAAGTCTATGGGAGGATGTGCATAAATTCTATGCAAACCCTATGACATTGTCTGTGATAGATTTCAGCATCCTCAGGTTCCAGTATCTGCAGGGGTGGTGGAGTCATACAATCCCTAAGGGAATTCCACAGGATGGCTGTATCTTCATGGTGTCCCACCATTATATATAAAATGAAATGATTACCATGATCAAGCTAATTAATGTATCAATCCTCTCACATACTTAATCTGTGTTTGTGTGTGTGTTTGCAGGCACACACATGTGCAGGGGGCGGGTGAAAACATTTAAGATTACAGCAAATTTAAGTACACAATATCTTATTATTAACTAAAATCCCCATGCTATACATCAGGGTCCAGAACATAGTCATCTTATAGCTGCACTTTTGTGCTCTGTGACTATCCCCTCCCCACTCCACCCCAACTCTGGGTGACCACCATTCCGCTCTCTATTTCTATCTGTTCAATTGTTCTATGTTCCACATATAAGTGATATCAGGCAGTAATTTTCTTTCTGTGTCTGACTTACTTCATGTAGCATAATGTCCCCAAGGTTCACAAACAGTTTTTTTGTTTTGTTTTCTTTTTTGCAAGCAGCAAGATATCCTTTGTAATGTTTGAATGATGTTCTATTTTATGTATTGCTGAACACCCAGATCATCACGGACTATAGCAGTGTTGTGACTAATTGACCTTAAAAAAAAAATCTCTGCTTTATTTTTTGTAGGACAGGAATAATGAAAACATTTGAAAATGGAAAAGTTAGGCCATAAATTTGAAGTTCAATTTCAAAAGTAGAAAGAGTGGTTTTATAAATTCCTACATACTCATCAGCTAGCTCTAGTCTCATCTACAATTGTAGTCTGCTGAGTTATTTTGAAGCAAATGCAGGCTTCTGTTGCTCATCCATAAAAATCCTAGAAAATAAAAGAGAAGCATTCTTAAAAACAGAACAACATAGACCAAAAGCAACTTATTTTGGATGGTGGCTGGCAGAGTGGTGCTAATTCCAGAACTGCTTTGTTTCTACTGACTTCCTACTGAGGAAAGCTTGCCCCATGCCATAGAAGAAAGCACATGTAGATCAGCTGTTCTGTTTCTATGATCTGGGGCTGCAGTTTGAAAAGATTTATTTACTCAACAAATATTTGCTAATTTTGGTTACAAGCCAAGAATGTGCTATGCACTGGGGACTGAGAGATCAAACACCTCAAAATCAGCCTTGCTACAAATACAAATATAAACAGAGGGGTTGTGGTAGCTCAATGGTAGAGCACTTGTCCAGCATGAGCAAGGCCCTGGGTCCAATCCCTAAAGTGTCCCCCACCCCGCAAAGGGGAAAAAGTCACAAATACAAATTCAGCTGCTCTGTGGCAGAGGTGTATATGATTGCATTTTATCTGGGAGCTAGTTTTTTCTCCTGTCTATTGCTTGAAAATGCACCTTGAGCTGGTGGATAGATCAGTGATTGAATGTTTTCCTAGCATACATGCAGCCCTGGGTTCAATCCCCAGCATCACACACACACACACACACACACACACACACACACACACACACAGAGCACCTTGCTTCTGGTGAAATTTCAAGTGATGATTATGAATTGGTTTGCGATATAGAATTTACAGCTCATTTTAGGTGTCTACAGGTTTATTACAAACAGATAAAGATATCTTTCTTGATGCAACAACCATGCACATATTGCCCTGGTCAGTAGCAGAAACACATACAATGCATTTTGTTTTTGGAACTGAGGGGAGGAGAAAGAGGGAACACAGGAGAATGAGTTAGGAGGAGGCAGGGGACAGGGGCCTCCTGTCCAGGTCCCCACGGGGCTCCCAGTGTGGTGGAAGGGGCTAGCAGCTCCCTGGAGAGGGAGGAGGGATTGAAACCTGCCAAATGCTTGTGAGAAACACTCACACATGTGCGTGCGCACACACACACACACACACACACAAGTTGCTCTCAATCTCTGCGAGTTTCCCATTTATGGTCTGGGGTCCTGTTGGCCAGGGCAGGTGAGAGGTACTGGCAGCCTCCCTAGGGGATGTCCCTGGCTCTTTCCCCTGCCCACCTTTCCCTCTCCTCTCCCTGCTGAGGAAGAAGACTCTGTTGGTGTTGAAGCTGCTGCTCTCTGGCCCAGCGAGGGCAGTGGCTTCTGGACTGGGAAAGGTGCCCTGTTCCTGGAGTGGCCCCTCTCTCCCTCTCTCTTCTCAGGGTTGGGGTCTCCAGCTTAGACTGCCAGCTTGCGAGCCCCTGCCTGTATGCAGCCCTGTGTTCAGCCCCTGGGGGCCATGAACATTGTGCTGGGCACAGGCCCTGAGCTGATGAGCTGGTTAATTAGCGCTGGTGCCCAGGAAGCCCCATCTGTTCCCAGCACTCTGGGCTGCTCTGGTCTCTCCACCTCCCTGCATCCCAGGCCCCGCAGTGTCGCTACCCCCCCCCCCCCACCCCCATTCCCTGCAATCCCTGGAGATGTTCGTGCTCTAAGTGCCTCGTCATGGGGCGTGAGTCAGTTGTCAGAAGTCTAGGTGAATCCCCGCTCTCTGCCTGCCTGCAGGACAGGTAGGGACAAGGGGAGGGAGATGGGACAAAAACCGAGGTGGCTCCTACTGGTGACTTGTGGATCTTCCCTTCCTGGGACACAGAGCCTAAGCTACTGCCCTCTTCTGTCCATAGTAGGCACAGTCCTCTTGACACCCCCCCCCCCCGGGTCTTTTTAGGGTGCTCTTCTCACCACAGTTGTAGTCTCTTGAATGCAGAGCCTGAGATAAGGCTATGGGTGTCAGCAGTATATCTGAGTGCACTCCATCAAGGAGCGAGGGAGAAGCAGGCTAGGAACAAAGAGGGAGGGACCATCTACTATTGAAATCATTGCCCAAAGGGTCTTGGAGATGAGAACAGTGTCCTTCAGCTTCCCAGGTGGGTTAAGAATGTGCGAACTCTGCAGTGAGGTGGAATCTCAGCGTTGTTTTCATTTGTATCTCTCGAATGACCAGTGATGTTGAACATTTTTTCATGTGTTTATTTGCTATTTCTACTTCTTTGTCTGAGAAATGTCTCTTCATTTCAGATGCCCATTTTCAGATTGGGTCTTTACCAATAACAAATGCTGGTGGGACTGTGGGGAAAGAGGAACCCTGCTCCACTGCTGGTGGGAGTGTAGACTGGTGCAACCACTGTGGAAATCAGTATGGAGACACCTCAAAGAACTAGGGCTGGAAGTCCCATTTGACCCTGCTCTTCCACTGCTGGGTATCTTCCCCAAAGAATTAAAAGAATCATACCACAGTGATATATGTGCACCCCATGTTCATAGCAGCACTATTTGTAATAGCTAAAACTTGGAAGCAGCCCAAATGCCTATCAACTGGAGACTGGAAAGAAAATGTGGTTTTTAAAAAATAAAATGGAGTACTACTCATCCATAAAAAATGAGAAATTAGAGACATTTATAGCTAAATGGATGCACATTGAGACGATACTCTTAAGTGAAACAAATAGGGCACACATGTAAATGCTGAATAGTTCCTCTAGTGTGAGACACTGAAAGTGTAAATAAGGACTAAAAGGTATAATAGATAATGTGAAATAGGAAGAAAAGGGGCAAAGGGGAAGGGGAAGTGGGAGGGGTAGGGGAAAGGAAAGAAGGGAATGGAATTAACATGAGAAAATGGAAAAATGGAAACAAAGTCTTTGTAAATAGGGAGGGATGGAGGGGTTGGAGGGAGGGCAGGGGAAGGGTGAAAAATAAAAACCAAGAGAGATTATGTAAAGGTGCAAATTTCCAATGATGAACGTCATTATATTGTACACGTAAAATGCGCCAATGATTAAAATGAATAATTGATATTGCAAAATAGGAAGAAAAGGTCCAAAGGGGTAGGGGTAGTGGGAGGGGCAGGGGAAAGGAAAGAAGGGAAAGGAAAAATGATGAGAAATGGAAAAAATGGAAATAAAGTCTTTGTAAATAGGGAAGGGTGGCAGGGGTGAAGGGAGGGCTAGGAACAGGGAAAAAATAAGAACCAAGATGCATCATGTAAAGGTACAATTCCCAATGAGAAATGCAAATGTGTTGTATACCTAAAATGTACCAGTAAAAGAATTTAAGGAAAAAAAAAAGAATGTGTGAACTCTTTGCAGGGGCACTCATCATCAACCAAGGGTCAGGGAGAGGTGGAAGGAACCCTGGAGAAGCCCTAGGTCACAGCAAAATGTGTCCTAATCCAGACTACTGTGGCCTAGAATCCCAGTCCTACTCAGAGTCCCTTAAACTTGTCTAATTTAGCAAACATTGAACTCCTACTGTACTGAATGGAATCTAACAACCATTGACAGTAAGGTATGCTGTTATTTTAAGCTCTAAAAACAGTTGCCAATTGAGCTCAGTTCTTGCTTTTCTAATGCTCTACTTTTTTCTCATGCTCACCCACAAATTCCACATCCCCCCCAAATTATGATCACTTTATTTCTAGGGCCCCTCAGAGACTTTGCCTGTGCTGTCCATACTTCCTCCAGTGCTTCTCTCCTCAGGCCTGGTAGCCCCAACACTGCAGTGTCTTGAGCTCAGTTCTCATACCACATCCTCTTCCAGGAAGGCACCCCAATTTCTCCATACAGAATTGGCCTCTCCTTCCTCTGGGCTCTGAAGGATGAGGGAGATTTGGTCCCTTGTCCTATTCTTCCTAGTTATTATTTCCAACTCTCTGCATGGTTATTCTCCTTTCCTGGGAGCAAAGTGTCTATATCACGGTCCCTGGCTATGCCCACTAGGTTATAGTGTGTACTGTATTTGGTCTATCCTAGGGGCCACATTCTCTTCATGCTTTCACATCTCCGATTTAGCAAAGTGCCTTGCATCTCATGGTGTGCCATAGCTTAATTGGCAGCTGTTTTTAGAGCTTAAAATAACAGCATACCTTACTGTTAATGGGTGTTAGATTCCATTCAGTACAGTACATCCCTGACCCTTGATCCAGCACTGAAGCCTCACACTTCTGGCAAGCAATGCTGTTCAGACACACTTGCTTGTAAGGAAATACTGTTCAGTGTAAGACCCACCTCTAATTTCTACCACTAACACTGTGCCTGGCACATAGCAGGTGCCCAAAAATGTGCTTTTGGAGTAAATTCTAAATTAAATCCCCATTGCTACAAACTTTATGCTGGCCACATTTCTCACTGCTGTGGGTCCTATGGGATATTGGTCCACTCTTAGGAGGTGGGGGAAGGGCTGCAGGATCTTTCCTCAGCTGCCAGGGCAAGGTGCAGAGGAGTTCTCACCCACAGGTTGCTTTATAGCACTGTTTCCATGGTCCAGGTGTTTGTCTGGTGTCTCTCTTTTTTGTCTTCAAAAAACATACACTTCACTTTCCAGTACCCAAATCTGTATTTTTTTCTAAGACTGCTATAACAAAGTACCCCAAACTTTAAAACAACAGAAATTAGCCAGATGTGGTGAGTCATATCTATAATTCTGGCACTCTGGGAGGCCGAACGAGGAAGATCACAAGTTTGAACCCAGCCTGGGCAACTTAGTGGGACCCTTTCTCAAAATAAAAAAATAAAGAAGAAGGCTGTGTGTGTAGCTTGGTGGCTTCAGTCTCTGGGTTCAACACACACAGACACACAGACAGACAGACACACACACACACACACACACACACATGCTAGAAATTTATTATCTTACATTTCTGGAGGCCAGAAGTTCAAAATCAAGGCATCAGCAGGGCCAGGCTCTAGGGAACAATGCTTTCTCCACTCTTCCTGCCTTTGGTCGTGGTGCCCAGCAATCTCTCCCAAGCTTTGGCTTGCAAATTCCTGACTTCTCTCGTCACATGCCTGTGTTCCCTCTGTATCTGTGTGCCTCAAACTTACTGTTCTTTACCAGGATGCCTGTGATTAGATTTAGCTCCCACCCACCCATCCAGTGTGACCTCATCCTAACTTGGTTCCACCTGTCAAGACCCTGTTTCCAAATAAGCCCAGACTTTGACACGCCTTTCTACAGGGGACACAGCTCAGCCTCAACAACTGTGACTCACTGGACACTTGCCATGCATCAGGAATTCTGTTAGTTGCAATGCATACAGAATCATATTTAATTTTCTCCACAGCCCTGCTGGGCGCCTGGTACTATCTCCTTCTGATTCCACATGTGAGAAACGGAAGCTCAGAGAGGCCCTCCGGCTAATGAAGAAACAAGATATGTGTGGACCAGATGGTTTGGAAGGGAGGGAAGAAAGAAGACCAGGTCGTTCCCTTCAGCCATCTTAAATCTTTAAAAAAAAATTATTATCCTCTGATTATTTCTCCCAGATGGAATCAGGATCAAAATATCGCAGAAAAAAGTATGGCTCTATATAATGGACATAGGTAAGAAATGTGAATGGAGCATCTCAAAATCAGAAAGTGGGCAAGTCCTGGGCTCCTTTTATTTTCTGAAGATCTTGAAATATTAGGGGGAAAAAAGAAAGGAAAAAGAAAGAGAACCTGGGCATGGTAGCCCATGCTGGTAACCCCAGCCATCTGAGAGGCTGAGGCAGGAGGATAGCTTGGGCAACTTACCAGGTTAGCAACCTCTTGTCTCAAAATAAAAAATAAAAATATAGCTCAGTGTGAAGGCTTTGGGTTCTGTCTCTGGTCACACACACACACACACACACACACACACACACACACTCACGCATGCACACACACACACAGGGTTAAGATAAAGGATGGGACACTTCACGAGCCTAAGTGGGACAAACGAACCCCTTGACAGGTCAAAGACACAATGTCAGAGCAGCCGGCCTCCACTGGAGTGAGCATGGAGTCTGTGCCTTGAAGAGCCACGAACTCGAAGCAGCGGTGGTCCGAAGTTAGGAGAGCAGGACGGTACCTCAGGGCTCCATCCTGCTGAGAGGGCAGACAAGCACCCTACCAGGGAGTAGCCTGGAAGACACAAGGATTGAGGGTTGGAAGGAGAAGGGTCCACCCAGAGCCAACTCCCTGAGCGCAGGTGACCCCATTTCCCTAATTTCACCCAAGGTGCCGCAGATGCTCTGGGAAGGCCATGGGATGTGCTCCGCTCTGGATTTTCCTGTGTCTGCTGGGCCACCAGAGCGGTGCTTTTAACCAGCCCAATCCCCCACCCCCACCCCAGGGAAAACTTCTGCCGGAGGACTCAGCTTGGGGCTTCAGAATGAACTCAGGAAAAAACAAATCCCTGTTGTAGGAAAGGGAGCTGCCAGGCCCACACCATTCCTTGGAGCAGGCGTTTGAGGCTTGGGTTCAGGCATCCTGGAACCTCGTTCTGCTTCCTGATCATCTTGGGAGGAATTTCCCTCTGTGGCCCCATGCCAGCCTGCTGAATCAGAATCCCGGTTGCCTTGGGGAGGGAGGGGAGGTATAGTGGGTGATTTTATGTGCACTAAGGCTTGAGGTCCATCGTGCTGGGCTTTGAGATGGGAAAGATACGTATATTGTTATGTTGTTATTTCTTGGGAGCCGATTCTTGGGACCTGAGGAGTCAGTGCCAAAGACTGGAGGAGGAAAAGCCCCCACACTACGGCCTGGAGAGTTTGACACTGGGTGACCTCGAGGAACAAGGGAAGGAAGGAGATCCCTGGTGGCTGCTTGGGGACGACCCAGCCAGGCAGCGTCCCTGGAGAACTGCTGGACATCGTTGGTCCTTGTGTCAACCTGTTGCCTCGCCATTTACTCCAGCTACCATTGCTACTAAACAAATTGCCCCAAACAAACACATCTTCCCATTTTATGGATGAAGAAATGGAGGTTCCAAGAAAACACCCAAGGCTCAGCATATAGTGGTAGCGGACTCACTAGGGTTAAGCGCACCTGGTTTCTGTCCCGAACCCAAGATCCCTGTGGAGTGGGAGCTGGTCGGGGCTCAGGAGCCAGCCTGCAGTGTGTGGGCGTTGGTGATCTCCCAAAGCTCATGTGAAACCCAGGGCAGTGTGCTCCCTGTGCAGAGGCCTCGAGGGACCCCAAGCACCGACGAGTTCAGGTCTCAGTCTCTCTGCAGGATATTCAGGCCCTCCGCGAAGGAATGCGCACGTATCTCTTTGTACGCCTGCATAGACCAGGCCTCGATGTCAAGCGCGCCTGTCAGACAGAGGCTTGTAGACATTTGTAAAGATAACAGTTTCTGGAAAGGTCATTTTCCACTCACTCTGAATATCAACCTCTCCCCCTTGAAGAGTTCTTCGGTTCTAACAAAGGAGGGGGACCCTCCCTGAAGTTGCCTTTGTTCTTTAGAGCAGGGAAGCTGTATGAGAAGCTGTGTGACAGCCACCTGTCAGGGCTGCCAGGAGTGGGGGTGGGGGTGGGGAGAAGCCAGGTCTCGGGGAAGTTTCCATATGCTGAGGAGTTTCTGAAAGAACCCGAAGCCAACTGCACTCCTTCGGACAGTGCTTGTTCCTTGCTGCTCTGATAGGCCTCAAGCGGCCAATAAAAATTTTACTACATTTTTGTCCACCCGTGGATACGGTTGACCTAACGTGACCCAGTCAGAAATCCGTTTTGGCAATGTTTTCAGAAGGGACTGGAACGGCCTGGGCCACGGCCGAGTTGACAGTGTTTGCTTTAATCAGGAATGATGGCTTCTGGTGGGAATCAGAGGCAGGGGGTGCGGGGAGCCGTGAACTTTGTCACCGAGCAGTGACTTCTGTAAAATTCACAGCAGTTCCTTCCAATCCTGTCTGAATGAGCAGGAGGAACCATAAATGTGTCCTGTGGGCTGCAAGGAATGATGGGAATGGAGTCTTATGTCAATCCTGAGCTCAGGAGAGGGAAGCTTCCATGGGTGAAATGTGGATTGTTTTCATTGTTTGCAAGTACAAGGGTTGACCAAAATATACAGTAAATGTTTAAATTTTAAAAATTTATTACAGTAAAAGACACATTGCTATTAATCCCCCTTTAAAACATTTACTCATTCTGGCTTTAAACACGCTTATCCCATTGTTCTTGTCACTTTCTGAAGTGGTTGTGGAAGTCCTCTTGTGTGACTATCTCCACTAGGACTGATCAAAAATGTGGTGAATGCAGCTGCTGAGTGCCATCCGATGTAAAGGCCAGCTCCTAAAAACATTATGGTGTGCCACCACCTCACTCATCAGATCTGGCACCATGCAACTTCTGGCTCTTCCCCAAAGTCAAAATGATCATTAAGGGTCAATGTCTTGAATTGATTCAGGACACTGAGGCAGCCGCCACAGTGCAAACAAAAGACGCTCAAGAAAGAAGACTTCCAGAACTGCTTCAGAAAGTGGCAAGAAGGGAGGGATAAATGTGTTCAAAGAGAGGGTGATTAACAGCAGTGTATCTTTAATTGTAATAAATTTTAAAATGTAAATTTTTTGTGATCCTACTGTATACAGCATACTAGTCTTTTAATAAGTCAGATTAAATAAATGGGAAATCTAATCTGTTTTCTGTTGCTATAACAAAATCTCTGAGACTGAGTAATTAATAAAGAAAAGAGGTTCCTTTCGACTCTCAGTTCTGGAGGCTGAGAAGCTCAAAGTCAGGTGGCCACGGCTGGCAAGGGTTTCATGCTGCTGCAGGCACTGCAGAAAGCAGAAGGGCAAATGGATGTATGTGAGGGGGAGAAAGGGGGCCAAACTTCTGCTAGAACTAATCCCTTCCTATGAGAAGAGCATTAGTCCATTCAGGAAGGCGCCACACCCATAACCCAAACCCCTCCCCTCATTCCCCACCTCACACCACTAAGGCAGGAATTTTGATGGGGACAAACTGTGTTCAAACCACAGCAAGTCCCTATGTTTCCAGTTGACCCCAGTTCATCTATTTGGGGGTTGTCTTCTCAACGGACGCTGAACCTCCCACAGTTGCTCAAGATGCCCCAAGGAACAAAGGACCCATGCCAAAATGCCTGCTTTCTAAAAGTTGACTGCGAAATCCCTAAAAACATGATTTCTGGCACTGCTTCTAAATGTGGGGTCATAGCAGCAAGTTTGGTTGAACTATTATTCATTTGGTTCAGGCCTGGGAAGCTCTGATGGTCTATTTCTATGACTGGCCTGTCATTGCTTAATCAGTCACTTTAAAGTTCATGCTTTTGACACTTTGTCCATTTCTTGTCAACCTGTCAGGTAAGGCCTAGAAGTCTCAGCCTCATTGTCAAGACTATGTCAGGAAACAGTGACACCATCTTGGTGAATGCCACCTAATTTTAGCTGGGTCTACTACATGCCCTTGATAGAAATGAGAGCAAACAAAAAGTTTGTGATTTTAATGGAACTATATTAGAGCAGTTCCAAAGTGGTAAAAGCACTTTGCTAATGTAAGGGTATTTGAAGCACAAGGATATCACTTCCCTGACCCCCACCCATCACGAGGACCCTATAAATTACAGCTAATGTTGGTCCTACAATGAGCAAGACATGAAGCAGCCCTGAGCACTCAGATGGCAGCTGTTGGCTGCTTCTGGTCCTACCATTTTGGTAGAACAGTTGTTAGCAAGTACGACCCTCCTAAAATCTGGCTGTACCACATTTTCTTCTACACTAGAAACAAAATTATATTGGAGACTGGGTCAAAATTCACAAAAATCAAAGACAGATTGGCCACTCAAAATTTCAAATGTAAAGGTTTAATTTGACCAGGCTTATTGGCATTTGGGGGAGTGATTAAAACAAACTTGGTTTTTCCCTGTCTGGATCAGTCATTTCTACCTTTATGGAATTGTGACCCTCATTTATTAGTTGGTTTGATGACTTTCCCTCTTATTTCTAAAAAGACTGTTAGATATTTATTTATATAAAGCAAGTACATATATGTGTGTGTGAATGGTATATACGTATGGGTGTTTCAATTTAAGCACCATTGATTTCATTTTCTTTTGAAAATATTTTGTTAGTTTTATTAGGACACTTAAGGAATTTGGAGATACTTGGGGTTTTATAAAACCAAGATTTGAGAACTGCCATTACAGGTGGATTGGCTGCAGTATATGAGCACCTGTCAAATAACTTCTCCCAATCCCAGAATGTGGGGGCAACAGGAGATGCCAGTGACTTTGGCTTGGCTGTGGTTAGTGAGAAGCTGTGATTTAAAGGGTGAGGGCTGAGCTGTATGCAGTACTGCCTGGATATTTCAATGGCACCTGCTATGAGCCTTAACACATGTAATTAGTTGTCTTACCTAAAAGCCATTCTCACTGTCTTAGAACTCCTGACTCAGTGGGTACATGACTACCTCCAATTAATACTAAATTTCCCCAAATCCTTTGCTAATAGGTGTGGTCATGTGACTAATTTCTGGCCCATTGGTCAGCCCATAAGCAAGAGTAATATATCAGCTTCTAAGAAATTAGTCCAATTTCTGTTCTGTTACTATAACACAATGTCACAGACTGGGCAAGTTACAAAAAAGAGGTTTATTTTAGTTCATGTTCTAGTGTCAAGGATCAATCATCTAGTCTAGTGCCTAGTGTCTAGTGCTGAGTGTCAATCATCTGGTGATGATTATCTTGGTGACAAAGTCTGGAGAAAGCTCAGGGCTTCACATGATGATGAACAGAGAGCCTGAGAGAGACCTTGCCAAACTGGCTTTTATGGCAGGCCCACTCATGAGACAACCCATTCATATGTTAATTACCCAAATGGAATAATCCATTCATTAGAGAGGCTGAATCACCTTCTCAATGTACGGCCTCAAATATTGCATAATGGGGATTCAATTCCAACATGATTTTCAGAGGGGACAAGCCGTACTCAAACCACAGTACCTTCTTTAAGAGGAAACTAGCTAGGGCACTTCATTCCATCTTTCTTCCTCCAAACTGCTGCTTGGATTGTGGACATGGTGAGTGATTGGAGCTTCAATTTGGACCATGAGGATGAGAGCTGTACCTTAGAAATGGAAGAGTAGAAAACTGGAAGCAACTTAGAATCTAGGTGATGATGGTGAAGCCAGACCAATACTGAGATGCCCGAATCCGGAGTCTCAAATGACAGAAATACGTGTATCTTTTGCAACCTATTATTTTCTTGTCTCTTACTGGAATGTAAATCTAATTTTAACTTATAGATCTTTTACCCTTCAAATATTTTGTTTGTTGATTTTGCCTACATAGTCCAGGGTGGTCTTGAACTTGGTATGTAGTCCAGGCTGGCCTTGAACTTACACTCCTCCTGCCTCAGTCTGTGGAGTGCTGGGATTACTAACATGCAATCATAACACCCAGTCTCCTTTTACAGTCTACTTGCTTGTATTAACTCCCACATCAGAGCTGTTCTTCCTACCCGGTGGTTGTCTAAAAATTTCAATGAACCCAGTATAATTTAGTGGTTATTCTGTGCTTTCTCTCTCAAGTAATATAAGATAGTCTCTCCAGCATTACAAATCCTTCAGAATCTTGCATCCTAAGTAGGAGTTTAAAAAGTTTTCAAAAGAAATCTAGTCCCCTTCTCATTGTTCCTGAGGATTCCTGGTATTCATGAGTGTGTTGGGCTCACATTCTACTGGGGATGCCTGTCACCTCTTTTCCCATGGTCAAACTAAAATAACAGGGAGAGATTTGCAAAGACAGTGAATTTATTTAAGAATGAATATTGCAAGGAGAATATGTACATATTCAAGGAGGTAAAGAAAGATGAGTCTTTAAAGGTAAAATGAGAGTGTTGAGAGGAAAGCCTTCTGATAGTGGAGATGGACAGGGACCCACTGGAAGAAAGCAATCCTAGGAACCAGGAGCAGTCTAGGGCCAAGGGGAGTGCTGGCTTCAAGGAACAGACCCCCACGGTAGACATCATGTTGCATGTTTTCTGAGGCTAGGTCAGTAATAAGACTGGCTTAAATCCAAGGTTGTTCAGGCAGTTGCTGAACAGATGTCCTTGAAAAAGTATTTTCTGGTTAAGTCACAGTGGTCTTTGGGCAAGATTGTGGTTGTGGTAGAGTCTCTCGTGATAGGTTCTGTTACCGGCATGAGATCCTCTCTTCATAACCTCCCAGCTTTATCTATCTATTTTTGCTAGGGTTTGGCCCCAGTGATTCCATATTGATTCTGATAACTTTCATGCCACTCTGGCCCTGGCTTTTAATGCATTATATCCAAGGGTTTCCTCAATACTGCATTTCCTGTAAGCCTGTTCCCACTGCTTTCCCCCAAGGGTTGACACACTGTCCTCCCATCACTTCTCTGGCATCTCTAACTTAAGTGTTGATGAATTTTTACTGCACAGTGGATATTTATTGAAGGCTCAGGAATGTTAAAGTATGATACAGCACAAGCAAGTTAAAGACACAACAAGGTTTCCATGATCACTGTTGGTGAAGTTCCCCATTTATATGCCTCAGTTTCACTGAGGGTGGCTTAGGTGCTATGGCCTGGGGTCATCTGCAAGGTCACTAACTCATCTGTTTGTAGTGGGTTTTGATGGAGACCTTAGGGGTCAGCTGGGACAGCTCCATGGGAACTCAGCATGTGGCCTAGGCTTCCTCAAGACGGGGACCAACTTTGAAGAGCAAGCTTTCTGGGAGTGGGTAAGGCAGAGGCTGTGCTACTTCTTGTTACCTAGCCTCAGAAACCATGCAGCATTATGTCCACCAGGTGTTCTGTTCATCGAGGGAGCTCCAACATCCTGCCTCAGCTCAACGTGTCTGCCTCCACTCTCCATCTCTTGAGGAGGAGGAAAGAGACTCTGGAGGAGATCATGGGCATGACAATGATGTGATCACTAGGAGAAAACTCAATCTGCCACCTTCACCTCGGGGTATCCTTTATTGGCCAGGATGCCCCTTTCTTCCAGTGAGTCCCTGTCCATCTCCACTATTAGAAGGCTTCCTCTCAACCAACTCCCATCTTTTGTGCCAACCCAGAGAAAACTAAAAGCACTCATTTTTATTCTGTAGAATCAATCATTACGTCTTCTTTCTTTCCTTCTTTCTTTCTTTCGGTACCGGGCATTGAACTTGGGAACTTGAGCTTGTGAGGCAGGCACTGGAACCACTGAGCTAAATCCCCAGCCTCTATCATTCAGTCTTTCTGATCTCTCCTTCCCCATGCCATGCTCTGCCCTTGACCTTACCTTTCACAAGAGGCTCATTAGCATGTTACAAAAACCACTAGTGACCAGCTATCTTTTAAAGTAAAATGGGCATAAACAACAGATACTAGAAAAATATTTTTGTTTCTCTCTCATACATCTTTTAGGCATTGACCCATGTGCAGTTAAAGACTTTTGAGAGATGATAGGAAAATTAAAGGGATTTTGGTGTAAGAGCAAATGAAAATTCTAATTTTACCATTTACTATGTGCTTTAGTGGTTTTTGTATTTGTCTCTTCATTTATTAAAAACAAGATGACTATACTTTGTAGAGTGACTGTGACAATGGATGTGATAAAGTAGGAAGAGCAGTTACTACCATAGACTGCCCCCAAATGACAGCTGTTGTTCTTAAGAATGAGGCAGAGGTAGAGAGAAGGAAATGAAAAAGTTTGGTGAGTTGTTAATTTATAATAAATCCTTAAAGAGATGTACCTTCAAGGGCTTACTGATTATAAAAAAATGTATCAACAGGGAAAATTTCTTAGGAGAGAAATGGAAAAAATGTTAGCACAAAGCTGATTTTCTAATATTTAAGCAAAATTCAGAGGAGGGAGTGGTCAGTAGAAAATAGTCCCTGATCCAGGGACTTCAAGCTGGTCCCACTATCTTGAGAGAATTAGACTTTATTATCTGCAGGAGGTCCCCTGCTGCCAGTGTTCATACATCTGGACATCTGTGTCTATTATATTATGTTTTATTTTATACCACAAATGAAAGTGGTCCAGCAGGCATTTTCTTATGATGGCTTATACTGAGTATATACGTAAGTCAATTAAAAGAATTAAAAAATTAATATACTGGTACCAATATATATAAATAATTATATATAAAGTCATCATTGGAATTATATTTGGGGTAGGATACTTTTCTTGATGAGGGGGGTGATTTTCTTGGTGGTCTTTAGACCAAAATCTCTGGTTTATCATAGAGTGAGTGTCCCTAGCCAAGCACCAAAGCAGGGAGGTGTCCGTGGTGCTGAAGTATAGACAAAGAGACAGCACCCAGGATAAATCTCTCTGCTTTTGATGAGAGAGACATCAGGCAGAGGAGGGGTGGGATGGGAGGAAGATATGCACACACGCGTGCGCACGCGCGCGCGCGCACACACACACACACACACACACATGGCACACGGTGGGGGGAAGCCTTCCTGGATTGTTCTTTCGTCTTTTTTGGGGGAGAGAGTAGGTGGGAGATGTCCTGATCAGAGAAAGCCTTGACAGAGCAAGACTTAAAAATAAAGCTCTGGTGCTGCCCAGGGATTGGGTGTTGCATTGTCATGGGGATTAATTAGTCAATGCGTGCGTCCTAATTTTGGAGTCACTTTGTGTTAAGCATGTGCAGGGCACTGTGGCTCAGATGCTAAATGATTTCCAAAAGAGACAGTGTGTGATAGGGTTTCTGAGTGACGTGGCTCCCACATATGTGATATCACTCCCAGAAGACATTCTTTTCAATGATAGACATTACGTCTTGCCAAAATGTGTTGACTAACTTTTTTACCTAAAAATTTGGGTTAAAATTAAATTTGCAAAATGACACCTCAGAATACATTGGAAATCTGTGGAGGTTTGTAGTCAATAAGTTCTTTTAAAAATTCTCCCCTCTTTCTTTTCTTTACCCTCCCTTATGACCACCTCTTTCTCTTTCTTCCCTATGTTTTAACAAGAAAAATAGGTCATGACACAATAGAAAGTTTTTATTCATATGTTAAGCAGATCGAGTTGTTCAACCATTACTTATTCCATATCTTTCCCATTCAAATACTAGATGTTAAGAATCATGCCTTACATGTCTCAGTACCCATCACTGCAGCTAGAATTGCTTTCATTTGTTCATTCATTCGTTCATTCATTCATTCAACAAACATTCGTTGAGCACAGACGGTACCAGATAATGAGAACAGTGTGGTGTCATGAAGCTTCAATTCAATGCTCTTCATAGGAAAATGACGCTGTCTTTGAATACTAGTAGATCTAATTTCTTAAATGATTACCTACCAGAGAATATAAAATTCTTAGATTCACACCAGATACAAACATACACTTTTGTGAACTCAGAGTAAACCTTGTGACTGATATTTTTCTGGTATTTATATATAATATAAATTGCCTTGCCTCTTGCCCTGCTCTTAGTTCAATTTTGCTTTTTAGCTTAATTCTTCCCAGGTGGAAAGATGCTTCCTGGTTCTCATCTTGCTCAGAACAGGTAGGCATGTCCACTGGGCCAGGATGCCTATGTCAGGGGGAACCACTGAAGTGCCCACTGAAGATGCCGGTGGTTTAAATGAAGACTTAAGAGTTGAAAAGTAATACCTGGTATCCGTATATAAAAAATTAACCTCAACCCTTTATTTCCATACATGAAAATAACTTGAAGGGATCTATGAACCTAAATATGAAAGCCTAAAAGTATAAAACTTTAAGAAGAAATTATAAGGGAAAATGTTTATGAATTCAGGGTAGGCAAGAACTACCTAGTATACAAAAGACATGATGTATAAAAAATTGATTAATAAGATTCCATCAAAATTTAGAACATTAGATGAGATCATTAAAATGAAAAGTAGTCCTTAAACACCATATTTACAATGCATATAACCTATGACCAGAATATATAAAGAATTCTTAGAGCTCAACAGGTGTTCTAGTGCCATTTTCTGAAAACATTATCTCTTCCTCAGCTCTTGAACTGAGTTTATATTCTATAAAATGCTAATGTTAAATAATCTTTCAAAACTCAGTGGACCATATATGTGTGGTTCTATTTCTAGATTCTCTATTTTATTCAAATGATCTATATGTCTTTCCTTACACCAACACTGCCTTGATTACTGTAGCTTTAGAAGAAGTCTTAAAATTAGGTTCTAAACGTCTTCCAATACTTTTTTTTAACTTTTCTAGGTCCTTTGTACTCCTACATAACTTTTCAATTTCAATATCCAACTCTTCATTTATAGCAAGTATACACAGACCTGAATTTTTATATATACTTTGTATTTTCTAATCCTGCTACATTCAAATACAAGTTCTAGGGGCTCCTAGAGATTTCTTAGTATTTTCTCTGTAGATGGTCATTTCATCTACGTATAAAGATTTTGCTTCTACCTTGCCAATCCTATCCTAGTTGTGTCATTTTATTGCCAGACTATTTTGGTGGGGCTTAGGTTTCAAAGTTTAATGGACAGATAAAGAGTAAGCATATCTGCCCTTGTTCCTCACCTTAAGGAAAAAGCATTGAATCTTCTCCATTCATATAAGGCATTCTCGCTGGAAGTATGGAGTACATGTCTTTAATCTGTTGAGAAGGTTCTGTTCTACTTCTAGTCTCCTGATAGCTTTTACCATGAACAGCTGTAGAATTTAGTCCAATACTTTTTCTCCAACTAGTGACAGGATCATATGGCTTTTTCCTTTCCTCTGTTAAAATGATGACTTTTGGGGGTGGATCTTCCAATGCTGAACCAACACTGCCAACCCTATAACAAAACCACTTTCTACATCCTGCCAGATCTGACTTCTAAGAGTTTGTTTTGTTAAACAAATTTCTCTCTGTATTCATACTGTTTTCTTCTATTATCTTTATCCAGTTTTAGGATTAGCACAATGTTGATTTCCTAAAATGAGGTGAGAAGTGTTCCTTGTTTTTTCTGATTTAAATGTTTGATATAATTTATCAGTTAAAATGTATATGAGCCTGCTGTTGTCATATAGCTAGGAATATACTTTCTTTAATAGGTGCTATTCAAATTTTATATTTCCTCCAGAGTTAGTTTCATTAATTTGTCTTCCAAGGTACTTCTTAGAAGTTGTCCAATTTATTTCAAAACAGATTTTTGTAATATGCTTTCTATATCCTTTTAAATTCTGTAAAATCTGTGGTAATGTCTCCTAGATATTGATATTGTAATTTAAAAAAATGTATAATTGATATTGTGTAACAGGAAGAAAAGGTCTAAAGGTGCAGGGGAAGTGGGAGGGGTAGGGGAAAGGAAAAAAGGGAAAAGAAAAAATATAAGAAAAGGAAAAAAAATGGAAACAAAGTCTTTGCAAATAGGGAAGGGTGGAGGGGGTGAAGGGAGGGCAGGGGAAGGGGAAAAAATAAGAACCAAGATACTCCTGTAAAGGTACAAGATCCCAATGATGAATGTAACTGTATTTTATACCTAAAATGTATCAATAAACTTAATGGGAAAAAAGAGAAAAGTAATACCTGTGATGAATATTTTACATCACTATCATTAGTTACCTGACCTCGTTTAGAAAGCAACACAGTATAAGGTGCTTATACTATTGTATTATTATATTAATCTGTATAAACGCAGATATATACCGCTTGGATTCACTAAGAACATTTAGTAGGTGCTCTGGCAGTACTCCATGTGTGATACATATTATTCGAATATTTGGAATATCAATACAGAAAGTTTTGTTTTCTTGTGGCACCATGCTGGTCCCAGGGAATCTTGAAGGACTAAATGTGTCTGTTTTTGACATTTATATTTAGGTAACTGCCAGATTATAAATGAGTTGCTTTTCCAAGCCTCATTTATTAAATCACCATGAGACATTCAGTGTATATTTCTTAATAAAATGCTGTTACACAGAATTTTCTATGCATGTCAGAAAATTCACCGGTTGCAGAGACTGAGCCTCGTCACCCTGAGGTCCCTCGCCCAGTGCCAGGCTTGGCTGCCAGCATGTGCAGATAGAATGACAATTGGTGATGCTCCTTCCATGCTTTCACCTCTGGTGCTTCTTTGAACCCTTTAAGATTCATCGCAAATGTCACCCCCAGGGGAACCCTTCCCCTGCACTGGGTAGAGCCCACCTGTGTCTCCGTGCCGTTTAAAATGTGTACCACTTACCACACGGTATTTCCATGACTTGCTGGAGACCCTGACTCATTTACCAGACCCAGGCTGATCTGCGTGTTCAAATTCCAGTCCAGTCCAGCACTTACCATAGCTCATGATGTGGCCAAACCCTTGTGCCTCTAGGACCCCCCAGCTGTGGGCACAGACATCACCCTGACCTGCAGCTGCACTTTCTGCACTTTCAGTTCCCCATGGTCAATAATGGCTGGAAAATATTAAGTGGAAAATTCCAGGGATAAGCAATCCTTGACTTGTAAATATCTTTTATTACAGTCCATTCTTATAGTTGTTCTATTACACTATTAGTTGTTAGTCTCCTACTGTGCCTGATTTATAAATTAAACTATCATAGGCCTTTATGTAAAGGAAAAGGCCTACCATACCCGGGGTTTGGTATCATCTGCAGTTTCTGTAATCCACTATTGTCCTTGGAATGTGCCCCCACCCCGCAAATAAAGAGGGAGCACTGCAACATGATTTTCCTAGGCAAAAAGCCTCATTCTGAAGTTCAGTTTTGGAGCACGAAGTGTCCTGTAACAGAGGATGGGCAGTGATGGATGGAGTCTTTGAGGGAAGAGGGAATTAGGAGAGGCAGCTGATCCTGGCATTTCCAGGAGCCATTGCAGGGACCAAGGAGAAGAATTCAGGGCCTGTGATGAGGGTGGCTGTCCTGACAAGGACAAGCATGGACGTAGTAGGGACAGCCATCATACCTGGACACCAGACAGAGCTTCTGCATGAAAACGACCTGGTCTCCTTCTCTGGCCAAGTGTGTGGGGCTTCAGGAGCCACTGAACAGCGGGGGACGCTGTGCTCTCAGCACGTGGAATCTCCTGAACCCCGGGCAGCCACCGGCACTTGTTCTGCCCTGTGTCTCGGACAAACAAGAACTCCTTTGGTCCCCGTGGACACCCCTCCTTCTGTGTGTTTGGCTCATCTCGTCCTGAAGGGATTCCCAGACGTCCCACGTGCATGAGCCACATGCCTTGGGAGTAGTGAGGGACAGGAGAAGGGTGCCAAATGTGCCCAGGATGGCTTACTTGCCACCCAAAATCAATTCCATTTTGAGGGCATTTATGAAATGGCAGCAAGCTGTTGGCTTCAAATCTGTCACTCTTCTCCCAGCCTCCAACTTCCAACCAAACAGGTCAGTTTTACCAAAAAGGTTAAGTGCCAGTATGTAGACCCAGTTCTCCAACATCAGTATTCTTACTAACCAGTGACATTTAAAACAGGAAGTCAGTGGGGACACAGAGCGGGGGCACTGGTGGCCTCCCGCACCCATCTCTGTCTTGTCCTACATGTGGCAGGAATCAAAGTCCTGGTTAGCTTTTTACTCTGCTTTGCTCCTTCGGGTCAAACTTTAAGAAGAGAAAGAGCCCCTTCTGGCCATTTGGGGTGGGGGCGTGCAGACAGAAAGGGTGGAGGGAAGCATATACGGAAAGGGCAGGCTGTGGGGACAGATGAAGCCCAGGGCTCTGTCTTGCAGCCACCCACCCGGCAGAAGGCTGGGAGGAGAGTGGCGTCAACAGAGGCATCTGGTCCCCCAGCATGGAGCGGCGGCCGTGAACTGTGGCAGATGCAGCCTCAGCTGTGATTGGGCAGGAGGCATCCGTGTCCAAGCCCGGGTCACGCACAGGGCCCGTTTTAACTGTGACAGTGCAGTGTCAAACTGCCATTCTTTCTTTCCCATGTATTTTTTTCCCTCTGAAATCTGCCAGCTCTCAGAGGCAGCCTAGACCAGGCCCCTCGGGTTCACAGGCTGGAGGAATGGAGCAGAGGAAAGCAGTGAGTGACATTCAGTGGGAGACAGGATGGACACTGAGGAGGGGGAGCCAGCCAGCCAGGAGCACGGACCGGAAGATGTGGACAGAAGAGAGGGCTTTGGGGTTCTGCATTGGGGGCAGAATTAGGCTCTGATGAGGGGCAGGAGGTGGAGTTGGCAAATTAAGCCCAAGGATGTTTTAAGGCTTTGCTTGTGGAGTGTGTACATGGGCTCTGAGAAGCATTACGGACTTCATTAGCTAAACTGAGGACGAAAACCAGTGATATCAAGAGTCTTAAAAATCACTTGTTCATGGAGGAAACAGAAAGCGAAGGTGTGGCAGCATGAGAGTTGCTATGTTCTGGTCGAACTGCTCTCCTGGGTGTTGGAGGGCCTGAACGCATACTGCCACTCTCATGTGGTCCTTTTCTGGAGCTGGTGGCCTGGGCCTGGACATTAAGAGTTGAAAGCTCTTCTGGAAGAAATCCAGAGCACCCTGGCCTTTCCTGCCGGGGTAGTCTCCCTCTCCTTCCCTTCCTGTCTTCCTCCTTCCATTCTCTCTCTCTCTCTCTCTCTCTCTCTCTCTCTCTCTCTCCTTCTCTCCCTCCCTCTCTCCTCTCCTATCGTTCTTTCCTTGTTTTTATTATTTCCTTTCCGTTCCCTCATCCAACAGGCAGAGACTAATAAGAAAAGTCTAGGCAAAAAAATACTTCCCAGTAAATACCCTAGTGACAGCCTGCCTTAGAAACCTAAGGAAGTGTGTTGCAGTTTATACTTAGAGTGAAAAAAGTTTATTTAAAAACAAAAGCAAAAGCAATCCTATGACTTGCCATAGTCTATGTCTAGTAAGTCCAGGTGGGCTCCTTACAGATGTGGGTCCTGGGCCCCCTAAATCCTGCATTCTTAGGGCATGGGATCTTTCTCCTCTCCTCTCTTATGGGTATATAGTCCTCACATCGTAAGTCTTAGAATCTTTTCCTATTTCTCACTAGATAGGTCTTGCAGACCACCAAAGCCCCTTCCAGACTCCTTAGTTCGCTCTTCCTTCACACGTCTCTGTGTGTGTCTGACTTTCTCGCTCTGAGTGCTTCTCTGGCTTCTCCTCTCAGCTCTGCACCTTTTCCTGCTCCTCCTTTGAAACAGGGTGCAGCTCAGGGCTCTGACCTCCTAAACCCACCGGCTCTGGTTGTGTGAGGTGAGTGCAGGTCTGGCTCTATGTGAGGTGCATAGTTCATTTCCCACTGAGTGTATCCCTGTCCCTCGAAGCCCGAGATTTATTCAAGTGGCACAGGAGATTTATTTAAGTGCACTAAATGCCAAACTTTCACACTGAAGTTGGCACAAGGTGTTTCTGCTCTCCCAACCTCTGGCCCCCCGCTAAGTCGTCACAGCGCCCCATGCTCCCTGAACCCCGCACCCCGCACCATCATGTGCTGTTCGGGGTCTGTTCTCAAGTTGTTGCGGGGATCCGCCGTATGATGACAATTAGGAGCAGTTAGTGTGCAGATGAGACCCACGAGTGGCAGGTGGCGGGAAGGGGCCTCAATTAACTAACAGGCACCAAATCCCTTCCTAATGAGGCTGGGCCACCCAGATGAGCCGGGAGCATGTGTCACTGACAGCAGCTGAGGATTTGCACTGGGTGTGTGTGTGTGTGTGTGTGCACATACACACTGGTCAACAGGTACCCGGTGCTGCCACACAAACAGCCTCGTCAGTTTCACAGCTCAGAAAGACAAAACAGTATGGTCACAAAGGACAGCAGCACAGGGCAGAGGGCGGGGGCTTGGGGCATGACGGAGGACCCAACTTGCACTGTTTCATCTCTTTAGATGGTGCCCTTTGGCCAGTCACCTTCTCCGTGTGTTTGGGTGAAGAGTCAGAATGGCCCCCAGATAAGCAGTCCGTGGGATCTGGCCAGCCAGCAGGCAAGGTAATGAATGTCAGCAACGTAATAAAGGGCCGCTGTCTTGAGCAGAATTTGAATTCCAAATCAGACACTGTAATAACACTGTGAGTGTCATGTTGGGCTCTGTAGTTAAGGGCTAGTGGCCATTTCCATTGCAAATCTTCTGGGGGCTTTGTATGAATTCATCCTCTGAATTTATATGGGATGGAAACTTTTCTGGCTTGGCGGGAACTTTTAAAACTAAAAACAATACAGAGAGATAATTTTTTTAAATGCAGTGATTGCAGGGTGACATCCAAGGGAGGATGCTATGCATTTTGGTTCCCCCAATCTCTTTATTCTATTTATTTATTTATTTATTTATTTATTTATTTATTTATTTGGTACCAGGGATCGAATTTGAGACCTTGTGCTTGGGAGGCAGGTGGCAGCACCACGGAGCTAAATCCCGGCCCCAATGTCTTCATTTTAAACAGCTCACCAGAAAGGCCTGAGACTCACGGGAGTCAGGACCACTGCCCTGGAGTGTGACTCTCAATTGTCTTTCTAGAAGTTGAAACAGGACGATGTGGATGATGGATGGGCTTTGGGGTCACAGCTTGGCTCTGTGCTCAGCCTCTAATTAGAAAGTCACATTACCGTTAATGTGGGGTTGTTTGAAACTGGTTGCTTCCTATTCTTCCTCCGTCTCTTTATTCTTCTCTTGCAGCACAAAAATCATGCTGAAAAAGGGCCAATGCCTTAAAAACAAGGACAGAACCAGGTCTGGGCATGTGGCTGTCCCTTCACCCATGCGTGTGGCAGTGTTTGGAGAATATCACCACTGTAAGTGTGGGGCTGCAGAGCTCAGAAACAATGGGGTAAACCAAGAACCCACGAGGGACCACCACAGAGTTTCCGCCTCTTGTCATTTTCAGATCTGAAGAGTATTTAATTGAATGTTTTGTCCTTTCTCTGATTTTGTTGTTATAACAACAAATGTTGGGAAAAGGGATTTTCCTGTTTGAAAGGGGAGATTTGCAACCTTTATACATCCAGTCAGTTTTATCTTTATGTGTTTGTGGCTCTGTGCTCTGGAAGGACACAGGCTTTATTTAAATGCCGCAGCATAATTTATGCATTTTCTTGAACATCATGTCAGTAGGTTTTCTCCAAATCTTTTTTTTTTTTGGTACTGCGGATCAAACTCAGGACCTTGCACTTTCGAGGCAGGTGATGGAACCACTGAGCTGAATCCCTGGCCCTCTGCAAATCTCTTAAGGCCAGTCCTATGACTCTGGAGTTGTAAAATGAGAAGATAACACAGATTTCGTTTTCTTTTTCCCTACTTCCTTCTTTTCCTTTCTTCCTTCTTTCCTTCCTCCCTGCCTACCTGTCTCTCATTTTCCTTTTTGGCTAAGACCCAGCTCTGGAATGGCTTTAGGTCAATACATCTTCACGCTTCCAGAAGCTCCATGGGGAATGAAATCTACCTATCCTGGAGACGTCTGACATCTTCCAAACACACATAAGAAGTCTGCCTCAGGCCTTGTGGCACCTCACATCCTCCTTATGTCTGTATCTGGGGAAGGGATGGTTTATGGGAACCCACTTTATGAGGGAGAAAAGCAAGACTCAGACAGGTCCAGCAATTTGCTTGTAGCTGCACAGCCCACTTTTAATTAATTAATTAATTAATTAATTAATTTTTTGGGTACTGGGGATTGAACTCGGGACCTTGCACTTTCGAGGCAGGCCACGGAACCATTGAGCTAAATCCCCGGCCCCCACAGCCCACTTTTAGAATCCTGATGTTTTCATTCTGATTCCTCCGGAATCGAATTTGAGACAGATTCTGATGCACATAGCTTATTTGAGAGGTGATTTAAGGAAACATTAGCAGGAGAGTAGGAACATGAGATGGAGAAGGGGAGAAAGTCAATCTAAAAAATTCTTCCCACTGCAAGAAATGAGCTGAATTCCTGGGGGGACAGTGGAGAGCGCCCTGTCCTCATTGGCTGAAGCCCCTTCCAGGAACATAAACACTTGGACACTTCCACAGCCTGCTGTATATGCAGCCCAAAGGTGTCCTCAGGAACTGTGATAGTATGGATGTGGTTTGTTCCCCAAGGGTTCGTGTGTTAGAGACCTGGCCCCCAGTTTTGTGGTGTGGAACCTTCAAAAGGTAGAACACAGAGGGAGGTCCTGAGGTCATCATGGGAGGTGTGCCTTTAGAAGGGACTGTGGTCTCCCACCTCTCTGGTGTCATGTTTCACCCATGATCTCTTACAGACATCCCTGTCATGTGCCATGAGGTCCTCACTCCTAGCACACCCTTTTCTTTACAAAGTTAGCTTGTCTTGGCTATTTCATTATAGTACCAGAAAACAGACTAATGCAAAACCAGAAAAAGGCCATCAATTAAACAGGTATCTGGGAAGGACTCTCTGGAGAGTAGGGGACACCAGCAAGACACTGACAGCATTTGCTACCCCTGGCTGCTGTATTCCTCTTCTGGCTTTGTTCTGCTTTCCCATACCCTTTGGTGTGTACACAGTGTGAGCATTAGGCAGAGGCATGAGGTAGGGAGGTGGAGGGGCAGGGAGGCTGGGGAGGGGTGAGAGTGAGCAAATTTTATGCATGTGATAGCAGGTTTCCAGAATAATTTGAATTGAACAAATGAACAAATCTACCTCATTTTTAAATTGCTCCTGCTTGTGGGTAGGACCAGCGGTGTAGCCTGTGAGTTTCCATTTGTATTGTTAGCTAACTGTCCATGTATGAATGTATATCGTTTGAATCCCAAGTGTTATTAACAGAAAGCAACTCCAAAAAGTTGCCTGGTATTAGAAAAAGACACTGATTTCCCTTATTTTGCAGATGAGACTCTCAGGACTAGGAAAGCTGCTGTCCGAGAGCCTACTGTACATGCTGTGCACTGTGGGATCAGCCTCTTTCGTCTTCTGCCCACCAGTCCCAGGCCCCCGAGAGACAGAGCCAAGGAGTGTTTCCAGCCAGACCCCTAACTGAACTCGAGCTTTGCCTTTTCCAAATCTTCGGTTCTACCTTAGCTCCAGTCTCTTGGCCCTGAACCCTAGCTTGATTGTCCTGGAGCTCAACGTCAAGGGTTTGCAAGCTAAAACTTCCTTTTATCCAGAGATGTGAGGTAGAGTTTTAACAATAGACTCTTCTAAGGTCGGGGTGGAGAAAGCCCTGATGTTTAGCATGGGCCAACTTCCATGGAGAAAATATTCCCACTGTGGCTCCAGCCGAATGTCTCTCAGCACAAGCTTGAGAAGAAATGTGCACCCTGGCACCAGGGCAAGTTAGCCCCTTGGTAGCACCACCTCCTGTCCCCAGTGCCTCCAGAGCTGAAATGCCCATCTAATGGGGAAACTTCTCCTAGCCCCAAACATCTACATACCCAAGGCCCCGTCCCTGCCACCATGCCAGTCTACTTCTCTGCAAACTCACCATCCCCAAACCTTCGTCCTCTGTAGCACTTCTGCATGGGAACTTGATCTTTCAAAGTGTCCACTTATGATAGCTGTCCCTAGGGAGGGAAGCTGCTGCTTCTCTGTCACCACATGGTGACCAATGGGCCTGCATGTCAGCTCGGTTTCTCTAGCCTCCTTGGTGTCTGCTGAGGCTCCTAGACTTCCCCCACATCTTCCTATGGGGCATGTTCTGCCTGCTGGGACAAAAGTGGGAAGGGGCGGAGGAGGGGCTATGTTACTATTCTGTTGTACCTATATTGGCTCCACAGCTTTACAGCCAGGCCCACACCCAGGACATCTCTGCAGAAGCCTTCTGCAAGGCCCCAGTGTTTGCTTTTGCCCTCACAGACCTATGCTCCTTTCTGTCAGAGACCTCGCCTCATTCTTCAGTGTGATGATTTAATTGACTCCTGAGCTAGGCCCTGCAAGGGGAGAATGTATCTGTTTGGGCTGGCTACGCTGACACCAAAGACAGACTCTAGAGTCCCAGTGTGGTGTATGGCTTCACATGGCAGCCAGGGAAAACTTGCTTATTTGGGTCTCTCCCTCCTTGTGAAGCCACAACACTCATGATCGCATCTGTCTAAAGGCCACACTTCCAAAGTCCCCATTCCTCCCCTTCTTACTCTTTCTTCTCCCTCCTCCATAGCCTCCCTGCCATTTGCCTGTAGGTGTGGCTATGGGGCTTGGGGTGGCTATGTGACTTTGGCCAATGGATGCCAGCAGATCTGAAGTCATTGAAGACCTTGAAAAGTGTTGGCAGGGTTGAGCCAATGCCATGAGAGGAGCACATCTGGCCAGCTTGTTGGCCAGGAGGAAGAGAGACACATGGAGCAGAGCTGCCTTGCTGGGCCCAGCCAACCACAGGCAGGAAGATATGTGGGTAATAATACAATATTACTGATTTAATCCAGAGTTTTGGGTTCAATATTCAGCAGGGGTCAAACTGATACATCCACTTCACAACTATTCACCTTGCCCAATTAGGTGGCCAGTTCATTTTTGCAGAGTTTTTCAGATGTTAATATCTTCGTTGTTTCTCCAAAAGTAGAAAGATCACAAATTGACAGAATTCAACCAGTTTATCTCCAAGTCACGCTACCCATGCATCCTCTAAGTCATATTGGTCCATTTCCTCCAGTTGAGTTCTCCGGCTTGGAGACTGGGTGGTTTTGGCATGCAGGATTACAGGATGACAGAACTGGCACTCTCCAAGCGGGGGTTGTTCTAATTGCTCCGGTATTTTACCTATTCTAGTGTTATAGTGCCATGAATATGGCTCCAATGTGTTTAAACAATAAGGCCTCCTTTTTTTGTATCAGCACTAATCACTCATATATTTATATTTTACTCCCTTTCCTAAATTAAAGGGTGTGGTTAAACAGGACATTCATTAATCTTCTTGGAGAATATTTATCTGCAAATTATCAACAACAACAACAACAACAAAAAATGTTTCTAACTTCACTTTATTATGTCAGATAATGTTGACAGTTCCTTGTCCCCAGACACCAGTGGAGTGAAATAGAGACTTTGAATCACATGCAGATGCTCATCATGTACTCCATAGTGAACTGCATGTACGAAGTCCCTTCCCCTCCACTGCGAGCCCCAGACTGAGGGATAGTGTTCCCACATCCCATTGGAGCGGTGGTTGCTGCTTTCCAACTGTCATTTGGGCTGATATAGCATACCCTGGACAAAGTGGGAATGTATATCTCAGCTCCCAAAAGGGTACCCTCAACTTGGGATCCAGAGAGGGCTCCAGGGTGGGGACTGGGGTGGGGTGCATGAATTTCCTGGGGGTGAAGGTAAAAGGGTGCACTATTCTGCAGAAAAGTTTCATAATTTTCACTACCAAAGAGATCAAGGATCTCCTAGCGAGTTAAGACCACCACCCTAATGGGAAGGACAATGCAAAGGGGAGTCCTGTCTTAAAAAAGAAATTCTGTGTTTCCAACTCCTACATTTCCAGAGGCTCTAAAGATGGGGCATAGTAACAGCAATGCCATTTGCTGTGCACATAGTGAGTGCAGAATACTTTTAATGTTGTACAGGTGTTGCCTCTGTATTATGCCACTGTCCCAGTGGACAAGGTGAGATTTAGAAACTGGAACCCCTGGTTCCAGGCTCGAGCTCTTGGCCATTAAGCATGGGATCTTCTCCAGAAGAGCTCCGAGCACATGTTCCTGGCCTCCAAGGAGACACACACTGATGGAGACGTGCCAATAGCTTGTAACCTAAATTCTCCTTTATTTGACTGTACTCCCTCTAATAAAACGGAGATGGAGTTTACCAGAAGGCCCTTGGTTCCAGGGTTTGCTGTTCTGGAAACATCCGTGCCCGGTCTACTTGTGAACTTAGAACTGAGGAGGAATAGTCACCCTCTGTGGCAGTCAGAAGCTTCGTGCCACAGGATCCTGCTCTGGAGGGGACTGTCCTTTCCTGGAAGGTGCCATCTTCTCCGAACTGTTCCTGTCTACCCTGGCGAGAGGCTTGCTCCTCTCTTTCTCCAGCCTCTCCAGTGTTTTCTTTCCTCCACTCTCGATGTCCCATTCTGATTTCTTCTTGGCTGGGACCAACTTTCCACTTCGCCATAAGACCAGAGATCTCCATGCAGAACCCAGACCCTTGGCAAGCAAATGCTCTGTCCTTGAATGTCCAGTGGATCCTTGAACTTCCGGTATGCTGCTTTTCTTTTGTCCTTGTCTGATGCAACAGACAGCCATTTCAACGTCTTTTCTGGAAAAAGGTCAGCCTAACGAAATAAAAATAACTGCCAGCAAGAATCCAATGTTCCAAGCTCCTGGCTGTCCTTTCTGACTTTGTGGATGCCTCTGCTCTTCTTCTTAGTTTCCTTGAGTCCATTCAACTACACAATGGCAAAGGGGGTTACCATTTGTCTCACTTCTGGCAACTAACACCTCTGAAGAAGTGTGGGGTGTGAAACACTTTGTGATAATGCTTCTCAAGCTATGCACTCAGGAAACAAAAACAAAATCAGGCACACATTCATTCTGAGAAAATTAGCTGAGCACCTACTATATACCAGGGACAATGGCAGGGATCAGGAATAAAGAGGTGTCCAACAAGTGATTCAGTCTGGTGACTCCTTCCCTGGGGACTGTCCTACTCAGTTGGGCGAAGTTCATGTGATTAACAGGAGTCAGGACTTACTTCTTCGCTTGGTTCTGATGCTCGGTAGCTGAGTTCACTTGGGTGAGTCATTTTATATTTCTGAACCCAGCTTTGTCATCTGTGAAGCGGAGGAGTCGTAAAAATTACTTCAGAGACAGATGGACCTGACATAGGTTCTTCTCACACATGGTGGTGACCTGGGGTGACAATACCCTGTGAACCTCTCCTGCCCCTGATGTCCATATTCACAGCTTCAGTGACCCATCGCTGTCACCGATCTTACCTTCTGTCACCTCCTTCTGTCCCTGATGCAATCACAAGAGCAGCCTTCTCCTCACACATCCTGTGTGAACTTGAAGGTGAATTTGCTTGGAACCTCCAAAGTCTTCCTAGCTTTGAACTTTGGTGATGCAGTCCCATTTCCCGGAGGGACACAAAGGCTCCCCTCTCTTTGAGGTGGGCAGGCTGTGGCCTCGTATTTTGTCCTCTCTCTGGGCTGGAGTGTTGGTCAGGAACTGCACGACCACCCGTCACCACCCGACCCCACTGCAAAGCAGTTCACAGGCATTAGCTGGAGTCTTCCCCAAACCTCAGCCCCCATGAGTCTCGTCCTCCAAACACTGTCTCCTGGTGAGAATGGCCAACGCTTGCTGTAAAAGAACTCTATTTTGAAACTATTAGTTCAGGTACATTTCAGCAATTTCTGCTGCCACCCCTAAGATAAACAAACTCCTAGCTGCGACAGCAACTCTCTCTGGGTCACAGGCATCTATTCTCAGTGCCCCTGGTAACTACACTTACCCTCACTCCTTACCCTCTTCTCGTATTCCCCGGTGCTCTCCAAATTCTTCCTGTCTTTTCTGGGATGTGGATTCCCAAGTGCTCTCCAAGGGCCAGACTGAAGGTGAAGAGTAAGGCAGTTAATTTCGAAGCCCGAATACCAAACACCTCTGCTGTCACAGGGAGGGCCTGGGGTGACAAGGCTCAGCACTGTGGGTGTGTGTCAGGTGACATCTGGCACCTCGCCTGTGGTATACTGAGCTCTCTAGTGCTGTTTTCTTCTGTGGATATGCATTTCCCCAGCCTTGGGGGCAGGTCCTGTATTTCTGCCAATGCTTACATGTGTAGTGGGGCTTGCATGCCTGTTCTCATTTAATTAACTTAGGGCACAGCACAGAGCCTTGGTGGACTAGGACCACATGGGAGACACTGAGGCTTATCTGGGCAGATGGAAAATGCCCAGCTTTCCTTTCCTGCTGTGAAGTCAGGGCACATCCCTCAGATCTCAGAGAGCTGTGTCCTACTGAGCTCAGGCCCAATGTCCTGCTCATGTTTAAAAGGTGCTTTGGTGCCTCTTGTGTGACACCCAAGAGCACATCCACTAGGAATTTCCACCAGATTCCTAGCCCAGCCAGCCTGTGACTTAATATGGCAGGTACAGAGCTTCCTTGTTAAATATGGCGGCTCCAGAGCTGGGACTCTACCCCTTTCCTCGGCTGTCCGCTGAAGGCTCCACACCACTCTCCAGAATCATATTTTAAATGTGAAAAATAAAATATGTATGGATTCAAAGGAAACCAATTATACAGAATTAAAGTGATGAAAGTATATTTTGAGAAACAAATTTGTGGTAATAATTAGGTACTTTTCACTAGCACATGTTTGTGGTTCATAACTAATACATTCATTGGGGGTAGTTGGTACATGTACTTAACACATCTTAATTCTTTTTACATCCACTTCCTCCTCCCAACATCTCAGTCCCTTCCCTACTTGCCATAGATCTATTTCCCTATTTTCTATCTTTTATTTTGCTCTTTGATTTATTCATATTTTGGGTTTCTTACGTAAGAGAAACCACAGGAAAAACCACATTTTAGCTTGTGTGTCTGATTGATTTCACTTAAGATTATGGATTCAAGGTGCATCCATTTTTCTACAAATGACTGAAGTTTATCCTTCTTTATAGCAGAGTATACTTCATGGTGTGTAAATACCACATTTTCTTTATCCATTCATGTGTTGATGATATATAGACTGCTTTCAAGATTTAGCTGTTAAGAATTGTGCTGGTGTAAACATGATTGTACAGGGGTCACTGTACTATGATGTTTTTAACTCTTTTTGGAAAATACCTAGAAAGTGTCTTTGAAACCACATTAAGTACCAAGATCCACTGCCAAGACTAATATGTGTATAATTTTGAAATAGGCACAGGGACAGCAACTACTTCTGTGGTGTGTGCCCTACCTTTGCAACCAAATTCAAAATTTTAGTTAGAGACCAGTGAAAATAGACATGAAATTTCTGCCTGGTTTTGGCACCCTTGCTGCGGAGGGAGGCAGTAACCTGTAGGGAACCGAAGTTCCAGTGCAGGCATCACAGAGCTGAGCTCAAACTCTGTCCTGTCACTGGTGGGCTGTAGGAGTCTGGGAAAGTGACAGCCTCTCCAGGCCTCAGTTTACCTGTAGGTAAATGGACATAGTTATGGCAACTACTCAATAGGATTGCCAGGAGGGGCAAAGGCGGGTCATGGCACTTTGCAAGCCAGAAATGCACTATGGGAATCTTCTCTGTTTTTAATTACAGAGGAGAGTTTGTGCCTTAAGGTCTGAGAAAGACTGAAAAATTGAATCAATTCTTTCAAATGCATTGCCCCCACATTTTCTGCCAAAGAGCTTTGAGGTCTTTGCTAATATTTTCTTTCCTTGCACCCTGACTATCATTTAGGTACACAATGGATTCCTGGGGAACCCACACTCACCACAATTTTTGAAAAACATCTGTGAGGGAGCTGTAAAATTCTTGGCACCAAGAAAGAGACATTGTGCTTAATTGCTGGGCTCAGGCATGGTTTTGACAGATACAATACCTGCTTCAACATTGCCATTAGCCAAAAGTCACCCGTTAAATATGTTTTCTTAAACAGTGACTGATAAGTTGTTATCTTCCAGCTTCTCCTGCTAATTAGACATCATGAGTCAAAGTTAATTTGGTGGAAAACATTTCTCAATTTAATGACATTTATGGGCAATTAGGCACGTTGTGGAAGGGAACACGCATTTACATTTCAGCCTATTTCCAGGGCTTAACAAGAATCTCCTCTTTCCCGGTTGGAGATTTCTCATTCTCTGAGGAATATGTTCGAGGCAGACACCACGGGCCTCCTTGTTATGCTAGAAACCAGCAATTGTTTGCACAAAACAAGCTACCACAGAGTAATGAGGTGCAGGCGGAGATAAAATTAGGCTCAGTGAAGGCTTTTGTGTTGTTCAGACCCGTGTCTCTGGGCCAGAAGTCCTGAGCTTCGCGCACAGTAAAATCACAGCTTCAGACTCACATCCTTAGTTAGTGTGTGGCAGATGCATACTTAGCCTGTAGTCAGAAATGACTTCTATTTTCATTGTCAACCCATGTGGAAAACAGCTAAAGGTTTAAAAGATGGCGTCCTAACCTAAATGATCCACACCTTCACTGTTGGGAGTTTGTTTTTTTTTCTTTTTTGGTAGGCCAGCAATAATTCTCCGAGAGTGATTTTTGCCACAGTGCATTGACACATCCTCTTGCTGGAATTCATCTCCTGGAAATCCAGTTTGAGGTCGGCCAGAAAGCAAAGGTGGGGCATGTTAGATATTTCAGTTCCAGCGCAGCCTCTCAGACAGCAGGTATCCCGCCTGCCTGCTCTCGTCTTAGCCGGCGTCCAATTCTGCCAAGCAATTCTTTGCTATGTTCTTTACAGGAAATAGTTTAACTATTCTTATGCTAACTTTCTAGTTTTTCTTTCCCAGAAAGGGAGAATTGTACTTATATGTATGTATGTGCATGTGGACAAACAAATGCCCGTGTACACACACACACACACACACACACACACACACACACACACGTGCGCAGGCAGATATGTAATAAATGATGCTGATTCTTCTTACCCCACAACCAGGATGGTTTTGGAGAATACATTATTCAAGATTACAATAGATTAAGATAGAACACCCCATTTCAGTAATTCCAGGGCAATATGATGGGCTAAGTACTGAATCAGGACTTCCAGGAAACAGCAGCCAAACATCCTCTACAGAGTACTTTAAGTTCACAGTCATGCAAACAGACTGCATGTCTCAGGATAGGTGAAATTCTCATATGCAACTTATATATTTTAATAAATTTATTTTGTTTAACGTAAGCAAAATTTACCAAGTTCTAGGTAGTCAGGGAGACAAAAACTTGCTATTATTCCACACTTAGATAATAAGTGTGGAGAATCCTTATTCTGTAAATTTAATGTTTTGAGCAGATGTTTCTTAAGTTAAAAAAAAAAACCAAATCTGGCTAGGCTGGGGATGTAGCTCAGGAGCATCATGCCTGCCTGGCAAGACAAGGTCCTGAGTTCGATCCCTGGTACAAAAAAACAAAAATAAAAACAAAAAACCACCTGTCTAAATGTTATAACAATTTGTTCTATGTCAATATTATTCTGAGTAATATGTGTAAATATATTATAAATAATATATAAATATTAATGATCAGTTTGGTCCTTCAAAACGGAGCATGACAATGCTGTCTTGTCATGACTTTCCTGGAGACATGCATGATGTCTTGATTGCTTAAACAGCAACAGAGACTCAGATGTCCCCAAAGCCAGGAGCTATAGGCTCTGCCTCACCTGAAAGGACAAGTCCACTCAGAAGCCCCAGAGCAGGCTGAGGACCTGTCCTCAGTGACCCTGGGTGCCAGACATTAGTGGGCAGTGGCAGACAGGAAGTTGTGACACCAAGAAGAGGGAAGTGACGGCCTCAAGTGGCCATTGGAGTACCAGTCTGGTTCAGCCAGAAATGAGGCTTTCTGTGGTGAACCCTCTAGACTTCTAGGGGTCACTCAGCCCTAGCTGGCTGTGTCCTCCGAGTGAGTTACTAATTCTCCCTGTTTCCCTGTTTCCTCACCTGCAAAGTAAAGATAAAAGTCATACTCATATAGTACAATGATGGTTCAGCTTAGGGTGTTTTGACTTTTTTGATGGCATGAAAGCCATATGCATTCACTAGAAACCATACCTTGAATTTTGTTTGTTTTTTTCATTAGTACATGTTTGTGATAGACGATGAACACATCCATTGTGGGAGCTGGTACAGGTACATTGCACACACCCTGATCCACTTTACTTCCTCTTCAGTGCCTCAAAGGGCACAAAACTAGCAATACAGGCACCAGAGTGTCTCAATACTGTGTCCCCATGCTGGATGGTGGCGTGGGGGTAGCTGACAGTCAGGTACTTGTGAGGGAAATGGCTGGGTGCTAAGCTAGGATGTGCAGCAAGTAAGGGCATTAATGCATTTTCTGCTTCTGATATTTTTAATCTGCAACATAGCCCCACCACAAATTGAGAAGCAACTGTATTGTCATTTTGAAGATTAAATGAGCTTATATAATTAAACTGCTAACAACAGTGTCTGGCAGATCATAGTGGTAGTATATACAATAACAGTAAAGCCTAACTCTTTTTTTTTGTTTTTTTTTGGCTGTACCGGGAACTGAACCCAGGACCTTCACACTGAGCTACTTCCCAACCCATTTTATTATTTATTTTCACTATTGGAGATTGAACCCAGGTTTTTGTATTAAGCTACATCTCCAGCCCCCCTCTTTTGAGATAGGATCTCCCTAAGTTGCTGAATTTCTTGGGTTGGACTGGAACCTGTGATCCTCCTGCCTCAGCCTCCTAGAAGGCCAGGATGACAGGTGTATGCCCCCATGCCCAGCCAAAGCAGAGTCTTCTAGAAGTGTGAAATACTTGTTCTTAGTAAGAAATGCGTTGGTGCATGCCTGTAATTCCAGCACTTGGAGGGTGAAGCAAGAGGATTGCTGTGAGTTTGAGGCCAGCTTGGGATCCATAGTGAGTTCAAGACCAGCCTGAACTACATAGCGAGACACTGTCTCAAAAACAAAACAAAACAAAAAAAGGGGTAGATTGCTAGTTGTACTAAGAATGTCAAGCTTGGAAAACAGATTTGATCCCTGGTTAGTTGCTTGACATTCCACAAAAACCACTTACCTGCCTTGAGCGTCCCTCTGCCTGTAGAACAGAGCTAAGGACACCTGCCTCACAAACTGGAGCTGTTGTAGGAGGCAACCAGACTGCATGCAGGATGTGCTCACTGTGGAGTCCTTGGATTGGCAAATACATGCAATAGAATATCGTGCAGTCTTACAAAGGAAGGAAGCTCTAAAACATTGCATAACACGGCTGAACCTCGAAGACATTATGCTAAGCGGTAAGTCACACACAAAAAGACAAACACTACATGGCTCCATTTATATGGGATATCTAGAGTAAAAATCAAGGAGGTGGAAGGTAGAATGGTGGTCGTCTCAAAATTAAATAAACAAAGAGGGCTGTGGATGCAGCTCAGTGGCAGCATGCATGAGGTTTTGAGCTCAATCCTCTGCACCACACAACAGAAGTGTGGAGATGGAATTAGCCCAGCAGCTAAACTAGGGGGGATGCAGAGGGCTGCTGGAGTGACCTGTGCGTGGCAAGCAAAGCTCTTCCTCCCGCACTTTCTTGCCGGAGTCCAGCCCTGTACAGAGGCTCTGATAACAGCTGGGACGTGGGTCACATAACCGCAGACGCTCTCAGAGCCCAGCAGGGAAGTAGAATGATGCCAGCGAGGGTGACTAGCACTGTGACACTGTGGGGGGCTGGGATGAAGAGGACAGCTTGGTGTCTCTGCAGGTTGCAAGTGATGCTACCGAAGCAATGGGCGATGCCCAGGCCCAGGGGATGGGGCTGATCGAGTCATGGTGTTCCTACAGTGTGAAAGCATAGAGCATGGTATTATAATAATTATTTTACAGGCTGAAGATGCCTTTGAGGACATTACCTATACACAATAATGTTTTAGGACTTTACGGACATCCTATATATAGAGGCTAATGGGGCAACCAGGTTTCTCACTGTTGAAGAGAGAGGAGTTACACAGATGGAGAGAAAAATCTAGAATAAGCCTTTGGATATTGGACTGGAACTGGAGAAATAGTGTAAATGCATGCATAAATGTCTCCCCTCCCTATCCCTGAGAAGGCCTGAGGGTGCCACCCGGTACCAGACAGCAGATCAGAGCCCCCAGAGTCCCCACCAAAAGGAACCCAAGCTCTTTAAGAACTGGCTGATTGCAAGGCTGGGGGGGGCATGTCAGGGAATATACTAGATGAAGGTAGAACATCTGTGTCAGAAAATACAGAGGACCTTAAAGAGGGACGGTGACATGTCAAGAACCCAACATGGAGGAGTTCCTACTGGCCACGTGGCCACATAGGGAAAAATTGGGGCATAAAAATAAATAGCATTAGGAGTATATTATCACCCACTAAATAGAAGAACCTATGAATTCTTACTGATATAAATGCACAGATGAGTACCTAAGTGGAAAAAGTAACAGCCCTTCCTCAAAGTAGAAGCCCAGCTAATGAGGGAAGACAGAACCAGAAAAAAATCATCAATTGGCAACCATCATAGTAATTGGAAATTCAACCCACAAACATCAATGGATATTAAAAACAGCAAGTGAAGTCTGATGAGAAATGGGATAGTTGCATAGTCTCAAACTACCTCCCCACAAAATCCTTAAAAATGACAAATGGGCAAGAGCAACTTTAGTGGAGACACATGGAAAACATCACTTCATCATTGCGTTACATTAAAACCATCAGTAATAGGGAAAATTAAAGTCAGGTACCACTTGGCCAGATGCAGTATGAAGCCAACATCCCTTCTTCGACTTTGTTCCTGGCAAAGGTACCTCGCCTAAGGAGCTGAAGTCATGTGACATTCAAGTGTGATGAGTGTCCTGGGCTCATCCTTTTGCTAGAAAGGGCATTATTGACCCCACTGGACAAACTGTGTTGGCAACTTACCTCTCCCATGAATTACAAAGAGTTCTTTCTGCTAGTCTTGCAACTTGTCTTTAATTTTGAAAAGATCTAAAAATAAAAGGAGAAATGACTTGTAAATACACTTCAGAATCTGGGCCATACTCGATAATAAATAACGTGTCAAGGAAAACTATACAAACAGAGAATGTGACAAACCCCAGTGCTCCAGCCCGCATCCAGGGGCAGGCCTGCTTTGCCTTATTCCCAAGGGCCAAGAACCTTTTTTTATAACACAGGGTACTGTTTCCTCATCTGCTTCTTAGGCAGATGAGCATAAGGCACTCCCTGAAAGCCTGGATCTGAGGTTGTGTCCATATCTTTTGGAAGAGCAATTCTGGTATCTCCACCTCCTGCAGGCTCTGTATATGCTGGGAAAAGCCACTCGGCACTGAAATGAAAGGCAATGCATAGAGTCTATGGCATTCCGTATGTTTTACTAGACATCGGCAAGACTGTCTGATTTCAGTTATGGTAGGTTGCTAGTTCCCTTCTCATCCGGGACACTGAGACCATTACTCAGGTTACACATTTGTTTGAGAAGTGAGGATGCGGCTGGACAGAGTGTTACAAAAGGTTTCCTGAGAAAGGCAGAGGAAAGCTTTTGGTGGAGTAGGCACGGGAAATCACTGCTGATTTTGAATAGGGTTCAACATGTTGACAATGGCATGGGGAAGGATTAATATGGCTGGCTCGAGCAGTCAGCTAGGCTAACTCCCATGCATTTTCCATGGGGTGCATGTTATAACATTCCCTTGAATAGACACAAGTGGATTCAGAATTAATTGATTAACACATTTGGTTGTTGTGAGAACTCAACAGATTAACACATGGAAAAATCATAGTATGGTGCTAGGGACAATAAATGTTAGCCACCCAAACATATAACAAGCCTTCAAGCAAGAGTTGGCCATATGCAAGTCAAGTCAGCTTCCTTAAACTGCCTGAAAAGCTTAGCTAAACCTTTACCTAAAAACCCCAGAATCCAAAGATAAGCCATTGGCCCCTTTTCTCCACCGTCTTTCGTGTTGTGACCTCTTTATTTTATTTGCAATGGTGCTCACCCTCTAAGGAATTCCAAGGTTCTTCACAAACTTTAAATTACCCAGGGGAAATGAATCCTCACAAGTAAGAAAGCAAAATAAAGTACCTTAACCAAAATAAATTCCCTCCACTTCCCTGTCTGTCTCCCTCTGCGACAACCCCCTTGCCTAAAATAACCCAGGCCAGCTCCACCTGCCCTGCAAGCTAGGATGTCACTCCTGTGATCAGCTGACCTCTTCCATTAGCTAATGAGCCCTGGGCACATTAATCAGGGTTTCTTAGGAGTACTCCAGAAAAGCATTTGAAAAACGCTGGTATCTTTTTGGTTTTTAATGGCTTCTCTGTGACATCCACCACTTAGAATTCAAATCTGTTTGGCTAGCAGACAAAGTGGATAGTCCCACCTAAGTATTTGCTTTTGAGGAAGGCTTGGGGGAAGACTTCGGATCTGCTACAATCACACGGTGTATTTGTGACTGTCAGTCTCCCAGGAGATGCAGCTCCCCTAAGCATAAAACTCCCGAAGGTAAACTTGACTTTGCTGAGATTGGAGTTCAAGACAGAGGAGCAGCCAGGAGTTCTAAGCTAGGATTGCAGTAGATGCTCTTCTGGTGTGTTAGAAATTTTAGACTGAGACGGAACTGATTTGTCAGTTTCCAGGCGGCTGATGGTTAAGGAGGCTCAGACCCCTCTGGGTTTACAGCCCTCTGGCCAGTAAGGGGCGCTGTTGATTGAGAGACTGTGGCTGAAAGCTGGGAAAAGAAGTGACCTGTGAATGTTTGTGCTTTTGGTCCCTTAGAAGCGTCCCTCTTTGGGGGGACAATCTGATGAGAACTGGAAAACTCAAACAGGTGGCTTCAACTTCTGCAGCCTCACTCTGGAGTGCCATCTCTGAAACATCCTGAGAACAGTCACCCCTCTGGGCCACTACTCCTGTCTAGCCACTCCTTCCTCCCCAACAGTGCAGGAGGCCCCAGCTGTGATGGACTGGGGGTCTGTCAATGGCCTCATGCAGGTCCCATTTCCTTTTACTGCTGCCTTTATGTTCATTTATCTTCAACAACCATTATTGAATCCTTTTTTCTTTTTTGGTAGTTGTGGTCCCTATTGGCCTACACTGGGCTCTATCAAGCACTCGGCTTGATAAACCTCTAAAACTATTGACAAAAGTCCTCAGATTATGTGTGTGTTGGGGGGAAGTGGAGGCAGAGAAAGGAAAAAGAGAGAGAAAAGAATCTGAAGATATTGCATTGTGTATTTATCCCACTCATGATGTACCTGTATGGGGGTACCCAAAATATCTGGTGAATGTTTAAACTGTCACAGTAAAAGACGCATTCCCAGGACTCCCCATTGCTCTCTCGGACATCAAACACACTTACCCTTCTTGCAGTTTCCTGAAGCAGTTCTGAAAGTCTTCTTTCCTGAGTGTCTTTACGGGGTAAGATAAAAAATATACCGATTGCTGCTGCCAAGTCCCATCCAACAGGAAGGCAGGCTTATAAAAACATCACGGTGTGTCCTCATCTACCTTACTCACCAGATCTGGCACCACAAAATATCTGACTCTTCCACAAACCCAAAAGACCTGGAAAGGTAAACATTTTTAATCCATGCAGAACAGCTAGGCAACCACAACAGCACAAAACTAAAGACACGAAAGAGGACTTCCAGAACTGCTCCAGAAAGTGGCCAGAAAGTGGATGAGTGTGTTAGAAGTGACTGGGAGAATTTTGAGGGGGGAATTTATGGCACTGTGTCTTTTACTATAATAATTTTTTTAAAAAAAATTTTAAACATTCTCCATAGTTTCGATTGCAGCTCATCCTTGCATCTGGGTGATATAGATTATACATAGCCCTTTTAAAAATCACCCTGGTCCTACTGCACCGGAGTTTTAAAGACAGGATGGCTCTTTTCGAGGAGGCAGGGGCTGGGGTGCTGGGCCTGGAGGCTCAGGCTGGGGCCTGTGTTCAGAGAGGCTCCTCAGAGACACCCACAAGAAAGGGCTATAGAAGTGCAAATTATTAATAGACATTATTCCAGCGATGCTCACTTCAAACCCCACTGGCAGCATGAAACGGAGAGGCCTCTTGCCATTTGCCTGGGTTTCCCCCTCCACAAAGAACTGCACCAAACATTAGAGGTTTTGAGAATGCAGGATATTTGCATTTTTCTGTTTTTATGGGTCAAGTGAGGGAACGCTGGTTTTGAGGGAAAGATGAACTTTCTTGCGCTGGCAGTGAACAAGTTAAATGAACACCACCCACCCCCTTTTGAGGTTATATTTAAAGATAAAAGTGCTCTATTAATATGCAGATTTGGATATGCATTTGCAAAGAACAGAGTTATTTCTGCTGCTGTATGGGAATCCTTTTTGTATTTGTATCTTTGGAGCTGGAAAGTCCAGCTGCCTCTTCTGAGATTGCCCATAACTCTTCAGATGTCAACAAATCATTGAAAGGTGTCAGAACGCGGGAAATGAAAGATAATTATTCCGGCTCTGGAGAGCTACTTTGTAAGTGAATAGAATCTGTCAGATAGTCTTTTGAAAACAGCAGTTGGCTGCTTGTCTTGGCTATATTAAATGGATATATCTAGAGCCCAGTGAGGTTGTTTGAGATGGCGGTAATCAGCTTAAGTTGGTTTTGGTGGAGGGGGAAAAAAGGCACTAGAAACGGGGCAATTACTGAGTTGTTGCGGAGCAGCCGCCCTGATACGGTGAAGCAGGGATTTCTATTCAGCTCTTTAAAAAGTGGAATCTTACATTCTTTGTGAACAAGTAAAGAGCAAAGTCTATAAGGGCTTGGACCTTTCCAGATGGGTGTGGGGTGGCAGGGGAGCTATGTTGGGAACCTTGCAGCCAGGGCTGCATGCATAGACCACACTTGGGAGAAGTGACAGTTCAGTCATGGAACGCAACCACAGTGCTACGATGAGCGGCCTTGAGGCTGGATGAAACAGGTGTGATCCGCTTATGCCAAAGATAAAGTCTCGTCAGGCGTGAGTCAGGTTTCAAAATGGTGAAACAAGGAAGAAATTTTGGACACAAATAGTTTTTTCACAGGGGACTTTTCTGAGAGAGGTTCTTGTTGTGTAGTCCAGGCTGGCCTTGAATGCACAACGATCCTCCTGGCTCAGCTTCCCTCCTGAGTACTGGGATTACAGGTGTACATCACCATACCCGAATGAATAGCTTTATGTAGAAGCCAAAGTTATTTCTGTTTCTCTTACCACAAAGCTAAGCTCTGGGGAACTGAAACTCAACAGTGTGTGGAAGAAATGGGTCTCCAGAAATCTGGCCAGCTGAGCAACACACAACTTGCCCTTGGGCCCAACGCCAGGTCATGTTGAAGTGCATGAAGAAAGAATTTCTCACAAACCCTGTGACTGGTACAACGGTGTTTTCATTATGTTTCTGCTGTTAGAAGTGGATCTTTGAAACAGATGACAGTTTGTCTATTCCTGCGTCGGCATTTCTTCATTTGCTGACATAGCGGGAGCCCTGGTGGCCCAGGCTGGCACTAGGGGAACAGGGGAAAGCCTGCTCTTCAGGTCATAGGTGCTTGGGCCAGATGGCTGGGTGGCTTTGCAGTCGGCTAAACGGGTCTCTGTGGCTCTTGACTACAGGTGCCTGTCTGCCACTAACACAAGAAACAAGGAAGTGTGAACTGGGTGCTTGGGTCTGCTGGGGTGTGAGGCCCAGCCACAGAGGGGATCAGGAACCGAGTTCCCCTCCTGCTCCTCCCTGGCCACTTCCAACCCCCTGACAATTTCATATGTAGAAAGCCTGCCCGGAACAGCCAGCTGGTTAAGACAGGAGCCCTTGCCCCTCTGTCACCTTCTGCAAAAACTCAACCTCCCCTGTGATAGTTCAGTCAGGGCCTAGCAACCTGGAGCCATAACCAGTAACCAGTGTTCCACCTCCTTGGAATCCCAGAGGCCCAGGAAGAGATTCATGCATTTTCCCTGCTTTGTTAACACAGATAAGTCATTGTTCTTCTAAAGGGCTATGGGGCAGTATGAAATTCTTGATTCACCACTTATGGACTCAGAATGAATTCTTCTGCACTCTTTTTTTTTTCTTTTTCAGTATTGAACCCAATGTCTCTTCACATCGAACTACATCCTAAGCCCTTTAAAACTTGTATGTATTTATTTATTTTTTTGGAGGGGGTACCGGGGATCTAACTAGGGATTTTGCGCTTTCGAGACAGGTGGCAGAACCACTGAGCTAAATCCCCAGCCCCTAAAATTTTATTTTGAGACAGAGTCTTGCTGAGTTGTTCATGCTGAGCTCAAATTTGAGCTCCTCCTGTCTCAGCCTCCCAAAGGGCTGGGATTACAAATGTGCACCAGCTTCTATACGCACTTTTAAACTTTTGGCCAGCTCTGGAACATTGGCCCTAGCCCATCAGATACAGGATATGATTGGCTGACTCATTGATCTATTGATACATTCATTGGTTTCCCCACTAGGAGAGTTTGTTCCCATGGGACTCAAGTTGCAGGAGGCCTTTCAAGAAGGACTGTGAGGACCTGCATGCAGCCCCAGAAAGGTGAGGGTTCTCTGCCCATTTCCTCACCTTGGCTCTTGCTCCTTTAGACCAATGTCAACATCATTAGGTGTCAGATTCACCAAGATACTGGGCCTTGCCCTGAGCATCCAGAACCCCAGGCTCTGTTTGGTCTAGACCTGCGTAAGAAAAATCCACCTTTCCCCTCTGAGGCACTGTGCAGAAGTTGGCTTACATAGTGCATCTGTCTCCATGTTGCTCTTTCTCCAGAAAAGCGTCACTCAGTGATAAGTTTCAAAGCCCCCAAATGTGTCCAGAAGCCAGGATGTGGGTCCAGACTTCCCCTAGGGCCACCACATTCAAGGTGGTGGGAGCAATTCAGGAGCAAGGGTAGGGTTCCTAGGCAGACTGTTTTCTTGGTCCCCACCTCTGCCCCAAGGCCGGAAAGGAGCCAATACCTTTTGTTAGGAAATGGGGCCCAGGAAAGGACTCAGCAGCCAGGGAGGGGTCAGGGCCTGGTCCACAAGGCGTGGCTCTCTGCTTGTGGCTGAGACCCTTGTCATAGGCGGAGGCATGTCCCCTCTGCTGCAGGGACCTGGACTGCTTTGAAAGAGAGGACAATTCCTGTGGGACACTTTTCACTTCCTGCCAGCCCCATGTCATGAGTTATTATTGCTTCATTGGTCGAGCATGTGTATCTTCAAGTTTTTCTTTTCTTTTCTTTCTTTTGTTTTTGTACCGGGGATTGAACTTGGGACTTTGTGCTTGCAAGGCAGGCAGTGGAACCACTGGGCTAAATCCCCAGCCCAATTTTTTCTTTTCTTAAAAGAGATTTTTCTTTTGCACCAGTGGGGTGGTTTTTGTTTGTTTGTCCTTTTAAAAACGTTGCTATCTTGACCCTTAAGGTAAATGGAAAGCAGGAGTGAGAGAAGGAAAAGGTGACAACTGGTATCTTCAGGAAACATGCTTCTGATTACTCCACCAAATGTTCAAAAACATATAAGGGAGGCTGGCCTAAGAGTCTGAGAAGTGGGCGACCTTGGGGAAATTACTCACCACCTCTGAGCCTCAGGCTCTTCCTCTATAGAATACAGATAATAAGACATATCTCACCTTGGATATTATCCAACTTAGCATGTGTGAGAGAAGTTTGTAAGATGTGAACAACTATATGAAGATAATGCATTGCATTAGGAATAAAAACAAGACAATGGACAGATACAACTCGTTGGGTCACTTTGCTATGAGCTACATCTAATGATAAAATAGCTATGAAAAAGAACCCACATGTTTTCCAGATTACAAATATCACTGTGTTTTGCTCACAGAAAGTGCAGCCAAGGTTTCCCTGGACTCATGGTCCCTCTGCACCTATGAAGTGAGAGAACAGCCTCCCAGTTCAGGGCCTCTAGAAGCAGTGCTGACCAATCAGAAGGGAGAATAGTCTCTTTTCTAGGTCTTCTTGGTTACCAGAGGTGTCAGTCTTGGCCTGCCACCCGTAGTCCCATAATAGGCCTACATGGCCCCTGGCTTCATCATTTGCTGATAATTTCTGACTAGTTTTTCTAATTTGAAAAGATGAATGGAATCCTCTCTTTTTTTGTGTGTGGGGACTGGAATTGGAAGAGTGGGAGAATGAGTCAAGTGAAGGCAGGTGAAGCAGCAAAAGGGCATGTAGGGTTCAGCATATGGTGGCCAGTGAGGGCCATGTGCAAGGTGCAGGAATGAAGCCAGGAGGATACAGCAAGGACCCAGAAGAAGCACCATGAGAAGAAGGCAGCATGTAGGCCTGAACCTCCAGACATTGAGTCCCTTCTGCCCCTTATGACTTCAGTAGGTTTCTATTATAGGTGTTTTCCTAATACCACCTTCAGGTGAAGGATTTGACTTGGGTGTCCCTGACAGCCATCTTAGGGCTCAAAGTTGTACCACGGTGGAGATGGGAGTATTTGATTACTGAACCCAGCTCCTGCTTTGCCATGAACTGCCCTAGAGGGGAGTACTGTGTCCTGGACAGGAGACACCATTCTATGGGTCAGTGTCACCTGGGAGGTGGTTCAAGTGGGTGTTTTATATGTAGATCTAATGAAATGTAGGTCAAAGAAGTCTTGGCGTTTTCCAGTGAATCTGCCTATATTAGTCAGCTTTCCTGTCTCTGGGACACAATACCCCACACCCACAATTTAAAGAAGGAGAGATTTAATTTGGCTCATGAGTTCAGGGAATTCAATCCATGGTCAGCTGGTTCCAAGGTAGAAACACCATGAGCAAAGCTGCTCAGTTTGTGGTGGTCAAGAAGTAGAGCAGGGGAGCAGCACTAAAGAGGAAGGGGCAAGGGACCAGATATAGTCCCCAAGGTCACCTCCATGACCTAGGAAGTGTGCTTTCCTGGCCCCCTGAGTGGCTCCCAAGCCAATCAGTTGACATAATGAAGCTTACCTACCACACTGCCTTTCCTTCCAGTGTGTCAAAAATGCAGATCCAGCATGTGGGCAGAGAGTGGCTGCGTAATTCAAATTCCCTTGTTCAGGGGTAACTCCTAACCCATGCCTACCTAATGGAGCATTAGCACATCCTCAGAAATGCAGCTGTGTCACACCCTTCTGCACAAAGGGCAGCTGTGGATAAACAAATTAGTTCAATAATAATAACTGTTATTTTTACAGGAATAACAACCACAATGGCTAGAGTCATTGCTTGATAGATCTTTTTGTTTTGTTTTTTGGTATGGGGATTGAACTCTGGTCCTTGCACTTGCGAGGCAGGCAGCGGAACCACTGAGCTAAATCCCCGGCCCTAGATTCATTGCTTGAATTCATGTCATGTGCCCTGCACGTGGTATACTCCAGGATTTGCGTTAAATGTTTTATAGCAACCCTGTGAGGTAAATAATACGATTATCCCCATTTCACAGGGAAGGAAACTGAGGCTGGAGATACTAGTAGCAAAGTAGCACAGCTAGTGAGTGGCTAAGGTGGCCACAGTCTAATCCCAGCATCCGGACTCTTAAGCATGACATTACATGGTCTGGATTGTTGTAGAGTTAACAACAAATAACCACAAAGTATTTACACTCCGTGGATGGGATGAGTCAAGTCATTCAGGACATTTATATTATATATTTTAGCCACAGATTCATTGTGCCATAGGAAGTCCCTTAGGGAAAATGCTTGTGTTTTCTCTTTGACTCTGACACCCTCAGCCTTTGGCATCAATCCTTCTCACAGTGGACATCCAGGAAGCTTTGCTGGCCAGCTCTCCCCTTGCTGCTCCCTATAAAGTTCACGTCTTTTATGCCAAGGAATATCAGCCGCCGAAAAAGGAACAGTGCCTGGGAAGCACAGGTCTTTTAATTTGTATTACTTTTGAAAGTGCAAAAGGATGGTGTTTTTTTGGTTTTTAAAAATGGAAACGTGACCACAGGGCATGCTGTAAAAATGGAAAGACCTTCTCTTTCCATCTTCTGGAGAGCTTGGTGACCATTCTTCTAGGTAATTTGATGTAGACCCTTGGTCCCCTATTTACAAAAGCTCTATTTCCATTATATGTGCTCCCCATCAAAGTACCATTATTTAACCATTCCCTTATTGTTGGGTATTTACATTATCTCCAGTTTTACATACAAAGAATATAATCAACTCCTTTGTACACAAGCTCCTGCACACATGAAGGACTAGCTCAGTAGGCTATAATCCCAGATGGGACTTTCTGGGTCTGAGAGTATAAATATCCCCTATTTATGGACATTTGGGTTATCTCTAACTTCTCTTTTGTGCAAATAATGTTATCATCAACTCCCTCTATATATGTTCTTTTCAGACTTGAAGGAGTTGCTCAGTAGGATATAGTCCCAGAAAAGGAATTTCTGGGGCACAGGGTGTAAATATTTTACATGTTGATAGAGACTATCAAATTACTCTTTAAAAAGGTTGTTCCAACCCAACAAAAATATATAAGAAGACTTGACTTCATCCTCTCATCCCAAAGGTGCGTTTACAAGTTAGTTACTGTCACATATATCCTTACCTGGGCTCCTTCTAAGCCCCAGGACAGCAGGTCAGCATCAGTTTGCATGGTGATTATTATCCAAGGGCAGTTTCCTTCTGAAACTAACCCAAATGTACAGAAATAACACCACAGGTACAAGAGCTTCCACTTGTCAGCATTAGGAAGTGTGGGGATCTTTCTTGAGTGAGAAGGGGAGCGAGAGAGGGAGGAAGGGGAGAGAAAGGGTATGAAGGGGGATGGAAAAAAAGAATTGAAGAAAAAGTGGAAATAGGGCTTTTGCAAATAGAAAGGGGACCAAGACTGGAAGGAGTAGAAAGGAATAGGAGGTGTAGGGGACAAAAAAGGAATTAAGATGTATTGTGTATGTGTTCAACTCCCCACAAGAAATGTAATCATTATGTACTGCAAATATGTGCTAATAATAATAATAATAAAACAAAAATAACATAAGGAAACAGAGGCAGAAATTCATGCATACAAGTACTTACTGAAGATTTCCCATATAAAGATAAAAAATCTGAAAAGGTTTTCATATGGAAATTTCCATTGGCTTTAATGTCCTTGGAATACTTTAAACTTCTACTAAAAATGCCTGGAGGAGCCACATAGATGGTAATCAAAGCCATCATGCCCTGCCAAATTAATTCACATGCCTGTTACAAAGTTTGGACAGTCAAGGGCCAAGAACTCAATTTCTAGTCTGCTAAATATGGCACTTGTGGGATTATTACAAAAAACTGGTCTCCAGGCTCTGGGTCTGGATTGTGCCCTCCTCTCAACTAACTGGTTCTAAGAAAAATCAGCTTTCATCAGTTTCAATCAAAGGGATTACTCAAATTCATCACAAGTAATTAAAATCTAGGGATAGATTGGAACTAAAACAAATCATGATTTTAAGGTACCAAACTGTACCTATGACTTTACACCTAAGGTATGGTAATTAGGCAAGTTGTTTCTCATTTTTTAAAAAAGAAATATGACAGTAACCAGAATAACTTAATGACAATTTTGCCCAAATTCATGCTACATGAGGAAAGTTCTACCTCAGAAATAGAGGATCAAGGACAAGCCAGCTAAGAGTGCAATTTCTAATCTAACTGTGCCACATAATTTAGGTTTAGGCTAAACTTTAGTGATGTTAATAAGTATAGCACTACTAATAAATGATACTATTAAATACAACTATCAAATTTAAGACTGCATTCAAATGAATATCTGGTGCCTGGTAAGTTGTTTTCTTCCTGAAATCCCAGGAGTCATGGATGGTTGATGTTAACCACTATCTATTATCATTATTTTCAAGCTACCATTTATTAAACCCTTCCTGTATGCCAGGCATTATGTTCAGTATTTCTCATCCATTTTCAAAATAAATGAAAAAATGGTACCCTTTGTACAACTGTGGATAGCTATGGAGCAGTTAAGTGACTGGCCTAGGGTGGTGGGGCAGCTGTCCATGGAGGAATTCTGCCCTCTGCTCTCTATCCTCAAACATGAGGCTTTATCACTGTGCTGTCTGTGCAGGTGTCTCTGGTTGCAAAATGCTTTAATGCCTTTTTGCATTTGGAAAGCATTTAGAGATCTTATTTTATAAGACATTGTACGTACAAGTTGTTTTATGCACAGGAGCAGTCAGTATTTCTTCCTCTCAAAAACAAAACAATATATGCAGGAGTTGGAACAGGTGGAATGCTTAAGCCAGGCCAGCTTTGGGATCTGTTCATCATTTCCATGTCTGTGATGAAATTTTCCCACCAAACAGCAACACAAATGCCTTGGTAATGGAGACTGAATTGGGTCTTTTCTGGGGAATGACACTTCTTCCACTGAAATGGCTCCTTTCTTGGATGGAGTGACTGGGGGGAGTGTGTGTGTGTGTGTGTGTGTGTGCACGCACGCACGCTTGTTTGCCTGGTGAAGCAGGCATTCAGGTGGCGAAAGGCTGCGAGTGACTTGTTCGGCTATTTGTGCAGAAGCTGGCAAATGCGGGCCTTCTCTCTGGCAAGGAGGAGAAAGGCGCTCTTGTTTCCACAATATCAGTAAAAAGGCTGGTGCAGGTGGGACCCCATCAGTGACACGTTGTTGGAAGCAAAGACTGCAGGTGCCGCCTCGGGAACACGGACGTGTGCTTCCTGGGTCCGGCGAGGGAGAAGGAGGACTGCCAATCCCCAGACAGAACCGCACTGTTGTCCCGGGGGTGAATGAAAAAGATGTTTCAGTGCTGTGGACGGATCTAGATGGTTTGCCACGGAGGACAAAAAGGCTCCTATAAAATTCCATTTACATAGTCCTATCTCACTTGGGCTTTTGGTGACCAGATTCAATTGTGCTGGTGTCCCCTGTGCAGTGTGATATCATAGCTTCAGAGGAAGGCTTTATTTAGAGGTCACACTAGTTTGTCCTGGGGATGTAGTCATTTTTTGTGTCACGGACAATGTTTCACTGTGGAGATATTAGCCAGATGGCTCAGCCACTTGCAGTCCTGAGCTAAACAGTGTCTGTATTGTTGGCGAATAAACAGAATCTATTATCTGCTGCTCATGAAACTCTAGTGCCCAGCACTGTTTAGAGATGAAGTATTTAATACATTGTTAGATCTCCCTTAAGGAATCTGTACAACAACATCTCAGAAGGATGCAGGCCTCCAAAAATATAAATCTCGTGTTCTTAAAAACAACAGCCACCTTCTATTCACCCTTCTTCCTCCCCGGCCCCTCCATCTCTCCAGCCATTCACTCTTACAGTAGCGAGGGTGCCGATTTCTGTTTCTTTCCCACCGCAATCCGCATGCTAATATGATCTGTAATCCTTGCGCTGTGCTGGCGGGGAACAACATGATGCTTATGATCAGCCTCCTCCAACTTTCTCACCCGCTCTGGACCAGGCCACCTATTTGTCAACTCCAAAGGGCACAGCGGAGCCTTACAAGATAGCATATGTGACGCGGGAATGCAGTTTCGAGATCAGCTTCCTCCCTCCTGCCTGAGAATATCCCGGATGCTCTGAGAATAGAAGGTGCAGTGTCTGGCTGGTGAGGTCCTCTCACAGGAAACACGGACCTGCCTCAGTGGGGGAAGCTGCCCCGAACCCCAAACAACAACAGCGGCGGCGGCAACAACAAGAACAACCACAACATAGCAACCTGGAAAGACCACAAAGTATGTTTCCCCTTAAAGAATGAGTTTGGAGTGTCACTTTCTTAGCATTTACCACTCTTAGCCTCTTTCTTTTCTTTTTTTGTTTCCAACATGCATCTCGTCTGTGTAAATGCAGCACACTTTTCCATTTAACTTTGCCCAGCTGTGGCCGGGTCTATTGCAATGTCAGAAGTATTCGTTTCCTGCTTTAATTGCAGCCAAAGCCAACCTTGACTGGCAAGGAGAATGCCACTGACAGGTTTGGGCTGTGTCCAGACCTCCTCAGACTCTCTGTCAGCCAACTGTTTGACAGTCTATGCAAATGCATGCAAATCCAGGGACACTGGCCTAACACCTGCAGAAAGTGACCATCCCCACTCAGGCTTGGCCTCCCCTGGAACGGGGTGGGGGGAGCTTGAAATGCTGCTCGGTCGCTTTCTGTCAGTTTATTATGCATTTGTCAGCAGAATGTTGGGCTGATAAAAACACTCCTCTTTGTCCTGAAGAGCTGCAGAGCTCCATGTGGAGCCGCAAGTGCCAGGGATAGTGGGATGGCTTCTGGCCAGCTCTTGTGAATCCTCCTCTCTGTCCCCAGGACCCGAGTGGCAGTCTCCAAACTCTTGCGGGCCTGCCCGCATGGAGGAAGGCCTTCTGTTGCCCTGGGTGTGAAGACATAATGTTGGTGGTGGGGCAGCAGTGAAAGGCTGACTCTCTCTGGCAGCTGGAACTTGGCGATTTTAAGGGATAATGTGTCCTGGATTTTAAAAAGCCAAAGCAAAATCTGCCCGGGCTGTCAGAGAATTGGAAAGGGGGAGAGGGCCTGCCACCCTGAGAGGAACTCGAATCGCCAGCCACACATACCACCTCCAGACTGTGGGAACACGGCCAGGTGGCGGGACTCTCGCAGGAACTTGCCGCCCCCGGCCATCCTGGCTCCCATCTGCTGGAGCCTTCGCTGGCCTCTTGAAACCTCTGTCTTTAAGAGATGCTGGGACCAGCCAGTCAGCTGTTACTTCAAAGTTCTCTGTGAGACTGCACAGTTTCGAGTTGGCCTTTTTTTCTTTTGTACTGGGGATCGAACACGGGACCCTATGCTTGCGAGGCAGGCGGTGGCACCACTGAGCTAAATCCCCAGCCCTGAGTTGGCTTTTTTGAAGGTAAGGCAGCTGACCTCACCATCATGGCTGACAGGCAAGCACTGGTAAATGAGACCTGAGTTCCAGAATCTTCCTTTGGCCATGGCAGAGGGGAGCGTAAAGAAGATATCGCCAGCCAGTGTCCTACAGAATGTTTGAACATGAGCCACCAGAACTAGGGAAAGTATTTTGTATTGGTGTGTGGCTAGGCTTTGGTTGTCCAGAAAAAGTCATTTTGGGAACGGTTGTGCAAAACTGAACTTCTAAATCCCTCTCCCCCTGACACATACAGGTTGGAAAGACCTTGAAATACTTGTTAGTTTTGGGTATTTGAATATACACAATCTAAACAGAGGACCACAGTTTCCCAGGTAGAATTCTACAACCAGCTCTGGTAAAGTCTGGGGAGTAAGCAGATATTGCTGATGGGCAACAATTTGGGGTTGGGGATGCAGCTCAGTGGTAGAGCACTCTGCCAAACATGTGAGAGGCCCTGGGTTCAATCCCCAGCATTGCAAAACAAAACAAAACCAATTTAACTGATATCAGTGCAGACTGTTTATCTAAGCAATTCATATTCCAAAATACATTTTGGGGGGCTGGGGATGTAACTCATTGGTAGAGCACTTCCCTAGTATGTGTAAGGCCCTGGGTTCAATTCTCGGTAGTGTTAAAAAAAGAAAAAGAAAGAAAGAAGAAAGAACACAAAAATCAAAACAGATGTTGGGGAGCCTAAAAAAAATTATTTTGCTCTTCATACAACTTAAATCAAATAATACGCCCACTTTTTCTGGTATAGTAAGAAAAGTGAAAATTCACCATGAAGATTCTGGAAATGTTTGGATATCATCTTCTCCTTTCTAGAAGGAAAGAACTCTGAAGAGCTTGGCAAAAGCTGCTGCTCGGGGGCCTGGTGGGAAAGTTGAGCGGGTGGCTTCCCAGCAGGCATTGCCATTCTCTACTGAGACCAAGTGTGCACACCCCTCAGACAGCCTGGCAACCCAGATGCATGGATAACAGAAGCCTGGCCTTCATAACTGTTGAAAATCATGGTGTTGCTCTGCAAAACAGAGCTGAATCAGTGGGCTTTTCAGATATTGGTTTATTGCCAAGGGAGAGACAGGGGAGACTGAGCCCCAGAAATGTGTATAAGATGCCTGCTAGATATCCAGCATTGGGCATCTGCTGCTCTGGAGAAATGGAGGCATGAAGGCATTCATAAGGACTCGGAGTTGTACAGTAGGTCAAAATCATTGTTAGCAATAAGACCCAAAGCCTAGGACCCAGGTCTGTTTCCATGCTCACACCTTTTCTTTTCTTTCTTTTTTTTTTTTTGGTACCAGGGATCGAACTCAGGTCCTTTCCCTTGTGCAGCAGGCGACGAAACCACTGAGCTAAATCCCCGGGCCCTCACACCTTTTCTTAATGATGTCACACAGGATATGCAACCAAGGAATCTCTTGGTGGGACCAAATATCCACAGAGAGTGGAGCGAGAGGGTATTTACAAGTGAACAACAAAGGTGATTTGAATTGGAAACATAGGAGGCTTCTAAAAGGGATGAAGAGGGGTAAGGGAGGCCTCCAATCAGGCCCTCGGGTTCTCTAAATATCCAGGAGACCGACACTGTGGTTGTCATAACATCAGCAAAGAATGAAAGTGGGCAGATCATCGGCCAGGAGATTGTGGATGAATTATCCCAGCTCCTCTTCCTAGCATAAAGGTGGCTGGACCCCGGTCCCCAGCTCTGGACCAAGACAAAACTCACAGGTACCAGTTTTGTTTTACGGATTGGAGAAAAGTTGGACCATGGATGTAAATCATATTGTATGGGGATCTCTTATTTAAATAAACCCACGCTTTGCCTTAAAGAAAAGAGAAAGGCCAGAAAGAAATAAAATGCTACATACGGAGACTGGTTTGTTTCACTCTTGCTTGTGTTCTTTCCCTCTTGCTTTCTCTCCCTCTCTCTCTTTCTCTTTCTTTCAAAAAATAAACTTTAGAACCCAAGGTAGCTGTTTTTAAGCAGCTTTAATGTCCTTTCAGGGCTGTGCGCAGGGTTGTGGTCACTCAGGCAGCAGTAACTTTGAAAAAATGACCCGTCTACACCCAAACAATAACAGAATCCCCCTTTTTATGTTGGAAACGCCCACGGCTTTCTGTGCATCTCCAGACTCCCCACGTAGATGCAACTGTTTGACCAGCCTTCTACTGAACAACTTAATTAAGCAAAAGAAAACGTGTCAGTTTCTGCCAACCTCACAAAAACAGAGCTGTGGGGGTAAAAAGGGTCGGCCGAATTAACCCACATTCCTGAACGGGTTCACTAAAGCGAGGCCTGGCTTTGCGCAATGCCAAGGGGAACCGCGCGCTGGATTGCTATTCAGATTTATCAAGACATATTGTTCGGTAGATCATACTGAACACAATTAAAGCTGTAATACCTCAGGGGGCTACGGCTCGGTGTGAGCTTAGCTTAACTTTAAGATGAAAAACAAAACAGAAAAAACCCCTTGTCACGACACGGTGCCCACCATTGACATTCTGCACAGTTACAGAGACAAAACAGTTTTCTCCGACCATATGAAAACAGCAAGTTGTTTTTAGTTTTTTCTCCCTCTTTTTGCATCCCTGCCCTCCCTCACCCCCCTTCCCTTCTTCATGAAAGCACATACAATATGCAAAGCAACTGTATACTCTGCATGCAATTTGTACTAGCCAGACCAAACCCGAATTTAATCCTTTTTTTTTTTGGTCCTGAGGGCGGGGAAATGTCCCTGCCTAAACCCTTCTCTGGAAGCTGGGAAAGCACAGGCCCCAGGAATCCTGTTTCCTAGCCAATTAAATTTAGTAGTTTTTTTTCTCCTCCAGGCCTGGGTTTTGATTTTGCTTCCTTTATGTGAAGCCAGGAGAGAGCTTAGTGCCCAGCACTTCCCCCACCCCCACCCGCTCCCTACCCGGCTGGAGTCTCCTGCCATCACCAGGAAAAGCAGGGGCTTTCAGTGGCAGCCAAAGGGAATTTAGAAACATGGCCTGTCCATGGGGGAAGAATTGGACCACTACCAGTTTGGCGTTGAGACCATGAGATTGTGATGTTTTTATTTCCAATTATTCTATCTCTGCATGTGTGTGGGGGCGGGGGGCAGGTTGTTATAGCACTATTCTGTGCAGAAAATTGTCCCACATTCTGGGCCAAGAAACAGACTCAAGCCAAACTTAAGTCACTTAATTTTGCAAGGAAGCAGTGATACCTGGGCTTGCAGGTTGGAGGGCTCCAAGTTATGCATCAGGAACAAATGGATTTTCCAATCCTGTGGGAGGTAAAGTCAAAGTTTTCTGTGGGGACCACGGAGGGCCCTAACTTTCTAGGCTCCCTGCAGTGTAAGGGACTATTTGATTCAGAGGCTTTTATGCTCCATATGTACTGCAGGTGTCCAGTGTGGAAAGATAATGTGATGAAAGACTCAAATGGGGCTCTGTTATCAGACCATATAGCACCTTTTTTTTGGCTCTGTCACTTTGGGAAGACAGTCTAACTTTGGCTAGCTGAGTGAGCAAAATCAAGCCAGTGTAGAGCCTGGACAGACAGACGAGTGAGGGAAATTGGCAGAAGTTTGGTTTAGGAGATGAGAACAGAGCCCTGTTTTTGCACATGGAATATTGGCTGTGGTGTACACCCTTCAAAGATGTGCCAAGGACCCTACAAGCTGCTATGACTTTTTCTTCTGCTTTCTCTTAAGCTTGTGACACCACAGAAAGCTGGTCTCCTGGGAGGCTTGAAAATTGCAGAAGTTTACCACCGACTGGTGGAAACATATGCAAAACATGGCCAAAGCATCACTAACAAAATGTGACCTGGAGTTTCTGAGACAATTATCCAGATAGTTCATCCTCGAGAATTATTTTGCTCTAAGTATATGCACAATGCAGGCAAAGGCATCGAACTGAAAAGTCATGAGAACAATGACTTATCCTTCCGTGGGCTCCTTATAAACCACAGAAAAACATCAACATGCTGCAGGGGAGTGTTCTACGATCCAAGACTCATTTATATTTTAAATTATTTTCCCAAGTAACTCAGGGCACAAAGGAGATTTTTGTTCTGGTTAGAAGGGTGATGCTTATCTACCTGGCACCTTTTGTAAACTATAGCTGTTCAGTAGTCCTAGGGGCTGCTGGTCCAGGGACCCTAGAGGTCCCTGTGCTATCCAAAAATGGTTCTCCCGGGGGCCGATGGAAAACCTGAGCAGAGAGCTTTGAGGAGGACCAAACCCCCAAGGACGCACCCTCTCCTTTGGGGTGGGAATGCCAGCCAGCTGGGCACCTGGCTTTTACTTGTGGCTTCCGCCTTCACAGATGTCTTGGCTATCCTTCTAATCTGCAGTCCAGCCTGTGCCTCTCAGCATTGGGAGCCCAGCCACATGGGTTCAAACCTCCTGTCTGCTACTTATTTATTTCTGTGGTGCTGCGGATGGAACCAAGGTCCTTGGGAACTTGAGGCAAGTGTTCTGCTACTGGGCCACACCTCCAGCCCTTTCTGTGTGCTTCTTTATTGCAAAGTGATCTTAGGCAAATCCCTGAACCCCCCACCCTGCCCCGCACCTCAGTTTGCTGATGTGTAAAACACGGCTAATAGTAGGATCTCTCTCAAGGGGCTGAGGACATAATTTCACCAAGCTCAAGTGAGTTAATTAGTGCAAAGGGCTTAGAAGCTGGTCTGGGCAGTAGCAATTGTTATTCTTCCCTGAGTCGGTGTTCAGCCTCCTGTAGGCCTGGAGCATGACTTTATTTATTTTGAGAGGTGTGAGAGCAGGTGTTGATTTGGCTGGAAACCCTTCCTTTTATTGATGTGGGCTGAATACCCTGGATTTTCCAACTATGCCAAAGTGCCAGTCTTTTTCTTGAGCAAATTTTGCAGTATGAAGGCCTGATCGTTACCACATGAGGTGGGGAATGGGGGCAAAGAGCAGAGGTTCTCAGCACCCACAGGACTCAGATATAAACTTCCCCAGGAGCTCCAACTTCCTCCACTGCCGGGAATGAAGGTCAGAGATGTCAAGTGACTGACCCAGGGTTACACAGCAAGGTTGGGACTAGTACCCTGGTCTTTAGGCCTCCGCTATATGTTTTTGCTTGCCACATTCAGAGGGCAAGGTACGTAATACAGCACTGGACACATTCTCATATTTATTCTTTTCATGAACATATGGATTTTATACACAAGGGCAGGGTAAGCATCTAATAGTTGCAATATGGCTGGGCAATGCCATAGGGCCTGCATCACCCATGCACACAAACATGACAGGGGACGCAGGGACCTGGACAACTCTCTGTGTCCCAGCCCCCACCCCTGTTACCTAGCCCCAGCCTCCCTGGCTCCTGTGCTGCCCTGGCTTCTGGGCCATTGACCAGTAACCAGGAGGTTTCCTAACCAGTGCAAGCTTGAAGGGAGCCTCTTGTTGGGTGAAATTTATGACCTGCATTTCCTCAGAGAGACTTCCCACGTTGAATTGCTGACCTCCCCACCCCCAACAAGGGGAGGGTGCGGAAGGGAGGGGCCGGTGGGCGGGGACGCAGGGAGAGTGGGGAGGTGGAAGGACAACCTGCAGATGCCGGGGTGTGCGGCGTTTGGGGGGCGCACTGAGGACCCGCTGCACACCCTCCCCAGTGACGATTGGTGACCCACCCAGCTTGCTGATGACCCCTCCCCAGCTGCACTGGTCTCATCAGAAACTCCTTCTGTGCAAAGAGTGGGTCTGTGAGAGGCCGGATTCTAGACTGTGGTCCCCCCACAAGGTTTTGGTGGCACCGTTTCTACTTTTCAAAACAAAGAGAAAGCTAAGGATGCTTTCCTTCCATGGCAAGATCATTCTGAGTTTGTCCCAAGGGAACCAAGAAGAGGGTTGTGGAGGAGACTTTCCCAGAGGCTTGGGTGGCAGTTCCATCCAGAGATGGGGGTGATAGAAAGGACCCAGTGTGTGGAAGGAAAGATCTTGAACTTTGCTTTGGAGGTTGTATTAGGCCTTCAGAACATCCAGCAGAAGATGTGGCCCATGTAGGTGGGGACATGATCTCCGAAGATGGAGATTGACAGTTGAGAATCACAGTCACACAGATGACAATCAGAGCCATGAGCAGGGAGATTGCCCAGGAAGAGCTAGAATGGAAGGAGGAAGGAACCTAGCTTTTAACCTTGAGGAGCTTCAATATTTAGATGCCCAATGGAGAATAAACTTGTTGGGGGGAAAGCCTCAGACCATGTGGCCAAAGAAGTAGGAATAAAAGCAAGAAAAGGTAGAGTTACAGATATATATATATTTCCAAGAAGGAGGGTGTGTTAGTCAGTTTTCTGGTGCTATAACATCATACCCAAGATAATTAATTTAGAAAGAGAAAAGGTTGCTTTTGGCTCATAGTTTTAGAGCTTCTAGTCTATGACCAGGCAGACTCACTGCATTTGGACTTCTGGCAGAAAGCATGACAGGAAGTATGTGGCAGAGAAAACAAAACATGGCCAGGAAGTGAAAGGGAAAAAGGAAATACCTGAGTTCCCACAATCCCCTAATGATCTGGGGACTTCCCATTAAGTCCCACTTCCTAAAGGTCCATAGAACCTCCCATAAGCACCAGCTGAAGGACCAAGCCTTTAATGCATGGGCCTCTGAGGGGACACTAGCCACGTTAAACCACAGCAGAGGGGCTGGTTGTCACTGGCCAATTCACTAGAGGAAGAGGAAGCTTGGAAAGTGCCCTTGAACTGATGGACATTAGGGGAGGGTGGCTGTGTTAGTAGGGTGGAGATGGAGGTGCAGACAAGGCAAGGCGCTGGTTTGTGAAGGGATGGAGAGGGGCCTGGTGGAAGCAGAGGTGCAGTGCAGGGAGGGCATGTTTTAACTTTAAGTTGTGCTATGATTTAAAGGTGTCTTGTCCTCCATCAAAACTGCACTGAGGCTTGGTCCCCTATGTCGCAGTGTTGAGAGGTGGTGGGAGGGATACACTCTTCTGAACAGATTAATACTTCCTGGTGGGAATGGATCCTCTCTCTTTCTTAATTCCCTTCTCTTTTTTACACACTCAGGTACAATTGCCCTTCCACTTTTGCCGAGAGTTGAAGGAGCATGAGGGCCTTCCCAGATGAGGCCGCCCATTCTTACACATTCCAGCCTCCAGAACAGTGAGCTAAATAAACCTCTTTTCTTCATAAATTACCTAGTCTCAGCTATTCTGCTATAGCAACAGGAAGTGTAAATAAGAGAAGTTGGAGGGCAATGCATGTGTTTAAAATGATCCTCAAAAGCAGCTGTAATCCTAGCAATCTGGAAGGCTAAGGCAGGGTTATCACAAGTGTGAGACCAGCCTGGGCAACTTAACAACTTAGTGAGAACTTCTCTCAAAAAAAGGAGAGAGCAGGGGATGTAGCTCATGGTGAAGGCCCTGGGTTGAATCCTCAGTACTGGGAAAAAAAGCAATGTTGAAGCTGACGAAGACAGGTAGGTTAATTTACAGAGAGGTGCCTGAGGAAATGGGAGGGTCAAGACTTGTGTTAGAGGAGAAACAGCTTTGCTATAACAATGGAAAAGACCAAGGATGGGTTAGGGGAGGTACCAGTAAGTATTTGTAATGGCAGGGGGGCAGGTGAGCTTGGGAAGGAGGGCCTTCTGTGGAACAGAAAAAGAGTCATCTGCTGAGAGTGACAAGGAGGTAAATATGGTGTCTTAGCCATTTTCTCATCACTGGGACACAATACCTAGCACCCACACTTAAAGGGGGAGAGGTTCATTTTGGCTCATGTTTTCAGTCCATGGTCAACGGGCTCCAAGGAAGAAACAGGATGGTGGAAGGGCCTGGTAGAATGGCCAGGAAAAAAGATGATCATGTCATGGCGGCCAAGAATCAAAGGGAAAGGAGAGGAGCCAGCAGGCAGATACACCTTTCCAGTCCTCCTTCAGGACCCTCCTCTTCCAACCAGACCTCACCTTCTAACAGCAAGTCAGCTCTAGTGTCCCCACGATCCAGTCACCTTCTAAACCCCTGCCCCTGAGCACTTGAGGCTTCTGGGGGACATTCCTAATCCAAAGGTGACTTGCAGAGCCTGCCAAGGTGTGGAGGGGCCCCAGTGAGAGGCAAGAGAGGGACAACACAGGATCTCAGGGGAAGGGGGACTTCAGAGTTGGGCTGAGAAATGTAAATCAGAGGTCAGATTTGTGCTCAGCCATATTGAACTTTTTCAGGGAAAAAAAAAACCACCCTAGACCACTTCTGTGCTTGGTTATCTAATATTCTTTCTCCCCAGGATGTTTTGGATTGGAAGTTGGTATCCAAAAAGACATGTCCATGTCTTAGCCCCCAGAGTGTGAATGTGACCTGATTTGGAAAAGGGTCTTTGCAGATATAATTAAGTTAAGGATAACATCATATTGGATTATCCAGTTGGGTCTTAGATCCAGTGAGGTATGTGCTTATAAGGGATACACAGAGTCAAGTCTAACAGTACACACCTATAATGCCAGCACTCTGGGAGGCTGAGGCACGAGGACTGTTAAGTTTGAGCCCAGCCTGAGTGACTAAGTGAGACCTTGTCTCAAACTAAAAAGTAAAAAAAGGCTGGGAATGTAGCCCAGCACCCACAAAATCCTGGGTTTAATCCTCAGTATGGCAGAGACAGAGAGAGACAGAGAGAGAGAGAGAGAGAGAGAGAGAGAGAGAGAGAGAGAGAGAGAGAGAGAGAGAGAGAGGCCACCCTTGGAAGAGGAGAAGTCTACATGAAAACAGAAGCAGAGGTCAGAGTGAAACAAGCCAAGAAACACCTGGATCCACCAGAGGCTGGAAATGCTGAGGAAGAATTCATCCCCACAGCCTTTGGAGGGAGCTTGGTCTTGCCTTTGGGACTTTGAGCCTCTGGAGCTGTAAGAGATAAGTTTTCCTTGGTTAAAGTGCTACATTCATGGTACTTCATCATGGCAGCCATGAAAGCTGATAGGTGTACCCTCCCACAGGGATCTCTCCTCCTGGTGCTGGCCCAGCATCTGTCACTGCTTTCATTTTTGCTGCCCTTGGGGTGGCTCCTCAGCCTCCAATGTGGCCTAACCCTGCTGGACCCCCACCTCCTAGCTATGTGACCTTGGGTGGATTCAAGCAGAACTGAGGTAGAACAGCTTCTGGGTCTCTCAGGTGTTTCCCAGAGGGGCCATTCGGAGCTGCACCTGCATTGCTGTTCCTTCAGGTCAGATTGCACCTTTCACTCATTCCCCAAGTGGGTCCTAACTCTGCTGCCATTCTCTTTCCTGGGCTACCATCCATATCAGATGTGCCCAGGAGGCCCTTCCTTGAACCCCTGGGTCTGAGTACTCAGCCAGCATCCCTGGGAATGTCCAGTGTGTGTCTTGGTCCTTCTAGAAGCACAATGTAAGTACCAATCCTCCATGGCTCCTACAGATGCTGCTTTACCTGTTCTCTCATAAAACAGACCAGGATGGTGCAGTCCTGTAATTCCAGCACTCTGGTGAGACTGAGACAGGAGGACCACAAGTTTGAGCCCAGCCTGAGCAGGTTAATGACATAGTCAGACCCTGTCACAAAATAAAAAATAAAAAGGGACTGGGGATTTAGCTTGGTGTGAAGATCCTGAGTTCAATTCCCAGTACCAGAAAAGAAGAGGCCAGGGGACCAAAAATGGACTTGATTCTGTCTTCATTTCCTTCTCCTTTCTTTCTACCTCCAGGACTCTTAAAACTCTCTCCAGAGCACTGAGGGTGCCTCAGATTTAGCTTAATGGGTTTAAATATTGGGCCAAGGCACAGATTCCAGGGTTTCCCTGCTGACTGAGGCCACAGGTATGCCATAAGGATGGCTCTTTAGCTCAAGGGTCAGACTTATCCTAGTTGGCCTGGAAATGTCCCCTTTTGCACTTGTCTTGGTTACTTTTTTCTCATTGCGGAGACAAAACACCCAACACCCAAAGTTAAAGGAGGAAAGGTTTATTTAGCTCACAGTTTGTAGAGGCTTCCGTTCATAGTTGGCTGGCTCCAAGGCAGGGTGGCATGGCAGGGAAGAAATGGTTCATGGCAGGCAGAAGGCAGCAAGCAGCAAAGCAGCAAGCAACAAGCAGTAACCCTCTTTCTGTCCCTTATATCTTATCTAGGCTACCTACCCTTAGGGCAGGTAGCACTCACACTGAGGGTGGGGCAGCATTAATCCTATCATTGCACCATGAATCAATCCCAACATCATGTCCTTGGCCCCAGTATCATACAGTATCATAGATCTAGTGACCTCTGAAAAGCCCACCTACAGCCACACGAGGCTTTGGGGGGACATCTAGATACAAGCCATGACAGCACTTAAAGTCCCACATCCAGGAAAACTTGGCCAATGCATTACTCTGTCCTCAGCCTGAGCCTATGTGCTGTGCCAATCATCAGTTTCTACATGTGCTGTGATAGGGAGGAGAGAACTTCAACCTTAACCTTTATCTTTTTCTAATTACAAAAGAGGCAAATTTCTGTCGGAGAGGTGAGGACAGCCTCTGTTCTTTCTCCTTTGCTGGTGTTCTGGAAGCCAGCATTAGGACTGTGTTCTTTCTCCAAAGAGGTTTTATCTTTTCTCATTGTAACAATAGTACATGATTGAAGATATTTTAGACAAGAAAGAAAGGAATGTAAATTCGCCAATAATTCCACTCCCCCCAAGGGATGCTAACGATGAAGATGATGCAGACTATGATGAGCACTTTTTGAAAGTTTGTTGTAGGTGGGGCTGTCCTAAGCTCTTAATACATTTAATCTTCAAAATTACTCTTCTTGCAGGCGAGGAAACTCAGGCACTGGGAGTTTAAATTACCCAAAGCCTCAAAACTGCTGTTTGACTTTTGGACTCATATTTTAAACAGAGCACCATGCCTTAGACTAGCAGAGCTGCTCCTAGCTTTCAGCAGTTCCTAAGTTATGTCCCCTTTGAGCACTGGTATTCTTTAAGTGTCCTGATGAGAAATGGACCACCGTGGTCCTTGTCCCCAGCTCACTGAGACAATTCAGAGCAAGAAATTTATACCCTCCCACCCCTTTTCTTCTTCAATTCTACTTTCAACCTCTGTTTTATTTCTTAGATCTTTGCAATTGTGGTCACATTTGTAAACTCACATTGTGACACTGAGGAGTAGCTAATTTGACACAAAATAGTACACTGAGTGTTTCAAGGTGTCAGGAAACTTTGGCCTGGGTTTCTACAGAGCCCCCTACGTTCCCATAGGAGGCTGGAAAGGGTGCCTCGCCCGAGAGCCTGCGTCGCCCCATGCCTGGTCCTTGCTTTAGTCTCCCTGCCACCCACCCAGCTTAGGGAATGAATGAGGTCCTGAGCCCCCTCATGGAGCGATGGAGGCCCTCAGGCTGCTGGTGGCCCGAGGAACCTGCTCAGGCCACTGTCATCTTCAGGGTGTCCTCGCTCCCAAGTCCCCCAGCACCTACTTGAGATTCTTTGTCTCAGCCCTGGACACACCAGGCCACAGGCGGAGGTTAAGATCCTGCCCCTCGCTCTGTTGTTCTCAGTGGGCGTCACCTTCCCCAGCCGCCTCTTGGCCTAGATGACGGCCCTTAGTGACCTTTCACATGAGCACTTCAGGCCTTTGTGCAGAGCAATTGTCTTCCTGCTCCTTCTGTGAGAGGACACGGATGACGATTATCTCTGTCGGCCCACCCTGGGCACAGCAGGAGGGATGCAGTCTTGGCACCACAGGGCAGGGCAGCAGCGACAGAGACCTTTAGAGGAAGCCAGGACCAAATCCTCCTGTTCCCAACCTCGGGGTGACTCAGTCCTTCCATGGGGTGTGCTTGAGAGGAGCCCCCTCTCACCAAGATGGAGCTGTACTTTGAGGATTGCCTGCCTGGGGCCAGGCCAGGCCACTTTCCCGGGGTGATTTGTATCCACCTGGGTAGAGGAGCCTCAGGCCTGACTGTGTGACTCCAGGAAGAGTCCTGCATGTTTTTCCTTACGCCAGGGCGACTGGGAAAGAAATATAAAATACTTTCAGCTCTGTGAAGGTTTATATCTAATGTCATCCAAGAGCCTCATGTACTTTTAGGGGTTTGTGAAAGGTGACTGGATCATGGGGGTAATAGCTGACTTGCTGAAGTCAAAATAAACTTCCCTCCCTGAAATTTTGGGCATCTGGTATTTTGCCTCCGTGATGAGAAAAGTGACTAAGTCAAGTTCCCTGCAGAAAAGCTCTGTGCACCACCCAGATTGCAATAAATATTAACTACAGTTCTATTACTACTGACTATATTAGTCTTCCTACTATTATTATGGTCTCACAATTTCTCAGAACACTGTATTTCCTCATGCTTTGATAGAATATTAAAATAAAAAAGAGGAAACTAAATGTTATAGCCCATATGATCCTAGTTACATAAAAATAAAAGCACGTGTTCTAATTATCTAGTCACAGAATGAACAACTAGGAGCAAAGTCTTCACCATGGACAATGGTTATCCAATGGGAGGTGGGATTCCATGAGTCATGGTTTCTTTCTGTCTATATTTCAGTATTTGCTTGAATTTTACAAGAACCTACATTTTTTGTAATCAGAAATCCCATTGTTTTTAAAATATGCTTTTCTATATGCTTTGTGTGTTCTAAAGACCCCCGACATTTTCTTTATTCCTGTTTCCCTGAAAATGAAGCAACTGCTGCTTTTCTTTCTTTCTTTCTTTCTTTTTTTTTGTGGTTCAGGGATCGAACTCAGGACCTTGTGCTTAGGAGGCAGGCATGTTGCCACTGAGCTAAATCCCCGGCCCCAACTGCTACTTTTCTAGAAGCCTGGTGCAGTTGTTTGAGATGTAGATCTCCATCTTCAACAAATGGTTTCAAAAAGGGCCCAGAGAGAAACAGGAGTTTGCTACCCTGCCCCTTGAGGCATCACAGGATGAAATGGAATGTTTGCCCATGCCTCATCCTGCAGGGGAATATCTGGTGGTTCCATTTGCGTCTGCCAGTCTTTCTAAAGTGGCTGTGTGAAGCGGGTGGGGGAATCAGTCTCTGGGGCTGTAGAGGCAGCAACTGTTGTGCGGCTGTTACTCGCTACCCCTAGTTTGGTCCAGCGGCACAATCAAATGCCTCTGCCCAAAGGTGACTGCAGACACATGTGATAAAGGGACATTCAGAGATGCGGTCTGGCTCTGCTTCTGGGTACAGGTACAGCCTCGTGGCCCTTCCACAGTTGCAGGCATTAGTTCGAAGCTGGATGTGCCTCTTGTTCATCCCCGTCTGGTGTATTCTCCTTGTTCTCCTAAGCCCGCAGATGGTGTCTTCGCAATCCAGTGGAACCAGAGTTTGTCTGAAGAGTCAGTGAAATGGTGCCAGATTGGGATGGTGTGTGGGCAGTGTTTTTCCACAGCACACCTGATCTTAGGCAAGTTAGGAGGTCACCCAGGCAGTGTTAACTGTCCTGCATTTATGTCGCTTAGCCAGTTGCTCAAAAGAGAGGCACATGCAATTTCAAGTTAGTTTCATCTCACTGCAGAGGACTTGGGGTCCATCCACCTCCTCCTCCCAGACTGCGTCTCCCAGCCTTTCCCCTGAACTGGGCTGATTTGACATCATATTGAAACAAACTTACGGATGGACAACCTACTCTTCTCAAGGGGAAAATCAAACAGAAAATCTCTGTCAACACAAAGGGGCAATAAAAAGAAAATAAATTCTCCCAAACCCAGTGAAGGATTGTGAAGGACAAGAGGCAGAGCCCAGCAGTCCAGGGGCCACCAGGTCCCCTGGGGCAGCCACTCTGCTACAGCGCCCAGAGGCTGAAGCCTTATGTTGGCTCCGGAAGGGCTTATCTTCTCTCCTCAAAAATCACTTCCCAAATACTTACCAAATCCTCAAAAGCATAATTCTTTTTCAAAAATAAAACTGATGACAGATTTGTTTTCCTGACTGTAAAAGAAAAAATCAGTAAAGTACCAAGAAAAACAAAAAATCAGCCAAATCCCACTACCAAGAGATAAATGAACATTAAAGTTTGGCTAAAATTCAATCTCTCCCCCCCCACCCCTATATTTAAGATATTGTGCCTAAATTCTATAAATTGCTTTATACCTCTTTGTCTTTCTCTAATACCTAAAACTCCACTATTTCTAATCATTTCTGATTATTTCACACTCAGATCTGGTATATTATTGTAAATACATGATAAAGGTATTAAAACTTTCCCATAAGGATGAACGCTTAAATTGATTCTTATTTGGCTTTAATGTTAAAAGCAACTTTGTGATGAATGCCCAAATACATAAATCTTTAAGCATTTATACTATACCTATGAAAATAAATTTTTAAAGAAGGATCCTGGCCTTGAAGGATAGGTTCGTTGATGTTATAAAATTATATATAAAATATAAACATAAAATTTGCTAGGGACTTTATGAACCTAAGAGACTTTGACGTATTCAGTCCTTGGGTACTGGACAGAGGCTAGTGTGTCTTTTACATCCAATACTGAATTTTCCTATCATTCACAGGCACTTGCAATGCCCCAGGAAGCCATGAGAAATAAGTACCTCCACCCTTCTGAACCCAGCAACAGGCTTCTATCCCCCAAGCCTCCTATGAGAACTTCCCTAGAATTGTAGAGCAAATAAGGAAGCCAGGCTTGAGCAAGAAGAAAGGAAGAAGAAAGCGCTCTGTACTAGAGAACAACTTCTTGCGCTTCATGCAGGCAGTGTGTGTGTGACCAGACCCGCAGAAAGAAGGAGAAAGCAAATTTCACAGGAAATGCTTAGATCCCAGCCCCAACAGCTGAGTTCTTCAGTTGAAAGCTGATTTAAAAGAACCTAAAAGAAGCTGATCGCCCTAGGAAAGATTTTTCCTTTCCCTTCTTTCTTCCTTTTTCCTTTTCCTTCTTTTTTGGCTTCTTCCCTTTCTCTCTCCTTCTTTCTCTCTCTTTCCCTGCCTCTTCCTTTGGTGCCAGTCTGATATAACAACTCTGTTCTTGACCTTGTGAGGCTTTTATTTTTTCATAATTTGAAAGAATTAAAAATTATAGCGTCCATGAATAAGTATAACTCTTAGCTCCTTCTTATTAACTGAATGCAATCAGGAGATAAATACAGTGAGTGTTCAAGGAAAAAAGTGAAGAATAGAAAATTGTTTAAGTGGCCAAAGAAACTTTATCCTATTGTGTTGCAGGCCAAGCTATGCCAGCTATATGTAAATGCAAGCAGTGGCCTGTGTTCATGTGTCCACTTTGAAGTTGCCATCTGAATTTAATTCTGCCTTTGTGATTAAATCAGGCCATTACGTTTAATCTCACTTAATAGTAAGAAACGTCCTTTGTTGTTTTCTATAGGCAACATATTCTGCCCCTAACATATACAGCTTGGTATTCACACTTTACTATTAATCCCCGATGGCTGATAATTGCTTCATCTCCAAGCCCTCTGTCCAATTCACAAGGGGCTGATTGCAACTATTCTTCCCCTATACATTAATGCACTGTTTGGGTCTTGCTTCTTTGGCTCAGTGAACCCTATCAAGCTGTCCACATTTTCTGGGCATGTGGGTGCATTGTGAGATGTTAAATTAAATTCTGTGTTGACCCCCCTAAACACCAGAATCTATTAGCCCCTGCAACTTAGCTGATTGACAAGTGCGACTACTTTTACACTCAGAATCCTGCAGTAAAAAACAGCAACAACAAGAGACAGAATATTTTGTTTCTGGCCAAAGTTTGGGGTCTTCCTACCTGTGTTGTTCATGTCCTCACCCCACAGCAGGACCAATCGCATTAATCCTGCGAGATTCCATTCATCTCCATTTGTCTGTTTTGTAATTTCTCTGGGAAAAATTATTAGACTTTTAGAGAAGCACTCTTCTTTGCTTTAAGGTTTGAAATTATTTTCTCCTTGATGTCTTTTCCAAAAATGTTCTGAATGATGAGTCTTACAGCCTTCTCTGTTTCCTACCTGGGACATGAATTACTCAAGCGTAGAGATCTCAGAAGGCAAATCACCCGCTGAATGAACAGCCTCCTGTCTTTCCTTTTCCACCTAATGTAACAGATACAGCTAATTTTAATGGTAAGCTTTACAAAGCAAAAGCATTTTCCTTTCTGTGACCTATTCATTAGGTGAGCAATAGCTACCAAGCTTTTCATTGTGTTAAATTAGGAACTGACTCTGTGGCTCCAAAAGTATAATTAGCTGCTTCTGTCTAATTCATATTAACCACATGTAGTACCCAGAATTTCAACAGTAGCTGGGACACATATATAACCGTCTGGCTCACTAATAGCTTTGTCCAGCTTTCTACAATTTCAGCTTCTTGCCTGCTCTTGGAGTCCTGTGAAATCAGCATGTCAGCCTTTAATGTCTTTCTCTGACTTTGAAAGCAATTTTACTTAATTTTGACTTTGTATATTATATAACTATGGTGTATGCAATTGTATATTATGTATTAAGGTAATAATTATATAAAAGTTAGCTTACACATGTTTAGGAAAAACTTTAAAATAAAGAAAAAGTAAAAACTGTTCCAAGCCCTTCCAAAATAGCTGCCATTATCATTTTGATATATTTTCTAGATATATTTTTTCCTCTGTAACATATCTACAAAGGCTAAAAATAATAGATATGATCATATATATTAATAAATATAAATTAATGATGAAAAAGGTTGGTGTTAAAAGTGTTTTATTAAATGTTAAATAACTTGTACTCTGATTAACTACATTGAAGATAATGATACACAATGTATTAACCATTGTTATTCACTCATTGGTTTGTTATGAAATTTTGTTTAATTTTTTTCATTAAGAAGATAACAATGGCAAATAGCAGAAAAAAAGTTAAATAGCAGGAACTGAGAAATGTGTGCCATAGAGTTAGTAAGTGCCCTTATTTTTAAGAAATTTTAAAATTTTGGAATTATTTCAGACTCACGGAAAAGTTGCAGAAAGTAGTAGAGAGCTCACACCCAGTTTTCCTGTCATTAACATCTTACAGAAGCACAATAGACTTGCCACAACAAAGAAAGAGATATAATTAAAAAGTATAATTAGTACCATTTTGTTTCTTAACATGCTTCCATCACCATGGAAATAAATATTCTCCTATGTCATTAAATTGTCCTATCATTTTTTTGAAACAGGAAATTAAACTAATAAGTACAGCTATCAAATGAGTTGGGTTTCAGGTAAAATGTGGATAGTGTCTAATTAGAAAGCTGCTCCCAGGGAAGCTCCCATCGCTGCAGGAACCCTTTGGAGAGGGGCTTTACCAGGAGCAACCCCACCGCAACCTAAATCTGCCACAGTACCCACGACAAGGGCCACGGCCACGGCCTTAGGGAGCATCAGCGGTGAGTCCGGGAACCCCCTTTGCAGAGCAGGCTCCAAGTACCAGCAAAAGGAGGCCAGACAATATCATTTACAGCTTTTCTCTTTTTTTTGGTACCAGAGATCGAACTCAGGACCTTGCGCTTGCGGAGCAGGCACCGGAACCACTGAGCTAAATCCCCAGCCCCTATAGCTTTTCTTTTTTAAAATTACAAGAGGTACACAATTTTATTGTACAAATTTTAGAAAATATATATAGAAAAAAAGAAGCAAGCAAAATGCATTCAGAGTACAACGATCCCGAGATCATCATTATCAATGGGCAGACACGTATTTGGAATCCCACTGCTTTATAATCTATCCGTTCTCTTATGCCATGGTCACTTTTCTCTATCATTAAATATTCTTATAAAAATTCCCCCTGTATGATTATTTAACCCCTATTTCCTATTTTTGGACATTGGGAGTGTCTCCAGCTTTTTCCTGCTATAAAAATACTACCATTTCCCCTTATTTTTTCTTATTTATTGTTTTTTCCCATTATAAAGTGTGTAACTAAGTCATACGCTTTATTATTTTCTCAGGGAAAATCTTCAGTGGTGAAATTAACAGCTTAGATGAAAGTTGCCCAGTTTGTACCTCTCCGTGTGGTGCTTTCCAAGAGTGTTAGAAACAAACAGACAGACGAAGCTGAATTTCACCACATTGGGTGGGGGAACCACTGTAGAGGTGTGATTTTTGGAAGAAAATAGCAATACCTCATCATGGCTTTGGAGCATCGATTAGAAGTATCTGTTTAGTCAACTGTGTAGTTACCCAAGAGCTCCCACTGAGGAGAAAGGGGGTACATGTGTGGGGTGCTCAACACAAGTGCCGTAAGTCCCCCAGAACCAAGTAGAAAGGTGATCAAAAATACAAATAAGGAAGGAAAAAAGAGGCAGTCACAAATTGTCATTGTGTGGCTCAAAATAATGTTGCTGTTGACAGTTATCACACATGATCAAAATATATAATCAAATTTCTATTCCTAGCTCTAGGTATAGAAATAATGGTTTACACATATATTTTCTTAAATCTCTCTACAGTAAGAATGCATTCCTATTGAAGTTTTTAAGAGAAAATCTAGAAATGATGCCATGTGGACTCCTTCTGATGGCACTTAAACATAAACAAGGTAAAGCAGTTGTAAGTAATGGCAAACTATTCACTCTCTCGGGTAGAAATGGGATTTGGCATTGGCAGATATTACTGTGGTATTGCTGGACACTCAGTTCCAGGAGAATTTTGACCTTGATGCCATTGTTAATTTGTTATAACTGAGTTTATTTAATTATCTATATAGAATGATGGTTCTGCCATCATTCTTATTTGTCAGAACTGGTAATTTTATCTTAATTTATATTGTACTAAGTAAGATATATTAAGTAAGGATTCCAGGTGATTTTTAAAAATTTCTAGAACATTTTATTACATGAAAGAAAGACTTTAATAAGGTGTATTGAAAAATCTGGTCAGCCTTGGATCTGTAGGTTTTGCATCTATAGACGCAACCACCTTTGAATTGAAACTATTTGGGGAAAAAAATTGTACCTGTACTGTACATGTACAGATTTCTTTTCCTTGTCATCATTCCCTGAACAAGATGATATAACAACTACTTACAGAACATCTACAATGCATTAGGTATCATAAGTCATCTAGAGGTTGAAATTGTACCAGAGGAAGTGTAAAAGTTATATGCAAACACTACATGATTTTGTATAAAGAACTTGAACATTCTCCGATGCTGACTGCGGGAATCCGGGAACAAATCCCTCATAGATACCCAGCAACAACTGCAGAGAAACAGAAGCTAAAAGAACCTGTAAGCCAGAGAGACTAATTCTAATACCATGTTACTAAAAAATAAAGTGTTCAGTTCTATACAAGCCACAACTTGCAGGGACCACCTTCTAACCAGGGAGTGATCATAACCAGGGTGAATCCTGCAAACTCTACAGAGGGATTTCCCTAACTCAATTAAACTTAGAGTTACCCATCACCTCTGATTCCTGGGAGGAAGAAGCCAAACAGTAACTGTCTTGCCAGGAGGAAATAAAACCAAGTGCCAGGGAAAGAGAAAGATGAATGATAAGTTCGTTACACATTCCTGGGACCTCATGTGGCCCGTGGCCGAGTGTGACCTCTCGGGTTCCATCACATTTCTTTTGCCTTTGGCAGCTCTGCCTGGGCATTCCTAAGTGACAGCCCACCATCAGCTCTCTATTTCAGAGCATTAAAGCGGCAGCCAGAAGAGCTATAGGCATTATGTTCTCAACATTGAAATTTTACTATAGAAATTCCTTCAAAAACTGGGAAAGAGTTTAGTCTCTGGATGTTTTTCTATTTGAAAATATGATGGAAGGAGTTAGATTAAGATTGCTTTTCACGGCCTGATTCTCACAGCCTGTCTTCCTCTCTTTCTTCTCCCATTCCTTTGTTCCTCCTTTTCTTCCTTCCCCATTCTCTCCTGCCCAGATTTATGTCGAGTTTGCCCTACTTCCAGGAACAGCAGAGGACAGAAGGCAGAGTTTGGTCTGATCCCTGTCCTGGAGGAAATACAAAGGAGGAGGAGGGCTTTTCTGTGCAAATGCTGAGGTGTGAAGGGCATTTGCAGGGGGTCTGGCGAGTTGGTAGGATGGCAGCAGATGGATCAGGAGGGGACACCGAGGCTGACTGGATGGTGGAAGGAAGTGACAGTGTGAGGAGTCCTGAGGAGGGACACAGGGTTGGCAGCTGGGCACCTGAAGGGAAGAGCCTAACAGGGAAATAGCAGGCCGTGGGGCCTTGAATGACAGGGCAAGGGCGTGGGAATGATTGTGTTTTGGGTGCTTTATTCTCAGGGATTTGGCTCATCAACGTGATAAATGTTAATCAAAAGCTCTCAACAGGATGCAGCACATGTATGGGGTGGTATGTTCACTTTTTGAGAGACTCAAATTTTGAGGGAAGATGGAGGAAGTGTCAACCAGCTGTGTTATAGCTGAAATTCCAAAGCTCCCCCCCGCTCCCCAAGACTCATTGTACTGAAGGCTTGGTTGCCGCTGATGGGTTTGGGCAAGTGATTTGATCATGAGGTTGTTAACCACACCAATGGATTAATGCACTGATGAGTTCCATTCATAACTGGATGGGCTTTTAATAGGTGGGGCCTGGTTGAAGGCAGTGGTGATGGAGACGTAGCCTTGGAGATTATATCTTGTCCCCTGGCCTCTCCCTCTCTGTCCCCCTGACACACACACACACTCACACACACTTTCTACCTGCCTGAGATGAGCAGCTTTGTTCCACCGCACACTGACACCATGTTTCTGCCTCACTTCAGGTCCACAGCCATGGAACCAGCTGACCATGGACTGAAACCTCAGAAACCATGAGCTAGAATAGATCTTTCCTCTTCTAAGTTGATTTTTCTCAAGAATTTGTGCACAGAAGTGACAAGCTGACTAACACAAGTTGTATTCAGGAGTCTCATGCGTCACCCAGTCTAAAAAACATGCAGGTGAGGGGCTGGGGATTTAGCTCAGTGGTTCCGCCGCCTGCCTTGTAAGCACAAAGAGCCAATCCCCTGTACCAAAAACAAACAAAACAATGCAGGTGAAATCATTCACTTCTAGTGAGCCAGAAGAGTATTTTGAAAAGATAACTTTGTGCTGTACTGGGCCTGTTTATCTCATGGAAATGACATTGCATAATCTAGTCTGCTTTTATGATATAAATAATACCTGTTGGCTTGAATAAGCTGTCACTGGGCCCACAGGGAGCCTGGGGAGTTCTCACAGGGGTTGTACAACTGGGAGCTTCAAGTGACAGTGGAGGTGGGATCAGAGAGGCTTTTGGAAGGCCATCGGACAAGCTCTTCCCTCATCGGGTAGAGAGAGGTAGCTAATCTTTAGAATAAAATGGGCATGTGGGATATGGCAGCACATGCCTGTAATCTCAGCTACTCAGGAGGCTGAGGCAGGAGGATCACTTGAGGCCACCCTGGGTAGCATAGTGAGCTCCTATCTCCAAAAGAGAAATGGAGAAAGGTCGGGGAGTGGTTGTGAGGTCCTGGGTTCCATCCCTAGTACCACAAAAAAGAAAAAAATGAAAATGACATGGGAGTATTAATGGCCATAGTGCACCCTGGGCACTTTGTGACTTTAGAACTCCAAGGAAGAGGTTTGAGGTCTGCTGGATTGGAAACAGAGGCTTGTTTTTCACTAGCACTGCATCCACAAACTAAAACCTCTTATTTTCAGGCCCCTCAGAGTCTCTGGGTGAGAAAACACGAGTGAGCTCTCCGATTAAAAGGGAGATGATTGGAGAATCAAAATTAGAAAATTGGTGCTGTACCAATTTACTTGCTGCCCTTTCCTTCCTTTCTTTCTCTCTTTTCTTTTTCGCTCTTTCTACTGGTCTGCAACACAATGGAAAATAATGAGAAAGGATTTAATTTGAGAGAGAAAGATAACATCATCCGAAAACCTCCCAGACGCGGCATCGCGGCTCCCTGCCCCTTCTCCTGGGTTTTCCAGCTATTCTTGGTTGAGCCTGATATGGGTATTCCCAGGGTAATTCCTCGAATACCGCTTCCCAAATCAGAAAGAAGCTCTGATTCTCACCCTCGTTGGTGGAGTTGAATCATACCACAAGGCGTGGTAGAACCTTTAGTTTCGTTTTGGAAAAAAGAGATATGATTTTTATATTCACTCTTTTATCCAATCCCGGAGACCTGATTCAACTTCTTTAGGCCACAAGAAATCTGTATAACCCAGCTTTTTTTAAAAAATGAAAACTTTGGTTTAAAAAAAAATGATGACCTGATGAGTTTGATTCAATCGTGAAGAGTATAAATTAAAACAGAGCTTAGATGTTAGAGAGACAGCCCGGTTTAAGGCTTAGATGGACAGTGTTGCCCCCCCCAAAATCAGGGAGAAATTAAAGTGAGGATTGGCATTTGGAATTTATTACTTTGGCTTTGGTAACAAATGTATTTATCCATCATCGTGGGCCTGGTTTGGGGAGCTGTTTGAACACAGGTGTGGTGTAAAGGGACAGAGGTGCTCAGCACAGTCTGCTTCTTCATTTGAAGCATGGATCTCAAGCCCAAAGCCCTCAAACGCTGGCTGGAGTAGGCTGATGCAGTACTGATGGGATAGGTGGACACCGTGGCCTTGGTGAGGGTGATCCTCACTCACTTCTAACTCACTCTGCCATTCAGAAGAGGGTTCTCTTCCAGTGTTGCTGAAAAAAACCCCTGAAGATCTGGATTTTTATATAAAATTTACCTGATTTTCAAACCTTGACAATGAATTCATTTAAAATAAACAACACATCTTAAGCTACCTTCACCCCCCAGGCCACCTCCGGTTTAGAAACTACTAGTCTCCCTGGCAGGAATGACATTGAGACCGAACCCTCTTGAATCCAAGTCGTTCATGCCTTCGATTAGTCATTCTCATCCTAGTCTGCTCATCTGGGAAGCTTTAAGATCTGTGCATATGTCCAGCCTCCACCCTACACTGAGCCTCTTTGGAAGTAGTAACTAAACATATGCCTGCTATTTAAAAATTATTCTTTACTTATGGTAAAATATCCGTAGCATGAAACTTACTGTCCTAAGCATCATCCAGTGCACTGTTCAATGGCATCGAGCAGATACACATTGTCGTGTGACCATCACCACCATCCATCTCCAGGACCTTCCGGTCTTAAACACGGACCTCGAGAGCAAACGCTTCCCTCCTCCCTCAGCCCAGCCCCTGGCAGCCAGCATCCTATGTTCTGTCAGGAAGACCTTGACTGCTCTAGGTCCCTCACGGAGGTTGAGTCAGACAGTATTTGTCCTATTGTGACCTGTCTATTTCACCTGGCAGAGTATATTCAAGGCTCACCCACGTTAGAACACACAGAATCATCTTCCCTTTAAGGTGGAATGGAGTCCATTGCATGTCCACACCATACCGGGTTTGCTTATTCTCCATGGATGGGCAGCACCTCTTGGCTGTCATGAACAGTGCTGCTAGGCACGTGGCTGTACAAATACCTCTTCAAGTCCCTACCTTCATTTCTGGACCTGACCATTTTTAAGGATCCACAGTGATTCAGATGAGAACTCTTTTACAGAATCACTGTCAATATTTGAGCAAACATCCTTGTTTATATATGTGCTCATATATCTTTGCATATGCGTAGGATTTTCCTAAGATTGTTTCCAAAGAAAACATCCTCTGAAAATTGGATTACTCTCAATTGTGTTGAAGGAAGGAAGGAAATAAACAGAGAAGACAGATGGGATGAGAGGTAGGGAGGGAGAGAAAGAGAGAAAAAGAGGGAGGAAAGTAGAAAGCTTGTGTGTAACTGCAAATGTACAGAGAGCTTAGAGCAGTGTTTTCAATAGCAATATAATTCAAGCTACATATGTGATTTAAAATTTTCTGGTAGTCATATTTAAAAATTAAAAGAACCAGATAAAAGAAAATTTAATAACATTTTACTTAACCAATATATTCCAAATATTATCATCTCTATATATAACCAATGCAAAAATTATTAATGAAATAGTTTGCGTTTTTTCCCTTCATACTGTCTTCAAAATCCAGTGTGTACTTCATGCCTGCAGTGCATCCCAAGGTGGCTGAGCCCCACTTCAAGTTCTCAGCAGCTACATGTGTCTAGTGGTGCCATATCAGACCATGGAGACTTAGAGTATTTCAAGAATTGCAGTCCATGACCTTCAAACTGTCCCCTCATGGTGGGCTGTGACAGACAGACTGTGCTCCTCTTCACAGATGTGGAAAATCAGAAATTCTAAAGCTGTATACAAGTGAGTTCTAATCTGCCAGCCTGTGACGGGCTGATTTGGGCAGAAGGCAGGGCATTTAGTACAGATCTTAATCTGTACTAAATCATAAATATGGCCAAAGATGTCAAAAATAATTTCAAATGTGTACCTGGATGGACTGAGGTCGTAGGGGAGAGGAGAAGCAAGACACCCTGAGGGAGTGAAGATCTCTGAAGGATCCTCACAGACTGCCAGGCTGGTTCTTGCCTCTGCAGAAATTGTATCTACAATTTATGCCTGCCAAGTGAACACTGAGGTCCAGCTTGAATACCCTTACAAAAACGGTGCTTTCATGGATAGTTATCCCCTCATATCTACAGGTACTGGCTCAGTAAACCCCAGTGGGTGCAAAATCCAAGGGCAATCAAGTCCCTCATAAAAAATGGTGGATTTGCACATAACCTAGGGAGGCATCTCCTCCCATACACTTTAACATTTAGATTTTGTATAATATCTAACACAATAGAAATAGGAAGAAAAGGGGCAAAGGGGAAGGAAGTGGGAGGGCTAGGGGAAAGGATAGAAGGGAATGGGATTAATATGAGAAAATGGAAAAATAGGAACAAAATCTTTGTAAATAGGGAGGATTGGAGGGGTTGAAGGGAGGGCTGGGCAAGGGTGAAAAATAAGAACCAAGAGAGATTATGTAAAGGTGCAAATTTCCAATGATGAATGTCATTATATTGTATACCTAAAATGTACCAATGATTAGAATGAATAATCGATAATGTAAAATAGGAAGAAAAGGTCCAAAGGGGTAGGGGTAGTGGGAGGGGCAGGGGAAAGGAAAGAAGGGAAAGGAAAAAATGATGAGAAATGGAAAAAATGGAAATAAAGTCTTTGTAAATAGGGAAGGGTGGAGGGCGTGAAGAGAGGGCTAGGAATGGGGAACAAATAAGAACCCAGATGCATTATATAAAGGTACAATTCCCAATGAGAAATGTAATTGTGTTGTATACCTACAATGTACCAATAAAAGAATTTAATACAAAAAAATCTAACACAATATAAATGCTGTATTAAAGTAGTTGTTATATTGTTTAGAGAATAATGACTAGAAAATGTCTATAACTAGTTCAATATTAATGCAGTTTCCCCCCAGATGTTTCTGATCTCGGGCTGGCTAGAAATTGCAGATACCAAGGGCTGACTGTATGGGCCGTGCAGCGTTCACTTTGGAGGGCAATTGAATAACAGCTATCAAATTCGCAAGGCTCCAACCCGCTGGCAGAAGTGTTTTTCTGGAAATGACCGGTTCTATACAGATGCAAGGATATGTGAGCAAGAATATTCACTCAAATATTGAAAATAACTAAAATGTTCAGCCATGAGGGATGGCACAGTGAATTAAAATACATTCTGCAGGGGGCTCTGTAGCTGCTGAAAACCAGAACGTGTATATAATTGACTCGGAAAGAGAGTCATCGTCTACGCAGAAGCACATAAAGAAAAATATAAGCCTTCAGTCAATCTAAATACTACATTTTTTGTAGTAAAGAAAAAATAATATTTTTGTATAAGGCTTGAAAATTTGAAAAAATTACTGTCGGGATATAAAAGGAAGGTTTGGGGAGAGAGACTCCCTTTGTATGCATACATAATGTTTGAAATTTTGCAATGATCTGAGGTAGCATCTCTAATCATAAAAAGATATAAAGCAATGAATAGGCACACTGACATGTTTTAAAGGGAACATACACAGGTGTGGGGGCTATCAGGCGGCACCTTCTCAGGCCCTGCGTGTGGGAGCGTACCGTGAAGCTGTCCGCCTGAACTGTAACGCACAACCAAAGCTGCCAGTTGATAACCTTCGGTGTCGTTATTCCACCTTTAGAAACGATCGCGGCATAAATCAATCAAGAGCTTGTAGCTCTGTGTGCAAGAATGTTCACAGATGTACAATTTATACTAAAATATTGAGGGGGAAATGAAATGTTCATTCATAGGGAGTTAATCACAGGATAGCCACAAGGAAGACCCAGTTAAAATTGTGGTATTGGAGTATGGATGTTGGCATAGGAAGCGCTCCACGTTGTGCTGTTAAACAAGGCAGGTGATGAGCCCATCTGTGTAGCTTAATTTTGATCTGTTTCATACACAGCTGTTGCTCAGTATCCACCGACGACTGGTCCCAGGACCCCAATGAGACCAAAATCGTCAGCTGCTCATAAACTATGCAGACTCTCCCTTACACTTTAAAATCATCTCTAGATCATTTATAATACCTCATATGATGCAAATGCTATGCATACGGCTAATAGCTCTACAGTATTGTTTGTAGGATAATGACAAGAAAAAAGCGTGCACAGGTTCAGTAGAGATGCAATTTAAAAAACAATCTTTTCCATCTGTGATTGGTTAAATTCATGGGTGTGGTGCTCAAGGACATGGAGGACTGGCTGTACTTGATCGTATGTGTATGCATGCAAAAAAGAAAATCTGCAACAATACGCATCAGGGTACTGTTAACAATGACTTTCTCAGCGTGGTGAGATTATAGAGAATTTCTATTGTTTAAATATTCTTTTTGAAAAGGTCTAATTTATTTATAATAAGCACAGATAATCCTTTTATTATTTCAGATTATAATAAAGATATCTCTTTTAAAATTTGTTATTGCCAGGTATGGTCCCATGTGGTCCCAGTTACCCAGGAGGCTGAGGCAGGAGGATTGCTTGTACCCAGTAGCAAGACTCTGACTCAAAACAAAATGAAAAAATGCCCGTAGAAGTCAGCTTTTCTCTGTTTCCCTCGGCAACAGTAGATACCAGTTAGAAATAATAAACTGGTGCTCCTAGTGGCCCTGGCCATCCACAGTAGGTGTGGGCAGCAGGGCCAGGACCCATTGTCTGTGAATCTTGTGTCCAAGGCTTCTAATGCTTTTGGGTTGTTATGAATCAGGGAAGCTCAATTGATTTACAGTGGCCGATTATGTCTAATAATCCTCAAAAGGGGATTCTTTTAAAATTCTAGGTTTTTTGAACGTTAAAAATGAATTTAAACTGTTTTTTCTGTATGTGTGGGAGGTGAAAATGGATTCCTGAGGCTAAAGCTGCTTGGGTTACAGATAGATTGTCCCTGTGTACAGGCAAACGAGGCTCAGCTCTTTGAAAACTCCCATAGGAAGCATTTTTAATTGAATGAATTAGCTTTTAAATCTGAGCATGATATTTAACACATTCCAAAAACTTCCGAACAACAACCACACTAAAGATTGGTGTCTGCTCCCTGTCACTGTGAATCGTCTCCCGAGGGTCAGGGTGTGAGCAGGGATGGAGGGAGTAAGCATGTGATCAAAACATACAGTGAGGGGGCTGGGGATTTAGCTCAGTGGTGCCACCACCTGCCTCTCAAGCCCAAGGTCCTGAGTTCGATCCCCGGTACCAAACAAACAAACAAAAAGCATACAATGAATGTTTAAATTCAAAAAGCTAATTATAGTGCAATATATGTGTAATACATAATGCCACCAATCCCCAAAATATGCCCCTCCCTTGGAACACACTTATCCCACACCCTGAGGCAGTTCTAAAAGTCTTCCTTCCTCTTTGCGTCTATGAGATATGATTTAAAAATAAGGTGAATGCTGCTCCTAAGTGCCATGCAACAGAAAGGCAGGTTTGTAAAAGCCTTACAGTATATCCTTGTCCACTTTATTCACCAGGTTTGGCACTGAGTGACTTCTGGCTCTTCCCCAAAGTCAAAATGACTGTGAAAGATAAAGGTTTTGAAATGATTTGGGACATTGAAGCAGCCACAACAGTGCAACTAAGGACACACAAAAGAGAACTCCAGAACTGCTTCAGCAAGTAGCAAGAATGATGGGATGAGTGCGTTGAGAGTGAGGAAGAGTATTTTGAGGAGGATTCATGGTAATGTATCTTGTACCATAATAAATTAAAGAAAAATAGTAAAACATTCACCATATCTTTTGATCACACCGGGTAGATGTGAGGAGCCACCGTTACTGGCAAAACAAGATCCCTTTCTTTTACTCAACACAGGTGATGGAGGCGGCCCATTCTGCAGCTCATTATGTTTAATTTCAGGTGTCCTGTGGCACAGGCACCCGGGCACAATGGTGCCACTAGACTTCCTGCGGGCCCAGGTGATATGGCACAACACCGGGAAGGAAGGAACAGGGCTGGAAGGGCTGGGGAGAACAGAGCCAGGGACAACCTGGGTCCCATACAGGAAGGCGTCCTACCTACTCCCTGTTCCCCAACAGGCCTCAAACATGGAAGCTGGGGTTCCTGCTCCGTGGGGCTGAGCCCAGGACAGCAGCTCCCTCGGCCTCACTGCCTGCTCTCCCTCTTGTTGGGGTTCCGGGTTGACCCATTGCCCTTCGCACTGGCCTGGCACTAAACAATATCCTGAAAAAGCAGGTGCCTGTGTCACCACTGTTGTTACTATTCTTATTTCTGTTTCTAGAGGCTTGCTTAAAGCAAATTATGTACCCCATATTTTTCAGGGTAGGGGGCTGCTGCCAGGTGCTGCAACATAGCTGAGTAGGAAGGGAATTGCTTCCTCGGTAGGGGACCTGCGGTTCCTGGGGCCTGTGCTTGGGTAGGTGAGGGTCAGGTTTGCTTTCAGGTGAGGAAATGGATCTGAGAGTGTCAGTCCTGTGAGGTAAATGCCCTTGCTGCCCCATTTTACAGATGAGGAGATGGAGGCTTACAGGGCTTAGGTATCAACTCCTGCAAAGTGAGCAGACATAGGCAGGGTGGGGTTTGAAATCAGGCATCCGGGTGCCAGTTGGAGCTCTCCACCAAGCTGCAGTCCTGTCCCTGCTGTGCCCTGTCACTCCGCCCTGCACTAGGGTGGCCGGGAACTGTGTCTGCTGTGTTTGAATTTGCACAGTGCCGGCTGTTACCTCTGTGAACTGGGTGGGTGGGCAGGCAGGTGGAGAGGTTGTGGCCTCACGGTGACAGGGCAGTAGCCTTGGTGAACTGGGACCAGGGGCAGGGGTCTTACCTCCAGTGCTGTGTGGACTCCTGTGGGAGAGTCTGAAGAAAAGTCAGCCGCGCTTGTCCTGTCTCTATTTAAACATTTGTCTGTAGGTTGACACTTTGTTCATCACGGACTTTTGCAACCATTTTGATTTGTTTTAATGCATTAAAATACCGTTTGTGGTGATAACTGGCTTGTTGCTCCCCGGTTCAATTTTATGCCCAAAGAAAGTGCTGCACGTGCCTAATCCTAGTCCTGGCCCCGCCTGCTCCCCAACACCTGGTTTTGTCTGAGACCTGAGTTGCACGAAGAAGTTCTCATCTATGTCCCTGTGGGAGCCAAGTTGATCAGGATATTTTTCTGACTCTGCCCTGTCAGCCAATTTGAAATGGTTATTTAATTAATGAGTCTGAAACAAAAAAATTACTACTTAAAACTTGAACATAATAAGGACTTGATACTTCCCTCCTGCTTTCCTTCTTTCCTCTCTTCCTTCCCTCCTTCCTTCCTTCCTTCCTTCCTTCCTGTGGAGTAAACTCAGGTTGAAGCCCACCAGAGCACCACCCTTAGAATTCCGATGCCCACCAGTGCAAGCATATTTCCACCCCATCACTGGCTGGCGCCTGGTCGGTAGGCACCCAGTAGGTGTTGGAGGCAGGCCTGGGTCTAGAGGAATCTCCATGCAAACACTCAGCAGCCTCCCTGGCAGGGACAAGCCTGCCCTCCACCCTGGCCAGGGCTCTCCTGGGCTGACTGAGCCTCATTCGTCTCCCATGTGCAGATGACTCACCCAGTGACTTCAGTCACCAGCCTGGTGTTTATGCCACTCACCACAAACCGGTGGACACTGTTTGGCCCTGTCCTGGGTCGAGCCCTGCTGGTGGAGAATGACATCCAGTCAGCTTGTGGCCTCCGTGGTCCAAACAGCTGAACTGCTGGGGCTTCTGAGGAACCTATTGTGTTCCGGTTCATGGCAGGCGGCAAGGGGAGGTGGGGTCCTGGAGCTCCCCAGCTGCTGCAGAGCCTGGCACCACAGCGTGGGGTCCCTGGTGAAGCCAGGCTGCAGGCAGTGCCTCCAGGCTGGAGGTGTGAGATAGCTTTGCTCCTGAAAACACTTTCACTTGGGGATGATGCCAAGGGCCCTACTCGTGAATCACAAGAGGGGCTAGGATTGACTGAGCCTGCCATGCTGCTTTCTTATGGAACCATCACAGTACACAACATCGTACAATCATCTATTTCCAGCCAGAAAAGCACCCACAGCAGCAGCAGGCACAGGGGTAGGGCTACTACATGCTACTTCATGTCACCCAGTGAGGTGGCTTGGGTGATGCCCCCATCTGAGAGGCAAGGAGACTGTCCAAAGTCACAGCGGGGGAGTAAGCCACACGGAAGGCAGCCAGACAGAAGCACTGGTATCTGATAGCATTCAGACAAGCGCGGTTCTCAGGGCCCAGGATGGAGGGGAGGGTGGACCACATCTCCCTGTCCCCTCCTGCTGCCTGGGTGAGGCCTACCCTCCCTCCCATTCAGCACAACTTTCCCTCATACCCTCCCCAGGGGTGGTCCATGTTTCAACATAAGCTGACATCTCTCCATCTGAATCACACACGGTGGGTCTCTGTGAAGAAGATAAATACCAAAGGCATCTTCCGATGCTCTGGAACCAGGATACCACCATCACAATGGATTTCAAAAGCTCTCTATGAAACGGGGTGCTGAGACATCCAGTTTTATTCCCTTCCTGTACTGGAACATGCAGGGTGAGAATTGCTGGTTGTTCCTGCTGACCAGGGGTGTGCTTGATAAAGCAAAGGGCTGTGAGCAGCCAGGACTGCAGGGGGCGCAGCAACTAAAACCGCCAGAAGCCAAGGAACGAGACAAAACAACACCAGGCTCCCTTGGATTGGTGATCCGGGCAGATAAACTGTTACCACATCAAATGTCTTCTTTGCTGATTCTTTATCTGCTCAACTCATGTTTTGATGATTTGAGAACTTTTTGATTTGGGACCAGAACGCTTAGCAGTCAGCGTTGTATCCAGAACATCTATGCGCGATGGCCATCTTTAGCCCCAACTGCTCTGCTAATGTCTCACCATCTCACGCCCCGACGTCAAGCCCCACCAGACCAGGACGTTTTGGAAATAAAAAGTGAAACAACCGGGGAACAAACACTACCAGTGAAACAACCCCAAACAACTACCACATGGTTTCCGGAAGGAGGAATGAGCAGGGAATCTGGGGGCTGTGCGCTGGGGTGCTACAAGCTCGTCCAAGGGTGAGGATGAGGAAGGGAAAGGACACGATTCCGCCTCACAGGAGTGGGGCAGCCCTGGGGGACTCTGCTGCTTCCACCCCAGTAGCTTCTAGATGTCCCTTAATTGGTCTCAGCTTCCTCCATTTCTACTTCTTCATGGTTCTGTAACACAGCACAGGTGGCCACCATTGAAGTAAATAAACACCCACAATAGTCTTGGGGCTTGACAAACACAATATTAGCTCATCTTGATGCCACTGGTTTTGTTACTGCTAGTACTACTCAACCGCTTCTCCTGTGAGTTGCTCCTGCTGCTCACCTGCCTGCCTGCCCTCAGGTGAACTGACATTTCTCCTTTTTTTTCTTTTAAACTCACAGAGGTGTCTTTGTATCTGATCTTGTTACTAAGCCTCTTGGTTATATGACTTTGGCATTCTCTAAGGAGTTACTCACGTTACCTAGAAGCTTCTGAGACACAATAGCCCTTCTTGGATCTCAGAGCTGGAACCAATGGGGAGAGTTTTTCCTGAGCCCATTGCCTACCTCTTACCTGAGCACCTGGTGAAGGTCCAGGTGTAGGGTCCAGGTGCAGGGTCCAGGTGCAGGGTCAGGCTCATCTGTCCTCTATCCTAGGGGTTTGGCCACAGCCAGAACTTCCCGGTGTGGAGGAGCCTCTTGGAAAAGCACTTGGTGAAAAGATGCTTAGCACATTGAGAAAATGGAGTCCATCAGCATCAGCACATTTGCTGTCTTTGTGAAAACACTAGAGGCATCCGGGACAGAGAAAGCCCCTAGGCCACAACTTTCCTTCCTTCCCTGCACTGTCTATGAGCTGTCTGATTCCTTGCTTTCTGAAACCCTAATGACAAACACATCACCATCAGAGGATTTCTTGTGGGGTTTGCCTCTGCCTCTGCCACTCCCTGTCACTAATCTGGGCCTCCCTCAGGGATCCAGGGTGAGGCTGCCATAGACAGTTCAGGTGACTCATCCTCAGCCAGGTCGGCTGGCAAGGGGTTGATTGCCTTTAAGTCTGTGTCTTGGACACCACCCCCATGGTCAGACTGAGGGCTGTGCACAGAGGCTAAAATAAACAGAGGTTAGCTGGGCATGGTGGTGTACACTTGTAATCCCATCACTCAGGAGGCTGAGACAGGAGGATTGCCTCAAGTTTAAGGCCATTCTGGGCTGCAGAGTGATTCAAGTTCAGCCTGAACTACAGAGTGAGACCCTGTTTCAAAATGAACAAACAAACAAAGTAGATGACCACCCAGCAGGAGCTGGATCCCCTTAGTGCTGGTAGTGTTGAAGAACTAGGGATAGCTCAGAGCTGGACTTGCGAACACCGGCAGAAAGGAAAGGGGAAAATTCTGAGGGAGCCCTGAGTCCCACGTGAGCAGAAAGAATGTGGCTTGGTTTCTGTCCAGTCAGCTCAGCTCTTATTCTGGGCTCAGTTAAAAATGACAGAGCTGGGATTGCTTGAAAAATTAATTTGCAGCTGAGTGTGGTGGCATATGACTGTAATCCCAGCACTCTGGGAGGCTGAGTCACGAGGGTCAAAATTTCAAACTTGGCCTGGGAAACATAGTGACCTAGAACCTGCCTCAAAAAACAACCAAATCAAAACAACACATAAGGAGTTGAGATGTAGCTCAGGGTAAATGCCCTGAGTTGAATCCCCACTGCTAAAAAAATTGATTTGCAGCATTTCCGTAAAGAGAATGAGAGAGAGGGAGAGCAATAGCCAGATGGAGAGAAAGAGAGAGGAAGAGAGAAGGAGGGAGGGAGGGAGGGAGAGAGACAGAGAGAGAGAGAGAGAGAGAGAGAGAGAAACTAATTTGTGTGTAGCTATTAAGGAATATCTTGCTCCTCTATATTCACATCTTATACCTGGCAGAATAAAGTGATTCTCATTTGAAAACAATATTTTGAATAGTTTCTCTACCACCAAATTCTGCTCCAAAAAGTAAATATTTTAGAAAATCATGATTTTCCAACCTGCTGCCTTGTGAGCCTAGCTCTGTGAAGGTAATAATCTTGTTGACTATGAGTGTGCAGAGGGGAGAAGAGGCAATAAACAAACAAGAAATTCCTTTAGAAAGAAATACACTCTCCTGACCCATGCACCGTGGGCCACAGGAGGCCGCAGCATCCATTTACCCACTCTTTGGAGCTGCTATCTTGTGTCGGCACCTTGTTGTTAAAATGTCCTGTATGGCAGAAATGAAAGCCCTTCTGGCTGGCTTCCTTACTCAGTGACAAAGGCTGGGAACAGTCTACTCAGGCTCAGGGTCAGGTGAGTGGCAGCCGCCTTGTGCCCAGCCTCGCCTGCGTATCCGGGCAGTCAGCAAAGACTGAACACCCTGAACTAGGTGTGCAACGTGAAAGCACTGTTGCTCGTAGTCTGAACTTCAGCAAAGTGAAATATTCTCCATGCTTGATGGAACCACTTGCCTGGTAAGTTATATTTCCATACCTGGTATAATCCGTTTCCCTGAGAGGAGGATGCCTGTAAATAGACCGTCACTGTGAGCCGGGTAAATCCCACAGTGCATTTAACTTGCTCTCTGCTTTCTGACTGCTCACCTGACCTCTGATACTTACACCAACCAACATAACGTCTCAGGGCTGGTGAGTTTTCCCCTTTAGGTTCTGTGCACTGTAATTTCTGGGACTGTACATTGGTGGTTGCCTAGATACACGGACATTTTTGGCAGAGAGTCACATCTTCTTTTGATCGAGCTTTTAAGGCCTAGTTTACCTTTTGCAAGGAGCCTCCTCCCTAAGATCCTCCCTTCTTTCTCACACTCTTCAAAGACCAGATTAAACTGGTCCTTGTGCACAAAGCCTGCTCTGGCTAAAATCAAGTGAGGTGGGCCATTTAGCTAGCTCCTTTACTGGGATGACTGAACACTGCAGATTTCAAAAAGATACTCACTCTGGGCCTACAACATATGCCTCTCAGCTGAAACCTTGTGCAGGCAGAGCACTGCCTAGACATGTTGAGAAATTTAACTTTGCATTGTTGACACACATATAATCACCTCTATCTTTTGTTTTTCAGGGCTCCTGAGTGCCTACTGATGCAGCTTTTAGGATAAAAACTCCATACAAGGAGCAAGTCTAGTAATTTTCCTTGGCACAATGGCCAATAAGATGTTATGCATAGGTACATATTTTGATAGCAATCAAAACAGTCCTGAATATCCTTCATGAAATTTTAAAATAATCACATACAGTACTCCTTTTCCTATAGGGCATAGGTGAGTACTCCAATTAACAAGTAGAGGAAGGAAGTCAGATGATTAACCTACTAATGCCCAGCGCTTTTCTGTTTTACAGCTTTCTGCTTTTAGAGATGGCTTTTGGAATGACAGTGACACTGAAGGTGCTGAAGTTAGGACTTGGAGGAATTGTCTATTTCTAATCTCCTAGAAATGTATGCTTTTTATGGAGAACCTGATTTGGTTTTCATTAATTGTAGATTTCTACTTTCTCTTCTGTTCCTTGTCAAGATGTAAGGCAGGGAAGAACAGCCATTCAATCAATAGAAGGCCAGATGCAAACTGACTTGTTTGATGCTGGTGGTAGAGGGGTGGGAGAGCCTTCCCTTGATTCCAGGGTTCTGCTCCCCCACCATGGCAGCGTGGGGGGGGGCGGGGCAATTCCATCTTTCTTGCCACCACCCCTGTGTGTGGCTCAAAGGGAAGGCTCAGCTTCTGGGTGTGTCTGTCTCACATAAACCCACATGCACAAAATTAAGTCGCCACGTCTGGGTTTTCCTTCATTTCCCCCTGGTTAAAGGGGACATAGGGTTCTTCAGCTGCTTCCCTGAATGTAAACAGTGGTTGACAATTGTGAAGGGTTTAAATACCAGACATGAGCAAGTCAGCATTCCCAAGTCTTCTTAACATCACCAACTGGATAGAAGAGCTTTCCTGGCCTCTTGCAAGAATTAAGTGAAGTCCAAAGCAATAATTTCCATGGAGACAGCTCCAGTCTTATTTAAATTGTGGAGAAAGGGGAAACTCAGCCTGCTGATAGTGTTGAAGCTTCTGTCCACTAAGAAAAGGTTGGGGTTTCTGAGAAAGTTGTTGAGATTAAAGATAATAATACTATGAAAAATGCATCATTTGACCCCTTTTATCATTTGTTGTACTAGAAATTGAACCCAGAACCTTTGTGCTGAGCTTACCTCCTCAGCCTTTCAACACTTTTAAAAATTTTGAGATGGAGTCTCAGTAAATCACTAAATTGCCCAGGTTGGACTAGAATTTTTTTTTTTTTTTTGCACTGGGGATTGAACTCAGGACCTTGAGCTTTTGAGGCAGGCACGGTGCCACTGAGCTAAATCCCTGGCTCCTAGAATTCGTAATCCTCCTGCCTCGGTCTCCCAGAGTCCGGGATTACAGGTGGGCGCCAAGACGCGGGGCTACTTCAGTTGCCTGCTTGCTGCGTTATTTTGCAATTTAGGAAGTCAGGTTTTAAAATGCAAAATCCCAGTCGTTTAAGGACTTTCACCCCTGAATCCACCAAGATACAAGGATATACATTTCTATATTAACAAACAAATCAGACGAAAAAAGTAAAAAATTAGGCTTTAAAAGTTTTATTTTGTTGATTCTGTACAGCTCGAGAGAACAAAGTTAGAGGTAAAATAAAACGCCAGTTAAATTCGGCCACTACGGACAACCAAATACTGTCGACAGAAAAATCAAAGTAAACTGCTGAAAGATCAGAAAATAACCTCGGGTCATCTGTTGCCGCCCGAACAAATCGAGACCCGTCTCTAGGTACACTTCGGTTGCAAAGCGGCGACTGGGACTGGCTCGGGCTGCGCAGGCGGGGACCCTGAGCCCAACGCGCACTCCGCCGTCGCAGCTGCAAGCGCCCCGAGAGCAGCGCGGTTTGGGCTCCTTCCTGGTGCTCCTCCTCCGCGTCTTCGAACGAGAAGGTTAATTAGAAAGCTTCACCAGACAGGCGACGGCGAAATGCCTTGTTACCTATTTTAGTAACTCCGGAACTCCAATGGCGTGAAAGGTGGTTGCTTTTTGTTTTTACATGAGCTCAAACGTCGGTTAGGCTACTTTTGGGGACGGCGGTGACGAAAGGTGATTCTGAGTCGTAACTTCTCTTTCGAAGAACACTCCAGGATCGATGGTTAACAGTAGATTTCGAACCGCCTGGCTACAAAAGCGGACCGAATTTCCAATCCCGCGCACCGGCGACCCCGGGACTGTCACCATCCCACCTGCGGCGCCCCTCGCGATCCGCACCAATAACTGGTCTTTCTCCGTCCCCCGGGGTCTGGCTGCCTCCTTTGCCGGAACCTGGCCGGTGGGAACAAGGTTGAGAGCGGCCGCTTGGCTGGAGGGGACAGACACCCCCAGGAGGTCGCGCTCAGGGGTGGCCTCGCCTCCTAAGATCCGTACCAGCCCAGCGAAGCGCGCAGCTCCGGGGACAGGGACAGCGACGCGCCGGGTGAGAGCGGGGGTGCGTCCACTTTCAGTCCTAAGCCGGAGGAATCAACCCAGAGCCCAAACAGCTTCGACGCTCCGAGGAGGAACATCCGCGCGGTCACCTTCATTTCCCAGGGCTGGGGGTAGGGAACGAGGCCCAGTCCCTTCCTCTGGTCCAGAAACGGTGCCAAACGTCCTCCTCACTCGGGCTCGCCCTCCCTGGACCCAGGGCGCAGGGCCGCGGAGAAGCTGGGCGGCGGGAGGCCCGACCGAGTCGCGCCCCTCCCCGGGCCCAGGCTGCCCTCACTTGGAGAACTGAGCCTGCATGGCGGCCAGGCCCAGGCCGGCGGGGACCAGGTGCGGGAACTTGCAAACGGCGCAGGTGCAGAGGCCGGGGCCGCCCGCGCCCCCGCCGGGGAGCGCGAACTGGCCACAGGGCGGCTCATCGAAGGCCAGCGACAGGTACTTGGCCGGACGTAGTGCGTCGGGGGGCCCCACGGCGCCGGGGGCCAGAAGCACCGAACCTGGCGCGGCGGCGAGCAAAGGCAGGCCGGCCAGCAGCAGGCGCGGCGCGGCGGGCCCTGCGCCCTCGCCGAGCGCGCGGCGCAGCTCCTGCAGCGAGCTGCCCAGCAGCAGGATGTAGTTGCGGGCAAGCAGCAGCGTGGCGATCTTGGAGAGCTTGCGCCCCGGCGCGCCCTGGCAGTGCGCGGCCGAGTAGGGCAAGATGACCTCGCGCAGCGCGTCCATGGCCAGGTTCAGGTCCTGCATGCGCTTCCGCTCGCGGCTGTTGATCTTGCGCCGCAGTTGCTGTTGCTGCTCCTCCTTGGCGTCCGCCCGGGCGCTCGCGTGCGCGCCGGACCGGGGAGGCTCGGCGGGAGCCTCAAGCTTCTCGCGCGCAGCCTTGGGGAGGAGGAGGGGCGCCGTGGTGCAGCAGGAGGAGGAAGTGGAGGAGGAGGAGGCGGAGGAGGAGGAAGGCGGCTGCCGGTAGCCCACTAGCTCGTACAGGGAGGCCCCGAGCTGCACTTCTCCGGGCCGCTGTGGCCGCAGCATGGTCACCGGGGCTGCGTTCACGCGAGCCTGGGAAACTGCATAGTACATCTGGGAGGCGGTGGGGGCAGCCTCGGGCGCCCTTCAGGAACGCCCCGGGGTGGGCCGGTCGACAGGGCGCCCCTCCCCGCGGACCTGTGCGCGGGCAGCGGACGGCGGGGCAGCTGCCCGCGCCCGATCCCTTTAAACCCGGCTTGGGAACCTGCGGGGACCGCAGTCGGCGAGGCGCAGCCAATCGAGGCCCGAGGCCCGGCGCAGGCGTGTGTTCATTGGCCGCCTGGGCCCGGCCGTCGCGGAGGTGCGGCTGGCAGCGCTTAAGGAAGTTACTGTGAGCGCCTGTCTGTCTCGGGACAGACTCCAGGGAGGGGCGTGTGGGTGCCTTTGAGGTGAAACGGAGCTGTTCGAGGAGGACTGGTTGCCTCGATCAGGTTAAAACACATTTCCCTGCCTCTAGCTGGCTCCCCTCTGCCTGGACTAATTTTCTTTTAAAAAATCACGGTCGGATATTCATAACATAAAATTTACCAGCTCAGAAGTGGTGACTGCTGTACATTCTTTCAGATTGTCGTGCAGCCAGTCTCCAGAACTCTTCATCTTCCAGAGCAGAAACTCTGCAGCCATTAAACAATTCCACACCTCCCTGGCCCAACTCCCGGCAACCACCGTTCTGTGTTCTCTCTGCATGAATTTGTTCTGCTCTGGGTGCCCCATCTCAGTAGAGTCATACAGTGCTTGTCGTTCAGTGACTGGCTTATTTCACTTGGCATAGTGTCTTACTTTTCTTCTATGTGGGAGCCTGCATCCGAATTTCCTTCCTTTCTAAGCCTGAATAATAGTTTCCTTTTCCCGTGTTAGCCATTCATCTGGATAGACACTTTGGTAGCTTCCACATTTTGGTTATTGTGAATATGCTGCTATACATTTGGGTGTAACATGCTTTTGTTTTTTAATACATGATTTTCTGCCAGGTTCAGAGAAGTCAATTTTGGCAGTACCTTTCCTGAGGTTACTCCCCACCATTCCCACCCCCTGTTGCTTTTATTAAAGGTCTTCAGGGACTCGGGAGTGCTTAAAGTTAGATTTTTTTTTCCCCAAGAAAAGGGATGTGTGCTCATTTTATCAGTCACTTGACTGTTGCTTAAACAAAACTCACTCAGGAATTGGCCTCTTATCAGAAACAAAACACCCAGGGGTGTTAAGGGTGGGACAGAGTCTTTCTCTTCCTCAAATAAAATAGCTAGCTGACTTGGTAGCTGTGGAAGTTATCTTCCCCCAAACCAGTGCAGGCTACTGCAGCATTATCAGAGCACCAAAGAATGTCCTGGAGAAGGGCCTTTTGGTTCCTAAACCTTTACCGTTCAGTGTGGTAGCCACTAGCCATAGTGGCCATTAAAGGCACATTAGATTTAAACATTAAGTTAAAATTTAGAACTCCAGTTCCACTGGTGTTGCTTCAAGTGTGTGGTAGTCACAGGTTGGTAGTTGTTGCCACAAATATAGGCCATTTCCATCATGGCAGAAAGTTCTACTGGGCAGTCCGGATCTTGAGTATAACAGAAGGAAAATAAGCTTCCTCAGTGTAAGACTCAGGAAGGGCTGGTCCATGGGGCCATTGATCTCTGCCCTTGGTGCCCATTGGCTGTGCTTGCTGATTTCAGGGCTTCTTTGTCTCATTTTGTTTCACCACTATTCACTTCATAGGCTCACTCTGGCCTCTGCTTCCAAGCCCGGCTCCACTTGTGAGATCCTGTCATGCCTCAGGTTCAGCTCCAACATTATCTTCTTAGCCTTGGTGATTTCCCATCTTCCTCCTCTTGTCAAACTTGGCAAACCATTGGTAGCATTTCTCCCTAGCCTGGACTGTCTTACGTGGATCTCATCCCTGCATTCAGCTGGGATTGCTTTGAGTGCACCAACCACCTATTTGTTTCTGCCTACTTCCAAAGCTCAGCACAGTGCTTTGCAACTCCTGTGTGTCCAACAGGTATCTAAGAATGGGTCTGAAATTGCTTCTAGTTCACAGGCTCATCCTTGAAATGTGCAAATTTCCAAATGTTCTCATCCAAGAGTTTCCTATAGGTTTTGTAGAGAGAGGATTTCTGTATAACATGGGAGGACCTCCTGACTCCTAGAGGGGCCTGGCCTACCATGGTGATGGGAGTCTTGTTTAGATGAAAAGAGGACGGCAGGAAGGAGCTGAGTCCAGCAGGCAGGAGAAAATCCAAGGAAACAGCCATGCAAGTTTCATGCAGTGAAGTTCAGTATCTTACTGTCATTTCATTTCTTGTGAAAGCAGCATGCTTTCATCATTTTTATAGACACTTTTGCATTTGATTGGCACAGAAGCCCTGTAGCTGGGCAATTTTGATCCCTGCTTTGCTTCCAGGCCATGGTGGATGACTGTGTATCTTCAGACAGGAGGAACAGAGCTGCCGCATTAGTGGTTGGCTTCCTGAACTCCCTCCAGCTGGACCAAGCTTATGGGAGGCCCAGGAGGCCCAGGAGGCCATGATGAGCCGTGATGGGTTGTGAAACAGGTATGAGGATGGGAAGGCCAGTTTAGGCCCGAGCAGTCTGGACAAGTTCCTGGGTTCCAGCCATGATCCTGAAAAGTGGGTCCCCAGGATCCCACCTCCACACATCCCCCCCAACCCCTTGGCAGGTCCTATCCTTGCTCAGCGCCCCTCTGTCTTGTCGGTATCTGAGGTGCTAGACTCAGGCAGGCCCTGGCTTCTTCTTGTGCCCTGATACTCAGGGTCTCAGGGTTTTACTCTGCCCTGGGAAAGGAAGTGAATGAGGAAGACAGAACCTCAGACAGGTCTGAATCAGAATCATGTTGCTAGTACCTGCCGCATCTCCCATGCACAGGCAGGAATCAGGTGGTGGAAATGCGCATGCCACTCTTCCATCCAAGATGTCCCTTATTGTGGGTTCCCCTGGAAGCTCTTTTCAGCTTCTGGCTTCACCTCATCCCCTCATCTTTGCTCACTCCATCAAAGATCCTGTCCATTGAATGTGCTGGTCAGTGTGTGTTTAAGTGTGCTGGGGGGTCATGGGCCCCAGAAAGGGCATTCCCAGTGGCCATACAGCCCAGCACGGGCACAGGAGTTGGCTCTCTTGGAGCTGGCGACTTGGATGGCCCCTTGTGCTGGGCTGGAGCTCCAGCGGCATGCAAAGCGTGACAGCTGGCAAGGGCCAGTGAGTCATTGTGGCCGCTGGCAGGGGCCCTGCGGGCAGTCTCATGGGGAGGCAGCTGGTGTGGCCTCCCACATTCAGGACATACTTGGGGAGCAATTCGCATCGGCCATAACAACCACTCTTGTCTTCGCCTAAAGTGGCTGTGTGTGTGTGTTTGTGACAGCTTCCACCCAAGGAGGTGGGTGTGTGTCGGGCTTCCTTTCTTAGTATAGAAACTAGGGCCTCCCACCCATTCCCCTACCCTGTCACCCACCCTGGCTTTGGGTCAAGAGCCTGGAACTTTTGAAATGGTAAACAGTGAGGCCTCGAAGCCTCAGTGATATGCCAGTGTGCTTTGGAGACAGCACCATCCGTCTCTCTATAGGGACAAAGACAGGCTGTGCCACTACAAAGCTTGGCCACCACTCGAAGCCACCTGTTTTACACTCAAGATATTTTCCTCTCACAGGAGGCCAGCTAAATGTAAAAGGTTGTCTTTGCTAAAAAGTGCTGCTGAAACTGGCCGGAGCGACACGGGTGATGGAATAATGAAGATCACTTTTTAAAGTGCCATTTTCTTCTAAGAAGGTCAAAATGCTCTGGAAAGTTTAAATTACTCAGTAGGCACTGAAGTTCATGGCGTTGCCTTTGAAGTGCAGCTATATCCATTCCTGACCCATACCAGGATCTGCCTTCTCATCCAGGTGTGAGGGAGGAGGTGCAGAGTGCAGGGCCTGAGCTTCTTACTGGGGAGGGGTGAGTAATAGTAGAGAGAAGAAATGAGGAAGACAAGATGGATCACTCCTGGGTAATTCTTGGATGGGAGGAACTCCGTAGAGACCCTTGGTCCCCTGTCCCCTGGGGACCAGCTCACCAGAATCTGCCATCCTTAGAGAGAATTCCAGCTGGGAAAATATGAAAGAACATGAGTTGTGTCCATTTTCAAGAGAGAGTACAAGTCGAGGATGGTGGAACTCTGGGAGACTGAGACAGGAGCATTGCAGGTTCAGGCCCAGCTTTTACAACTTAGTGACTTCGAAAGACCCTAGCTCAAAACCAAAAACCAAATGATGACAATAACAACAACACCCAGTACAAGTAATCAAGTTGTTACCAAGTGAAACAGTGTTTGCGGTTCCTGTACTCACCATTTTTTCAGGCTCTGTAATTGTCACAGTTCTCTTTATTTCCAAGGTGGCAGAGCATAGGCAGGAATACAGTGTTCTCTGTTCTGGCTACAATACTAATCGTTATCAAATATGGTAGTGTGTTTTACAAACATGAGAGGGAGGGTTATTTTATTTTATTTTTATTTTGGTACCGGGGATCGAACTCGGGTCCTTGAGCTTGTGCAGCAGGCGGCAAAACCACTGAGCTAAATCCCCGGCCCGGTTATGTTATTTTAAATAAATGTCACTTGGACTTGATTTTAATGATGTTCACTAAGATGATTTCTGAGTCCAAATTTATTGTGTGGCATCATTATTATTATTGTGTGGAAAAAAGCTGAAAGGAAAGCAAAAAAAAGAAAAGAAATGAGATGACATTTGTGTATTTGGGGCAGGTTCCTTTTAATAGCAAAAGTGTGATTTAACTATTGGTGGCATCATGAAAAGAAATGAGGACATTTCCCTCCCAACTCAGAGCATCTTAACAGAAAAAGGTAGAGATTTCCATTGCTCTTGCGAACACCAAATATAGAAATTCTGTATTTCATGAGAGATCTGTAAAAAGTGCATTTTAGTAAGCCTCACTGTTTAGTCTTTAAAAGAACCCCAGGTAATTTCTGTGAACTGTTGTGTAAAAGGTGAAGCGTATTGTGTTTTAAAGATGACTGGAGATAGTTTCTGGCCCTTCGAAATTTAAAAGCAGGTAGGTGGAATTTTAGAGAAATGTATGTAAATTAGCAGCGATCCTCTGGGTAAGTCTGAGAAGAATAACTGTGAATTAAAATTTGTGTATTAACACATGCGATTGGGTTGGAGAAGGGTCGGTTTGGGGTAGACTAAAAAATATCCTCTGTGCCTCCCTGGAGCTGTGATGGAAGCCAAATGTTCCAAAGGCTTACACTGATACAATAAAAAGACACAATTTGCTTGGGGGCTGTGGCTAATTTATAACACAATGTCCAATGTCACGGTTAGTTTTGTGGCAAAAATTTGGCAGTTTAACCCAGAGCCTCAGGCAGACTGAAAAGATGCGAGCGATTCTGGCCGCAGCCTTTCTCACTGGCTGGATGTTCCAAATGGTTCAAACAAGCCCTTTCATAGAGATGCGGGGCCAAGTGTGCTCAAAGGAATGAGGGGAAACAAAGGTGGCTCTGAAGTCATTTCCCGCACTGGGTCCAGCCATCCGGTTCCACTCTTTCCCCATTGAACGGGCAGAATGCGACAGGAAGAGCAGGGATGAAAGAGAACAAACAGGCCGATGTGTTCAGGGAGAGAATGGAGAGAGGGCCCGGGCACTGAGCTGCTAAACTTTCATTCTAGGTTTTCAGAAAGGAGTGAATGATGAATTATAGAAACCTGAAAGGTAATAAAATATGGGTCACTGAAGCGCTGAGGCCAAATTTGCTGAAAACACCTGCAGAGGCAGAAGGTTCTGGAAGTCAGTGCGGCCTCACAGTTGCCCGGGGGGCGTGACACCCTGCCCAAGGCACAGAAGGGACTGTTCACAAGCTCACCTGTTGTTTTCCGCTGGCTCCGGGTCCTTCCCCTTCTGTCGGAGCCAGTGGCTGGATCTGACTCCAGATCAGACCACCAGGGGAACGAGGAAGGCAGCAGTGTGAAGACTCCCAGGGTGACCAGAGGCCACCGCCTTCCTCTCCCCTAGGTGCTCTGACCTGGAAATGTTAACTGAGATGCTGAAGACAATCCAAGTTAAACATGCAAATCGCCTTCTCCTCCGCTGTGATATGCTGAGGATTTTCTGCTCAAAGGCTCAGCCTGTTTGTAGCCTACAAAGCACATCCTGATTCCTGGATGGAGGATGGGGCCTGGCTGGGCTGATTACCTGCTTGGACCCCCGCTTCCCCGACTATGAAATGGGGGACTAGTACTCATGTCCTAGGAGTGTTATAAAGATCCGGAGGAAATATAAATTATTAGTAACTATTCAGTGACATGACAACAGTGTTAGTACTTAGCACTGTGTTTCAGGCACCATGGAAAGTCACTGTGTTTTCACTCAGACAGAAGCAGGGTCAGCTTTTTCTGCTTTGGTCCGCGTGTTCTCGGTTATAAGGCTTGGGCTTTGCAGCCCTTTCTGCTGTCCCTTGCTGAACAGCACGGATGTCCCACCCATGTGGCTCTGTTTCAAATGCTGCCTGGACACACGGAACCCAAATCCAGCTGAGATTTGCTGAGGAAATCGTGCAGATACGCTTTCAGTCAGAGAGCTGCAGTGTGGACTGTGAGCAGACTACCTGGGATGGAGCCCTTGTTTCCTCTCCAATTAGCCACGTAACTTGGAGCAAGAGGCTCGACCTGCCAGTGCCTCAGTTTCTTCACCTGTGATGAGGCTGAAGCTTGAGCCTGTCCACAGGATCATGGTGGGGACTGAGTGAGTTGATGTCTATGAAGCACGGAGAACAAGGAATGACTACTGGGTCGTCTCTTCTTATCATTTAGTAACCTCTGTTATGGGTGGATTGTGCCCCCCAAATGGGTGTTGAAATCCTAGTCCCAGAATGTGACCCTAATAGGGTCATTGTGGATGTAATCAGTTAAGGTGAATTCCATATGACTAGTGTCCATGTAAAGGGGGGAACTTGGACGTACACACACGCATGCGCGCACACATGCACAAACATGCACACGTCCTCAGAGAAGGCCCTGTGTGAAGATGAAGACGAAGATCCAGGTGATTCTCCTAGAAACCAAAGATGGCCGGCAAAGCACCAGAAGCCAGAGGAGAGAAATGGGATGGACTTTCTCGCAAAAGTGGCAGAAGAAATCAATCTGCCAACATCTTAATCTTGGACTTCTGAGAACTGGCAGACAATAAATTTCTGTTTCAGCAGCCCAGTCTGTGATTCTTCTTTGTCAGAGAGTCCTAAGCTGACCGAAGCAAGCTCTGAGGCTGACTCTGCCTCTGTGTGGTATGGACTGGTTGGAGAGCAGGCCCTTCGATGACACTATCTGGGCACAGGTTAATGCAGCCCGGCACCTTGCACATGTATGAACTTGGACGGGTTGTACAACCTCCCTCTGCCTAAGCTGCTTCATCTGTAAAACAAAACTCATCATTATAGTTAAACCTACCTTGAGGGTGCATTTTAAAGCAAGGATTGGACGGGAGTCTGGTTCACCAGGATAGTCGGTGTGCTATGTAGCTTGTTCTGTGGTTTCTGGGGACAGTGGAGCCTGGAAACAACTCTGTTCTATTTCATCACCTAAGGGGCCTGAGAACAGAGTTCAGGAAGGACCAGGATCTGGTTAACTTCAGAGTCTGGGTGGACCCTGAGATTAGTGCCTAAGGGTGCTGCTAGCATAGCCTGAGGACCACAGTTTTGAGGGCAGCGAGGGAGGGCGGGCTGGCGCTGAGATGTGACAGAGCAAAGGTAGACGTGCAGGAGGCAGGGCAGGGCTGGAGTTTGGAGAAGCGGACAGGTGGAGGGGTGGGGCCAGCAGGGGAGAGGACAGACCATTGTGGCTGGACTAGAGGACAGGACCAGGATGTCAGGACAAACATCAAGGGAAGGGGAAAGAAGAGGGTAAGGTAGGGAAATGTCCTCCCCCCATACATAGCCAGCGGAGACAGATCCTGTCCCCTTGTTTTGAAAAGCAGTTCGTAGAAAAATTGAGAAAGACGAGACAAGGGTCCGCTGCCTTCCTCTGGCTTGTCAGTTGCTCAGAACATGTTTTCAGAAATGTGGTAACCTGAGTTGCCCAACAGCACTGTGCAGGCGCAGAGCCAGGCCTATCTATGCAAGATGTGGCTCTGAGGCCCGGGGTGTGCAGGAAGCTGTGTTGTGCTGGCCTGTGCTCTTGTCTCACCAGCTGCGATGCGGACGTTCCCTGCAGATGAATAGCCACACACTTAATTTTTTGCAAACCTCTTTCACACCCATTATCTCATCAGAGGGAGCCTTCCAGAATCTCTGAGGTTGGTGGAGCCACTGCCTATCTTGCAGATGAGGGACCCGGAGAGCATCAGGGACCAGTCCAGTGTCCCTTGACGCAGAGCCCAGGCTAAGACACAGAGGGAACAATTGTTCTCTGCGTCTTTCATGCCCTGCTGTTGCCTGATGCTCATGCATGCTAATCTGTGTTCAGGAGTGGAGCCCTGCAGTCCTCTGATCGGCGAAAGCCTTCCGAGGAAGTTGGTGGAATGGGGATCTCTTTGTCACCAGTTTTCTTGCCAGGATGGGACCCAGACTAGCCTAATGGCACTGGAATGCCAGAATATTCTCGGACCCCTTAAGGGTGGACTCTCATCAGCTCTCCCCACCCTGGGAGGGAAAGGGTGCAGCTGTGGCAACTGGCCTGCTTCCCACATTGCATGGAGATGGAGGTCAGGGCCAATTTCATGCTCTTTCCTCCTCTATTATGACCTTTATTTCCCTGGCGCATGGCAGCTGCCTGTCTCCAAAGGAAGAGACAGGAAGTATCATATTGTTGTTAATAACACTCGGGGAGGGCAATAACACCATGATTAACTCCCTCGATTCTTCCCGATTTTAACGGTGCATCCATTTAAGTTATGCAGAGTGTGGAGGGCAAGTTTTCATTTGCTCTGATAGACTAGGGACTTGCCTGCAGCATTATTAGGCTCTTGCCATTAGAGGGGGACTCCTCCGTCAAAGGGGAGGATTAAAGTTACTGTCACACATCGGGTCTAAAATTCTGGTGCACTGATACCAGAAATCCCAATTGGCCTGCACCAAACTGAGCTTCTCTTGAGGACAGGAGCTTGCTCTGCTCCCTCTTGTCTGGGACTTGGTTCCAGCCAGCCGGGCTGCTCCTCACTGGCCTCTCTGTGGTCTTTCCACGCCACGCCCTACTTGCTGTGTACAGGGGCAACACAGTGAGGCAGAGGGGGTGGCTGCTGCCGGAGAGGCTCCCGGGGTGCCCTCTGGGGTACAGCTCCTCCTGTCACCCTTACCCTTTCTAGTCCTTCCTGTCCGTGGTCATATGGCCTCAGATGTGTCCAGGGGGCCTCTGCAGGTCCACACTGTCTGCATCACACTCCACATCCGGCAACCCCAGAGCCCATTCTTCCTTTGGCCTTTCCAGTTTCTCTGACTCTTCCCAGTGTTATACACAGAAGCTCACCAAGGCCAGGACCTGGCCCTGAAGTCTTCTGGCCAGATTCACCCCCCTGTCCTGTGCTCGAATGTGGCCTCCCAGATTTCTTGAGTTAGAATCTTAATCCCCCAAGTCATATGTTGATGGTATTTGGAGGTAGATTTTGGGGGAAGAAACTGGGATGAGATGAGCTCATGAGGGTGGAGCTGCTATGATAGTGTTAGCGGCTTTGTAAGAAGAAGTAGAGAGATCCAAGCTTGCACACCTGCTCTGTCTTGTTACAAGATGCCCTCCGCCATGTCAGATGCAGGAAGAAGGCCCTCACCAGGAGCAAAGCATGTGCACTTGGACTTCTCAGCCTCCAGAACCACAGTCTAAGTAAGTTACCCAGCTTGGGTACTGACTTTTAGCAACAGAAAATGGGCTAAGGCACTCTGCCCTCTAGCTAACAGAATTCATCCCCTGCAGAAGATTTATTTTTATTTGAGCATGCCCTCATGGCTTACAATCCACCTTCTACTCAAATGCAGCACTTTCCCTGGGAGGACTTCTGCAGAATGAAATCCTCTATCACACTGCATGAATAAGAGATGCCAACTACAGTCCAGAGAAAGGAGGCATCATGAGCTGGACGACCCCAAAGTTGGTTCACTCCACGGACCCCTCATATTTCTCACCCACCGTCCTTCAGTGTTCCCTCTTCCCTGTCCTCATACCTGTCTGTCTTTATTCTCCCCTCTTACTGTTCTCGCCTGTCTTTTACCTGTTGTTAGGGGGGACCTTGGAGAGGTGGAAGGAGCCAGGCTAGGTAGCTTCAACACTCAGTCTCAGGCTGGGGATTTAACTCAGTGGTTCCGCCGCCTGCCTTGAAAGTTCAAGGTCCCAAGTTCGATCCCCAGTACCCAAAAAAACCAAAAACCAAAAACCAAAAAACAAAAAAAACCCCTCAGTCTCTTCTCAAAACAGCGAAAGATAGTTGTATTGCAAACAGGTTGATAAATGTACTCTGGATAGTTTCTGAGCTCACCCATGTTGCATATACCCCTCTGTTCTTGCCCTTCCTGCTCCTGCCCTGGGATGCCAAGTGAACGCTGAGAGCATCACCCCAGCTTGAGGCTACCCTGAGCCACATGTCTGTAGGATATTCCATGCTGAGTGGGAGATGCACGTATTGGGAAATTCACTGATCCTCCACGAGACAGCCCAGTGGCCAAATCTTGATGCTCCTAGTTCTCTGCAGATGTGATCAGAAACTTAGCTGCCCCTGGAAGCTGTGATTGGGCTACCTGCCATGAACGGACACTCGGGGAGCTCCATTTGAGGCTTGTCCAGCTGTGTCCCTCTCCAGGGATGAGCAGCACATGGGGCCAAGGGGATGCATCCACCCAGAGCTTGTGTCCCCTCTCAACCCTCGAACTATGCATATCTAGCACAAGAGAGAGCTGGGCTTGGGAAAGAAGAGTGATGGGGTACAGGCCTCATTTCCACTCTTCTCTGTGTCTCGTGATATCAGGCTTTTTGGCTTTGACCTTGTCCTGAAGAAATAACCAATATCTGAGCTTCTTCTGATAGATGTAGGAGGAGACCAGCCCAGACACAATTCTTAACAAAGTAAAACTCATTAGGTCTTCCCTTCTCATTCAAAAGCTTTGGCGGCTTCCCAAAACACTGAAAATTAAACTCGAGGTCCCCAAGGCTCTACCCAACCAGGCCACTCAAGTTTTGTGATTTTGGAAGCCGTCCGCCATATTGGAAGTCCTGGGACGTCACTGGAGGGACCATATGGAGAGAGAGAAGACTCTCAAACCCCTCATCCTGTCACTCCTCCACCCCAGCCCCACTTGAAGTCACCGCTCCCACTGCACGGGCCTCAAGGGTCCTCCTTTAGCTACCGGCCCTCATCCCTGCCTCGTCACCATAGCTCTTGCTGTTCTTTCCCTTGGAACAGCTGTCTGTAGTTCCCATTGCACCAGATGTCTGTTCCAAAGTCATCTCATCCACACTGCCTTCCCTGACCTCATATCTGTGCTGTCATCATCCTCAGCCTTTTCCCAGTGAGCTTTGCTTTCCTGGCTTTTTACAATTACATTACAAATGTTTTTGTCCCCAGAGCCAAACACTATTCCTGAGACTCTTAAAGTCCCACATACGTTCTTGAATAAATCGCTGTATCTAAGCCATCCTGCTCCTTAATCAGTCTTTGGCTGTACAAATAAACATGTTTGTCACCTGTCTGTTTTACAGATGCATCTGTGACTTTGGGGAAACCAAACTTTGGTAGTGGCTGTGGTAACTGACCATCGTCCCTTCCCTGGACCACTATTGGAGGGAGGCACCGTGGGCCATTGACTTTCTCTCCTGGGTTACTGCACAGCCTCGGATGGACTGTCCTTGTGTGCCTCCCTTTATCACCAGTGCCAGATCCCTTGGGAGATGGACTCCAGCCTCCCGTATGCATGCACAAGCAGTCAGAGCCTCTGTTGTCCTCCTTTGGATGTACACAAGTCTCCACTTAGAGTCCCTGAAGACCAAACAGCTCTCTGTTTCTCATTTTGGGCTCCCCCCTGGGCTGCTATCTGGCTTGAGCAATTGCCTGCATGATGCAAGGTGCTTTTGTGCCCTTTTGCACCAAGGAGGATTTTCTCTTCTTGGCTGGAGGGTGCCATCAATGTGTGCCCACTACACCTCAGAAAGAAATGTCCTGGGAAGTGCAGGCCCAGCTTCCTGTGTGCTTCCCTCAGGGAACACGACTCAAGGTGGAGGCTGAGCTACCTGGCCCTGGAAGGGTCGGGAGGTGGAAGGGGTGAGCTCCAGAGGTAGCTAGTCTCCGGGCATCATACCTCCAGCATTGTCACACCCTTCCACATGTGCAAACGGAGGTCCAGAGAACTGATCTGCCTTCATCCAGCTTGACCCACAGGGAGACTCACTCCTGTAGCAGCGTCTGCCAGTGACTTCCAGGCCACTGTTGGATTAGTGGCCTGGGCTTCACATCTGCTTCCAGAAAAAAGGCCTGGGGAGGGATCTTGTTTCCTAGAAACATCACTAAACTGAAAGTGAAGGGACTGTCCCAGGTTCCTTAGCCATCACTTCTCTGGGGCTCAGTTTCTCTACCTGTGTCCTCAACCTGAGAGGTTGTTCTGTGATCTCTACAGAGTCTTTCTGCCTTTTATTTTATTTTTTTTTCTGCCTTTTAAGTCTTTAGTCACCTCCTTCACACAGAGGTACGTGGCTGAAAAAAATCTTCATCATTTTTTCCCCTAAACCTTTGCATTTAAGCTCCATGGGTATTTCAGATAGCTGAGGAAATGAAATGTTTGACAATTATTTAGGAAGTGGGAGGTGAATGAGCTGCAGGTAACTCTGAATAACTTCATGTGGGAGACTGCCTAGCTTCCTTTCTTATGTGGAAGAGATTTGGAGAATTATTTTGTATTTACATGAATGAGGCCCCAAAATGACCAGCAAGTCACCTTTATTCATGGTAAAGACCAAATGGCTTTACACATCTCTTAGACATTTGAAATATGTCTGAAAATAGTAAGTGGCAGGTCTTCTCACTTCCCTGCTTTGGGCCCCAGGGTAGAGGTAAGGCAGTGTGGAACTGTGTGGAATGGAGGAAGAGCGGGCCTAGTCCAGAGGCAAAGCCCTGTTGCAATCTCAGCTCTGCCGTGCGACCCCGAGAATGTCTTGACCCCATGAATCTTGGTTTCCTCACATACAATTGGAGAGACAGTCCCTGGCCTGCTGACCTCCTGGAAGCACGCAATTGTGGGACACTTTGACCAGAGCTTTCAAAGGAACCTGCCTCCTTGGAGGGGATTCATTTTGCCTCACAAATGAAACCAATGAGCACCCACAAGATGCTGGGGTTTGCCTTCTAGACTGAAGGTTTGATTTGGGAGAAGCTTCCCACCAGAGGCAGATACTTGCATTGACATCCCGTCTACCTTTCTGTGCCCTAGGAGAATAGCTGTCTCAGTCTGATGGGGCCAAGAAGAGGACAAGAAGCTCATTGTCTTCAACAATTTGATAGCATTCTTCAGCTCTTCTCTGTGATCAGTTCTGAGAGTTTATGGCCTGTGAGGGTAGAAGGAAGTGGTACCTGGGAGAAAGGAAACGTATCTCTCTTGATAGCTGCTTCCTGATTATTTATTCTCCAAAATCATTCTGAATAAAGGAAAACAAAGTTTTGGTGTGTTTTAACATGTATACAAAAAATCCCATTCCTGGGCCCCAATGTATGCAACCAACGTATTTCTGCCTAAGAATAATTAATAACATGACTCTTTGGAAGGTCAATTTTGTGTTGACTTGTTATCAAGGAATCTATTTGCACTATGGATACTAGTCCTTATGACAACTGGGAAAGGTAGGAATTTTCCAGAAGTTGTAGTTAAATAACAAGTGCCAGTCCGCAGCTGGTAGATGATGGTTCTGGCATTCAAACTCAGATCTGCCTGACTCCAAAAGCTCAGCTCTTATTCTAGACCATGAACTTGGACTTAGAAAGAAAATCGACCACCAGCTCACACAGGGTGACTTCTTCCCTTGATACCTTCGTTCCAGAGCTGTCCAGTTATGGGGAGCATTGTGCTGATATGGGCTGATGATCCGCCTTTCTCGAGAGATCAAGGCTGGGGATTCCTGGGTTCCCTACGTATTTTCTCAAAGAGGAGAGAAAAGTCTGCCCAGGATGATGGGGAGTGGCCCAGCCTTGGTGGAGTTAATCTGAGGAGTCCCTGCAAAGCTGGCATCATGGATTCCTGCTGCTTCCTGGAGCCATAGGAGGAGTTGAGTGCTACCTGGACCCTTGGTCTGTTCTACCAGATGGGTAGAACTTGGCCCATTTCACCTCTAGATCTATTACACAAAGGCATTCAACTCTTCAGGTCTTTTCAAGTTGTGACTCTTTTTGAAACAGATTTGATGTATTCATAGAGACTCAAATTCCACCAGATTAGCACCTATGTAACAGTAGGAGATAAAAACAGAGGGAACCACTATTTCCTGAAAATGGCTTATTTTGCAATTTTTTCAGAGATCACTGTTTGTATTTGACCAGGCTGTCTACAAGATCAGCTATCTGCAGCAGCTGTTCTTTGACGGCTTATAGGAAACTGGAGGATTTTTGCATTGTCATGATATGTACAAATCCTTATATTGTGCCAGTCTGGGTGGGGTCAGGGGTTATAGTAAGCGATGCATTCATGTTCGTTCCCTGAAGCCGTGTGTTGCAGGATGAATTACATACTTCTCCTCCAAAATATTCTGGAGTTCTAACCCCCACCCCATAATGTTACTTTACTTGGAGACAAGGTCTTTGTAGAGATAATCAAAGTATAATGAGGTCATTACTTTGCATCTTAATCCAATATGGCGGGTGTCCTGGGAAATCTGGACATAGAGGCAGACACACATGGAGGAAAGATGATAGGCAGAGACAAGGGGTGGGGCGTCTTCTACTAGCCAAGGAGAGAGCCTGACACAGATGCCTCCTCACAGGTCCCAGCAGAGGCCATCCTGCCAACACCTTGAGTTTATACCATACTTCCAGCCTCTAGAAGTGTGAGACAGCACATGTCAGTTGTTCAAGCCACTCATCCTCTGGCCTTTTGTCATGGCAGCCTTAGCTAACAGTACACATTTCTCTAGAAGGGAAAAAAGTCAGGTAAAATTCCTGATCCAAATTATTTTTCAGGGTGGGATTATAGCTCTCTGTGTTAGAGCATTTGCCCTTTGCACCAGGCCCTGGGTTCAATCCTCAGCACTGCAAAATCAATCAATCAATCAATCAGTCAATTAATCAATCCATCCCACATAAAGGAGTTGCTATCCTATTTTAGGGCCTGAGATGGACTTCATGGTAGACAATGCGTTCAGCATGTGTGAGGTCCTGGGTTCAAACCCCAGCACCAAAAATAAACACATAAATAGGATAAATAAAATTAGCCTGGTCTAGTTTAGCTTATGATTGCTTTCCCTCTGACTGTGTGGGTGGCTTCCTGTCTTTGAACTACATAAATGTTGATCTGCTTTTCCACTCTTGTAATTTGCAACTCTCCAACTCCATGGTTCTTTGTGTTAGACATATAGTACATCCAGCCCAGAGAACTGATGATTTTGCACTCTGATTTTGAGAAGCAAAAGAGCCAACTTGAGCCTGGCCATTGCAGGTAACAGTGCTAACCAGCCGGGGAGCAGATGAGAAGTTCATAGGCTGTTAATAAACCGGAACCAATCAGTGATGGCAGGCTGATTGTGCCCAGCCTGCTGGGGCCGCAGGTCCTTGGGAGAGCTTGCACTTGTGCTGCCTTTATCTGCATATAGCAGGGCATGAAAGCACCCAGCCGCTCTTGGTGTTTGTCACAGTGAACAGACATATGTCCCTCACACTAGCACGAGGAATATCTAATTAAGCCACACAATGATTGGTTATGCCCGGGGCTGTCACAAACAAGGCGCTGTCACTCTCCTTGGAGAACCACAAAAAGGGAATTCTCTTGTCATACATGATAATGAATATATTCGAAATATATTAGAATTGATTTAGATGGTGCACTCTCACCCCTTTTTTAAAAATCAGGCAAATGCTGTTTCCCAAAAATATTTTGTCCTTTTAAATCCCACAATGGGCATGGGGCTCGGGTGGGGAGGAGAGATGACTCTCAGTAAATATGGATTTTTATGGTTCTGGTATCCAGTATAACTCGCTTTCCTATTGTTTTTCATTCATGAGTTAGGATCTTTGGAGTAGAAGTTATATTTTGTGCAACACCAGCAGAGATAGCATATACTGTAAGGGTGCCCAAAATGTTCAAGTTTTAAGAAGGAAATGTGTGTGTGTGTGTGTGTGTGCGCGCGTGCGTGCATTAGGCGTCTTTGCCCTTATTTGAGGTGAAATTCATGGGGAAATTTTATTTTCTTGAAAACTGAATCATTTTAGTTTACTGAACTGAAGTACTGTATCCTATTTGAGACTCCTATTGCTACTTTAAAATAGACTGTAATTTTTAGCATGAAAAAATATGGCCTTGAGTTAGGTGTTAAGGAGTATTTTTTTTTCCTTCCTTCCATTCTGATGACCAGGAAAAAAAACTTTGATACCAGCCATGGAAGCGTGAGCCATGTATAGGGATTCATGGCTGGACAGTGGAAATCTATGCAATTACCTCAAAGAGTCTTTCATTACCAGCAGCTGGGCCAAGCATATAATTTGGAGGCTCAGTGCAAAACAGAAATGTGGGGAGCCCTTGTTTGAAAAGCATTAGTGATGTCAAGATGGTGACAGTAGGCAAGGACCCCAGTCAGGCTCTTCTAAGTACAGGGCCCTGAGTGACTGACTTAGTGGACAACTGAGAAACCAGCCCTGCTAAGAGCCACTTTTATCCTCAATTCAGAGAAGCAGGAAGAGTGGGAGATAAGGAACCACTTTAAATCCTAATTTCTATATAGCCCATGAGCTCTGAGTTGGTACTCAGTTGAGATGCAATGAGTTAAGAAATAAACTCCAAATTTAATGTGTTCAGTCCTACCAGATGAAGTTCAAGGATGAATCACGGTCACTAACATTGGCAGCTGTGTTTAGAAACCATTTTTTGTACTCATTTAAAGTGTAGGATTGCCCCACCCCAACCCCAAGTCCATCGATACAAACAGAGCCAGCTCTTTGTAATAATGGGCATTGGGGGAACCAATCAGAATTCTGGGGAAAGAAATAAAGAAAAACAAAATAAGAAATAAAATCACTGGATCACTGGCTAGCATTTGTTTGGGTGCTGAGGTCCCTGACTGCGATTGGGTTTTGCCTGGCCCAGCAGGTAGAACGCTGAGGTTTGTTTATGTCTCCTTTGCTCTATCTCTGGTATAGTTGAATAAAGTTTGAATGTTAGAATCCCCAATGCAACAGCGTCCAGAGGTGAGGCTTAACAAGAGGTGATTAGGTCACGAGGGCTCTGCTCTTACAAATGGATTAATATTTTTACCACAGGACTGTTACTTACCACAAGAGTGGGTTGTTATCAAAGCTAATTTGGTTCCACAGAAATTTCTGTTCAATATAAGTTAGCCAACTGTAAGTATTCTTTTATAGTAACAGAAAATGGATAAGATGGTCCTTTTCACACATACACAGACAACACAGCCCCAGGTGTCATAAAATGTATGATCCTAACCAATTGTAAGTGTACAGCTCAGTAGCATTAACTATGTTCATATCATTGTGCAACTATCTCTAGAACTTTTTTATGTTTTTTGAGCTTTTAGGTTTCATCACCATGGCTCACAGGCCTGGAGTGAAGGTGTTCTAAGGGGAAGAAGAATTTTTCATCATGGGAGGAGCTTAATAAATGTCTGTTATGAATAGAACCAAAACAACTTGGTGCCAAAGGCCTCATGTATGAGGAACCCAACTCCCTGGAAATCAGGCAAAGACTGTGACATGGTTTTTGGTTGTCTCCTGATGGTTGTCCATTTTACAAATAAGAAAAGAACAATAAAAACAAAGGAAGAAACAAAAAATAAAGATTCCCTTAGGTCCACTTCTTTATGGAACTCTGAATTTGATTTCTTATTAAGCTCCTAAATCTGTGTCATGTTGAACCTTAATACTTAGGGAGCCATAGTGACTTCCCAGCATCTCAGGGCTTAACACAGTGCCTGGCATACAGCAGATGTTTCATAAACATTTGGTGAACGAATGAGTGACTGATGGGTTTTCGGTGCTAATGAGGAGGAGGAAGGATCAGCGGAATTCAGTGTGTGGCCTCTAAACCCCACTCAAGCCATGGCTACAGTCACTTGCCAGAGATGCTTGTCCCAGCAAAGCTGAGGGGGTAGTGGGGGAGTGGGTATGGGAAGGAGGGGAGAGCAGAGGGTGTGCACAGAGCCAGCTGGCCAGAGACCCCTCACCTAGGGAGATTTACCTTTGGAACAAAAGGTAAGAGACTCTTCTTGGAAACAGGAAAAATGGGGTACTGTGAGGGAGACTGAGGTGGTGGGTGGCGTTGCTTGGAAGTAGCAGACTTGGTCTGTGTGATGCCTGTGTGGCTGCCAGATGAGAAAGGAGGTGGGCAATGGATGCATGCAGGGCTGGTGGGAGCTGCAAAGATTCATGGGAGGAAGTGCTTCCAAGAGGGTGTAAATGGATGGGGGGCTGGCTGCCAGATCCAAAGGCATCTGGAAAGAAATATGGAGGTGGAAGTAGGTGTTATACAGTTGTTCCTTGGTATCCTTGGAAGATTGGTTGTGGGTCCCCCCTTGGACACAAAAATTTCAGGATGCTCAAGATCTTTATATCAAATGGTATAGTTTGCATAGACTCCACACAGTCTTCCCATATACTTTAAATCATTTCTATATTACTTATAGTGCCAAATACAGTATAAATGCTTTGTGAATAGTTGTTACAATGTACCATTTAAGGAGCAATGACAAGAAAAAGTCTGTATGTGTTCACAACAGATGAAAGAATATTTTTCCAAATATTTTTGATTGGAGAACAGTGGGATCTTTGAATGCAGAACCCAAAGATACAGAGGAATGAATGTATTAGTAAGTTTTGAAAGGAGCAGGGCGAGGCATCAGAGTGCTCAGGAACATGATCCGGTTTGTCTGTTCTGGCTGAAACAATAGGATTTCAGTGTTTACCCACATCCTTTCAAAATTGGGAAAAGAGACATCTGCACTCCTATATCTACTGCAGTGCCACTCCCATTAGCTAAGAAATGGAAATAACCTAAGGCAGAGAAATACAAATATCATTTGGTCTCACTCGTTTGTGGAATATTAAAAAAAAAGTTGATCTCTTAGAAGCTGAGGGTAGAAAAGTTGTTATCAGAGACTGGGGTGAAGGGGGAGGGAAGGAGGGAGGGGGAAGATTGACGGTTGGGCATGAAGCTACCGTGGGATAGGACTAAGGAGCTCCACTGCACTAGTGCATGGTAGGTGACTTCAGGTAACAGTTATGTACTGGGAATTTCAAAAACTACAGGGAAGGACTCTGAACATTCTCCCCATAATGAAATGATAAATGTTCAAGGAGGCAGGTATGTTTAGTCTGACTTAGACATTACACAATGTATCAAAACATCACAAGGAACCCCATAGATATGTATAGTTTTTATGTTTGTCAGTTATTAAAAAGAAGAAATATTTTTTAAAAGAAAGGGGAAAAGTGGGAAAAGAGCCTGAAAGCATTTGCAAGGAGCTCCTCTGATGGCAGACTGGCCAGGGGAAAAGCTTTGAAAGACGAGGTCTGGCTCAAGGGCAAGAGAGCAGCCCTTACCAGAGTCAGTGTGGCGGCAGCTGGGACAGCTTCTGAGGCTGACGCCAAAGGAAATGCAAGAAAAGGCAAAACCATAAAGCCAGCAGTTGTTTTTACCACCCTCTCTCACTAAGGACACATGGTTCAATTACAGGGATGGAAAAAAAGCTTCTTTTGCTTCTGAATGAATGAGTTTTTAACAATGAAGCAACCTCCCTCAGAACCTGGGGCAGAACAGGGATAAGGGTGAGACCAGCTTGTCTCTGCAGGTGGCCTTCGGAACATACCTTTGGTAGGAAGGATTGGGGCAGTGGTTGGAAATTCATCTGTTAGTCTTTTTGAGGTTTTTATTTTTTGATATAGTGTCTCACTATGTAGTGACCTAGAACTCACTATGTAGTCCAGGCTGGCCTCAAACTCACAGCGATCCTCCTGCTTCAGCCTCCCAAGTCCTGAGATCACAGGTGTGCGCCACCACACCTGGCTGTTAAATGAATTCACAGTATGAGCCCATGGACCAATCACACCCTTTCCCTGGGCCTCAGTTTCTCCATCTTTGAATGGGATTCACTGGATTAGCTCATCAGATCAGAGTTACCTGGTGGTTACAAACTAGGCCCTGGAGATGCTGGTTTATTAGGCTGGAGTCAGGTCCTGGTGTGGATGTTACATACCCCACACCCCTCCAGGCCATTTGATTCACAGCTGGCTCACAAGTGGTGACTTTAGAGGGCAGATTTCCCTCCATCCAACAAGTTGACTTTGCTCCCTCTTGGGTCAGAAAAATGCCAGAACTCTCTGAGCAGAATAAACCCAAGAGTGGTCTAACTTTTAGCATTCGTCAATTCCCCACTCACATCTGATTCACCTTCCAGAGCCAGTTTAAATTTTCACCCTTCCTAAACCCTCTCCCCATCAGCCACCTTGTCTGATCTTTTCTTTTCTGTCTCCTGAGTGGTCCAGGACACAGTGGTTGTCTCATCCATGTAGAACAGAATTTGCAGTGTTATCATCCACCCTGCGGCTCTGTAGCTGGTCTTCCCAGTGAGAAGGGCATGAACCTCGTTGGGAGATCCTTGTCTCCCTCAGCCCTGACACCATGGTTGCTGACTCCCATTGGGCGATTTCCCGATGGTGTCCTCCAGGTCAGTGAGTCATCACGGTATGGTAATCACCATTTGCTTATTGTCAGGTCAGCTAAGTTAGCATCCGCTCTCCAATCCTTTGCATTGGGGCAGGACATAGTTTATTCATTTCAGTCACCTTCATGCAAATCTCCTGGGCATGTATTTCTTGTGATTTCATTAACCTGAAGGTTAGGGTTAGATTTATCCCATGACACATTAGATTTCTCAAATTATATGTAGTTTGGAAACTTTGTGCTTTAAGACTATGTGACATCCACTCTCCTGGCCAGAATCACGCTTCCTTATCTGCTATGTGTTATATTCTCTCACCCTAGAAGAAAAAGGTAAAGAAGAATTAACACTGTAAATTAGCAGTACACATATGGGGAAAGGTGGGGGTAGAGTTTCGGGTGCTGGGGACAGGGAGGAGCCAGAGCGGGGTGGGAAGCAAGCCACATGCCAGATGGAGAAATCCTGCTTTCTACTGTATCATGTTTCCTTGTTTCCCAGACTCTTGATCTTGCTCCTCTTCTCTGTTACTATTTTACATTCCTTCAAAATAAATTACAGCAAATAAAAGTCATGATATCCATAAGGTGAGGACAGGAAAAATTCTGCGTAAGAAGTTTTGGAGAGAGAAAGAGAGAGAGAGAGAGAGAGAGAGAGAGAGAGAGAGACTGTATGTTATTTTTCATGTGTCCAAATCTGGTACTTAACCCTTGCTTTTCAAGAGAATTTTACTGAATTTCTAAGAGATTCAGGGAGGTGCCCTGGTAGTTCCTTTAAGTAAAGGTTTCTTGCCCATTGGTGCTGATAAGGTGGATTCTAAATATTTAAAGGACTGATTTAGAAGCAACCAGGCTCTTTATTTTTAATTTAAAATATTACAGTAAAGGACACATTGCCATGAATCCCCCTCACTTTGAACACACTTCTCCCACTGTTCTTGCTACTTTCTAAAGTGGCTCTGGAAGTCCTTCTTCATGAGGGTCTTTAGTTGTGCTATAGTGGCTGCCTTGACGTTCTGAATTGACTCAAAACATTTACTTTTCATGGTCATTTTGACTTTGGGGAGAAGGCAACTGGGGTCCTTCTAAGGACAGAAGTGAGGCATATTTGGATCATGGGCAGGTCTGGGAGGGACAAGTCTCTTTTGTCTGCAGAGACATCCGTGCATGGGCTCCTATCTCTCTCTTCTTCTTTGTCACTTTTCCCTTGTAAAGTTCAGTCACTCAGCAGCATAAGCCACAGCAGCAGTTAAGACTCCTACTGTTTTCGAGGGGGTTCTCTTCTCTCTTGCCATTTTGTAAAATGGATCTTTCCCATCTCTGAGCAGTGCTCTGTGATGCTTCTCTCTCTCGTTCCATCCTTTTTCAGAGGAAATTCATCTGTTGTGCTTTAATTATGCTGCTCCTTAGGGTATTCCCGCTCCTTTCCACTCTGAGGGATTTTAATACTTCCTCCCAGTATACCACACTCACCCAATTTCCCTCTAATCCCATAAATCTCCTTCCACCAGATCTTAATGCAGTAGTGATTAGCTTTCTCTGTCTCCATTTTTCACAACAGTGGGCTCTTAGTATAAGTAACACCTTCCATATGAGCGGCAGCTATAACACCTTGAGTTAGAAGGGATTGTGAGGAACAAGTCTTTGGTCAGCATCATTAAAAATAAACATCAACTAAATGCACCATGGCATCCAGTGTTAGATACTCTCTGTGCTTCCCTGGAACACACAAAGGGTGAAATCTGCAAAATACCTGAGATTTAGTTACTATCCTGGTAACCATGTTAATTTCTTACTTGTGATGCATTTACCAAGGCTATAACAGTTATCAGGAAAAAGCCAGGTGAAGCATTTATGGAAGCTGTCTATACTGTCATTGCAGCTTTTCTGTGAATGTAAAATTATTCCCAGGGGCAAAGTTAATTTAAAAATCAAAGTTTTAAAAAATAAAAGAAGATTTAGAGTGACCGTGTGAATACTTTTATGGACTTAGTGGTGCATCCATACTTTTTGGGGGGTACCAGTAAGGATCATCTTAACAAATCTGGAATCTTTGGGGGCGGGCTGGAGGATAGGCAGAGAGTGGTGATTCGAGACTGCTGTTTGAGATTTCTTTGCAAGTTGGCCAACAATCCCAGCTCTGATTCTTCTGACATCTGATGATCTCAACCAGCAACAAACGATGGTGTTTCTTGCTAATAGATTCAGTGCAAATAATCCTATGTGGTAACAGTCTTAGTCACTCAGCTGTATACTTGACTTTGAGTCCTTCTGACTTTGAGGAAATTCTCTGCATCTGGAGTCTGTCCTGATAATATTGGTTTGGGCAGAAGAAATACAGTGATTGATGTGGGTTTTGGCAAGGTGAGGCTGGAAAGAATCCTGCAGCCTCTTAGTCTATAGCTGCATTATTTAATGTAGTACCCATTAATCACATGAAGTTTTAAAAGCCAAAATTAATTAAAATGAAGCAAAGTTTTAAAAATTCAGCTCCTCAGTCACATTAGTCACATTTCATGTGCTCGATGGCTGCTACGTTGAAGGGCACAGATGGAAGAACATTTCCATTATCACAGAAAGTTCTATTGGACAGCACTGCTCAAGACTACAGCCCTCCTGTTTCATGTTTGGGACTGTCTTCCAGGACAGGCACTTGTCGAATAGAGCACAAATGTTATTCCTTAACATAGCACATTTTTAAAATACCAGGTGAAGCCAGGTGTGATGGTGCATGTCTGTAATCCAAGCACTCTGGAAGGCTGAGGCAGGAGGATCACAAGTTTGAGCCCATGTTAGTGACTTAGGGAGACCCCGTCTCAAAATAAAACGGGCTGAGGATGTAGCTCTGTGTGAAAGGGCCCTAGGTTCAATCTCTAGTACTGCAACCAAACCAGCCCAACCCAACTCAGACAAAAATACCAGGTGATCCCTGAACTAGAGATTCATCAAGCTGATGGGAAATTAATTCTCTCGCAGAACAAATTTTTAAAGCATAAATCTAAAAAAGGAATGAAGAGAGGGAGCAGAATGTGAATCAGGAGAGAAGGAAACATTTGAAATTTTTGTTAGGCAGAAATAGAAAGTCCTAAGTCATAGTGATTCAGACAAATATGAATTTTATGGTGTTTGGAAAAAGCCCCTTTAGGTGTGGCCTGATCCTGGTCGTGGTCTAAGCTTAGGGAATGATCTGACATATCTCAGTCATTTAGTCCCTGCAACTAGCATCCTTCATCTTGAATTGGGGAAGTTGGATATTCCTGGCTTCTGTGAGCCTCGTGTAGGTAAATAGGATTTTTTCCCCCTTTTCTTTTCTAACACGCCAAGAGTAGAGATGAGATTCAGCACTAAGAGATTCACTAAGAGATGCGTTTCAGCAGGTGATAGGCCATGGGGCTATTTGGAAAGAAAAAGATACATTCTGTGATGAGTCTAAGAAGGCTGTCAATTTTGTATCATGAAGCATCAATTTATGGAGCTACTCGAAACATGGAGTCGCCACTGCCTTGGCTTGAGCACAAAGCTCTGAGCAGAGCTTCCCAAGGGGTGGGAAAATTCCAAGTGGGATCAGTAGGACTGGAGCTTGTCCAATCTATCTGATGGGCTGAAGAGAATTGCTTGGAGCCTCTTAGGTTCTGCTTCTTACTACAGTGTGAGCAAAGACAGGCCTAGAGCTGCTGTCTTCACATTTGTTATCATGGTTTTTCTAGCTATCCCCCTACAGCTTCATGCACCCATAGGTGGAGCTTTTGAAAGGTGATTGGATTATAGAGCTTATAGTTGACTTGCTGTTAGACAGCGGAGTCTGGTAGGAAGAGGTGGGGTTACTGGGAGAGTAGCCCAGAAGGGTTTAGTTCCCTCCATGGCTCCTTCCTTCTCTCTGTGCTTCCTGTCTGCCATGCCATGAGCTGTTTCTCCTCCACCAGCCCCCTCTGCCTTGCTATTCTGCCTTGGAGCCACTGGCTATGGACTGAAACCTCTATAAACTGTGAGCCAAAATAAGCTTCTCTTTTAAGTTGTGTGTCTTGGGTATTGTGTCTCAGTGACAAGGAAAGTTACTAAGACACCTGTAAAATGGGACCAATGTGCATTTTGATGCCTTCTGAGCCTGGTGTGACACAGGTTGTGGCCTGCAATATCTGCTCTTTCTTTATTAGGAGTTGGAGTTTTAGCTAGCACATGGCCAGCCACATGAAGCCCACATTTTCCAACCTCCTTTGCAGTTGAATGTGACCTGATGATCAAGTTTTGTCCTGGGACAATGGACAGAAGTGATACATGGCACTTGGGGTTTGTATTTTAAAAGGAACGAGAGGGCCCAGCCTTTCTCTTTCCTGCTTCCTAGAGCATGCGCATGGTGACAAGCTGGGAGTAGTCCCCTTAGCCACAGGATGGAGGCCCCTTGTTGAGGATGACAGAGCAATAAGAGGGACAGTACTAGGGCCTCCTGCACCATTAAGCTTCCAGACCAGACAATGTCTTGGAACTTTCTTTCTCTGAGCTCATAAGCTGTATCCTAACACGCCTTTTAGATGTGCCTCCTCGGAACCTGCTTCTGGCATATCTGACATCAGCCCTGTTGGTTCCAGGTTCTCTTTCTTTCCTGCCTCTACTGCTTTCCTTCTGGGTAAAACTCACCTAGGCTGTCAGCATCCTGCTTATGTTATCACTCAAACTTTATAGACAGCGCTGTGCTCATGCCTTGCTGTGTATCCCTCCCAGGCAATGGGCATTTTGGGGGCCTTGGGAGATACCACAGTTGTGCACGTAACATAGTCACAGGAGTGCCGAGCACCACACACATTTGTAGGAGGGAGGCTGGGGTTCGGGGCAACTTCCCGGTGCTCCTCACATGCACCATGAAGCTTGTAACAGCTGTCCACCTGGCCAGCAGTGAGCCTGTGTCTGGCTCAGAGGGTGAAAGGGTCCGTGGTCCTGGTCTCCGTGAGCCTGTGCTGCTTCTCTGCATCTGTATGGATCTAGGTGACATCTCAGTGGTGCTGTCCTAGTCCCAGGGACCTTGTTCCAAGTGTGTCCCAGCACCCAGCTCTGGGGAGATGAGCTGAAGGGCAGGGAGGCTCACCCTAGCTCTGTGGGTGGAATCCAGGAGTAAAGATGGTCACTAACTCCCAGAACATTGGAGCCTTTGGCTGGGCTGTCCCCCCGACCCAGACATGCTGCCTGGGCCTCTGCTTCCAGGTAGAGTAGGAAGAGCACAGGTGAGAGGCAGGGCCAGTGTCTTTTCATTGACAGGGGTCAGGGCATGTCCCGGGAAGCATGTCTCTTGAACCTCATGCTCTAGCTGCAAGGAAGCCTAGTGGTTTTGTTTGCAGTTTGGGTTTTGGCTGGAGTTGATTTCCCTCCTCCCCAGTTCACTCATTGTGAGAAGGAGAAGAGAGATTCCCTCAGGAGGAAGGAAAGGGAAATTAGAATTACTCTCACTATGCCACATCCGAGTCACAGGAGGAGGTTAAACATGTAAGTGATGCCCATGAACGAACATGCTGGAACAATCTAACACGGGTTTCCTTTCTTCTGACTCAATTGGGTGTAAATATATTTCCATTCTGCAATATGGTTCAGGCTACTGGCCAGCAAACCCGATTCCTTGGCACCTTTGCCCTGGATTGGATAAGGTGGGCATCTTCTTTCCACTAAGGACAGCCATCATTTCTCCGGTGAGACCCAGTGTTTGGAGAACAGGACAGCGCTAGAAGCAGGCTCCAGGCTCCATGTCCCTAGGCAGGCGGGGCGGGGCAGGCCTGGGTGTTGTCACAGCCATCTGTTGCGGCCTGTAATGCATGAGCACATTAGCACATGGCCCGCCAGCAGCCTCAACATTGTTCTGGCTCTGTTCGTGCAGCCGACTCAACAAAGGGCCAGTTTTGCATCTGAGACAAATACAGCCGCTGAGAATTCTTTTTTTTTTTTTAATACTTAATGTTAAGGTTTGCACTGGCTGTCTGAATTGGCCAGTTGTGGCCACCCCTACCACCCCCTCCAATAGTGCTGTCGTTCTGTTTGTGGCATTGACATGGCTGGTTTTTGGGAGCCACTAATTTGCCAAGAGAGTTTTTTGGGGGTTTTTTTGTTTGCTTTCAGATATGCTCCTCATCAGAAAGAGTCATCCAAATGAATACTTGTATTTTTGTTTTTTTAATCCAAGGAATTTGCCTCCTGAAGGATTGGAGCAAATTGTCCAACTATAAATCCATTTATTTTTTATTTTTATATTTTGTGGTACTGGGGGTTGGATTCAAGGCCTGCACACTGAACTACATCTCTGGCCATCTTTATTTTTTATTTTGAGACAGAGTCTCACTAAGTTCCCCAGATTGGGCTCAAACTTGTGATCCTCCTGCCTTAGTAACTCAAGGAGTGGAGATTACAGGCATGTACCACCCTGCCTGGCTGAGTCATTTAATTTTAAAGGCAGTCTTATGTCTCCAGGTCTGCATCCTTACTGTGCTCAAAGACTACCTAGCAGATGTAAGGAAGCAGCTTTTGTTCACAGTGGAGAATGTCATACTTTAAACTTTAGTAGATTTGTTGATCCTAACTGATTATTTCAGAAAATCCCTTATTTGCTCCTTGCCTCAGCACTAATACAAGCCCAGCCTCTGAGTCTTAGCAGATTTTTTAAAAAATGAATTTTGCAATGCACTTTTCATGGGCTCAGATTTTGTTTGTATTTTCTCATGTAGGTGCTTGTTCTATTCTAGCCCAGTAGCAAAATTCATCTGTATACCTTCATTCCATCCACCCATTCATTCAGTGAATATTTTTTCAGTGCCTAATTTTTGCTGGACTCTGATTTACATCCACCAGTTTTAAGGACTGACAAAGATCTCTGCCTTGTGGAGCTTATTTTCTAGTGGAGAAGATAGGTAATAAACAACAAACTTAAAATGGCATAGAGAAAGGGTTGAATAGAGAAAAGGAATGAAAATACCAGGGTTAGTCTGAAGCCCTGAAAAGGAAGGAGGTGAAGTTGTGATTTCACTGTACTCAGCTTCTATGTTCCAAAAGGAACTATAATCCCTGGAGATAATGGCGCCTTCCCGACATGAAAGTTCCCTCTCAAGTTCAGCTTCAAGCAGAAAAGACCATTTTATCTCTCCTTTCTATTCAAAACAGATCTCAATGCTGTTAAATGCTAAGAAAGAGCATGTTTCTTAAGTCTGTTTCTCTGTAGGTTTCTAATCTTAAAGCAAGACAAGGGGTAACATGGTGGTTGGTGACCTCAGAAGAAGCGTAGTACATTTATCCTCATGGAGTCTCCTCTATACCTCCTGACATGTTAAATGTGTGTTGAATAAAAGGATGAGAAGATAAAGTATAGGGATCAGGATATCAGTTTGTTTACTACCCACCCTCCCCCAGATTTATGTTGAATCTTTATAATCAAGTTTAATGTCACTTAAGATGTGGCTCTGTGGTAGCACAGTTGCCTAGCATCAGCAAGGCCCTGAGTTCCATCCATAGCATGAAAAAGAAGGAGGGAAAAAAGGTGACTCTTGATTATACCATAATGGAGATCCATGGATGCTTTAAGTTAGTTGGCCACTTTGTTTCCAGGTCACAAAAGAGGAGAGTCTGACTGGATATGGAATGAGGAAAAGACACTAAACCCTACCTTCTTTTTTTTTTTTTTTTGGTACCAGGGATTGAACTTGGGACCTTGAGCTTTCGAGGCAGGCGGTGGAACCACTGAGCTAAATCCTCAGCCCCTAAACCCTACCTTCTTCAGCCAGGCTTCTCATTAAGTTTCTGCCTAAGGTTCAAAGGTACAGGCTTGTTAGGGGGTACAGTGTAAGTCCTGGGGCTTGTGTTGTTGTGGGTCCTTGACACAGGCTTGTGGAGGGTGGAGAGGACATTGTGTTTCCTTCCTCTAGTGGTATGGAAGCTTTTAAGGTTGTGCAAAGTCACAGGGGACCATAACTTGAAAGGGCACTTGTCAACCTTTTAACCTTATAGATGAGTAGATTGAGGTCCAGAAAGGTCCTTGCCTGAGGATACCTAATCTGCCCAGACATTTAGACACTTAAACTCCTGGTCCAGGCCACCTCTTCACTTTTGAGGGTCTCATGCAAGGACTTAAGAAGTTACTCAAAAGCTAGTGAGACAGATGAGTGGATAAACGAAGTGTGGAATACTATCCAGCTATAAGAAAGAATGATGTATTAGTACGTACATGTTACAATGTGGATGTACCTCAACATTATGCTAAGAGAAAGAAGCCAATCATAAAAGGTCACATATTAATGATTCCATTGATCCGGAGCAGCCAGTAACTCCGTAGAGGCAGGAAGCAGATGAGTGGTTGTCGAGGGCAGGGAGCAGGAGTAACTGCTTAATGGGGGCAGGTTTTTACCTTGTGATGAAAATGTTTTGGAACCAGATAGGAGTGGCGGTTGCACAACATTGTGAATGTTAGGTGACTTTTACCTTAAAACAGAAAAATAAAGTGAATGAGGTAGGAGCCAATGGGTTAACCCTAAAGGTGGGTGATGACAACCGGCACATTATTGGGGTGGGGGGCTGGAGGCCCAATGCTGCCAGCAGAAGGGGTGTCAAGGAGGAGAGGGATGAAGAGGTAAGCCCGGCCCCAGGGACACAGGGGTTGGGGTGGGGAGGAGGGGCGCCTCCTGGCTGTCCTAGTCTTGTGGGCTCCTTGCCCCTGCTGTGGCGGTTGTCTGCCAGCACCCGCCTGGGCTGACCTAAGTCATTTCCTTCCTGTGTTGGCTGAGTGCACTGGACTCTGCTGTCTTCATTAGCACTGCCTTGGCCTGAACAGCCTGGAGAGGACAGAGCTGGGACTGGTGGGGAGCCCCCAGCCCGGGGTCCAGGAGGCCCTTGTTCACCATGAAGAGCAAAGCATATACGCCAAGGGCCACCTGTGCTTCTGGCTCTGTACAGGGCACCCTGGGGCATGGGAAGAATAGAGCGCCCTTGCCTGCACTGGGGTTTGGAGGAGGTGTAGATTCTGGAAAGAGCTCAGGACCACCACCAAGCTCCTCTTGGGGTCCTGAGGCATGCAGGTATCTTGGGATTCTGCTGACCATGCAGGTCAGATATCACAGACTCACCTTGAAGGATTTCCCAGGAGATTTGATGGGATGCCACCATGCAGTCACACACTCTTCTGTTTTTCCAGAATTCTCTGTGTGCCCTGCCCAGCGCCAGGTTCTCCCTTCTAAGCCTGATTCCCTGTGAGATGGTAGCAGCATCCTATTCTGCAGACAAAGAAACTGAGGCCCAGAAAGCCTGTATCTCTTATCCAAGGGCACACAGCTGGCACATCCCAGCTGAGGCATTACACCACTCCACACCCAGCTGTCCTCTAGTGGTCGTCATAGTGATGGGCCCCATGTGACCTACACATTCTTGGCTACTGGAGCAGAGGAGCCTCAGATGTGGGGTTCAGATACACCTTGGGCAGGCCCCGGGACACACAGCATCCATTTACAGTTGGGACCAGGCAGAAAGTGGCTCCTGGGAGTTTTCCTTTACTCCGTACAGCAACACAACTATTATGTACTATTATTAATGAACCTCTTTATATACGAAGAGAGGCTCGTGGAGGTCTTGTCATGAAAGCCACTGTGTCCAAATCCAGCTACAGGAATGCTGACTGCCTCATGGTCTCAGTGTTCCCCATCTGTGCAGGATCCTGGGGCCTGGAGGAGCCTGTCTTGTTCCCCATACTCACCCAGAGCCCTCCCTACTGAGTCCTCCATGGATTCCTTCTGCATCACCCCTTCCTGGGTTCATTCACTCATTCATTGTTCTGGGCCCTTCTATCTAGCAGGTACTGTACATATCTAGACACAAAGACATCCGGGCCAGTTTCTACACTGGGGAAGTCTCACAACCTGTGACAACTCCTTTCCAGAACTTACACCTGCTTCAGGGGAGGCTGCTGAGTTCCATTAGTGCACAAAGGTGACACCCAGCACTATTTTCATGCATCACGTGCTTCTGCCAGCTGGGGGCTCCCAGGCTCTCTCCTCCCAGGTGGACCAGGGCCCATGGTATTCTCAGCAGAGTCTGATTTACCCCAGGAGTGCTGGAGATCACCCTGCTGACTCCATTGTACAGCAGGGGACACTGAGGCTCAGATCTAACATCACAGAGCTTTGGAAAGGCCATTCCAACCCGTGTCTCCAAAACAAAAGGCTACTGCCAGGGAGATCTGAGGGTGAAGGTGGAAGGGTTGCTTGTCAGTTTCCTTGTATCCTTGGCTGCTAAGAGGAGTGCTCGGAGCCAGGATGGTCTGGGAAGACTGCAAGGCTGGAAATGGGACACATTCCCAGCTCTCAGGTGAGCCCAGCTGCCCACGCCGAAGGACTTCCGGTTGACAGATGCCCCATGCTCAGCAGGGCTAGCACACGTGCAAGCCTGAGTGTACCGGACGTGAGCCCGGGTGCAGGACCCTGTCCATGGACTCTGGTACTTGGACCCGGGTGCATGCACCCCGCAGTGTCCGGGCCCTGCAGGAATGTAAAGCCTCTCTAGGTTCTGCACCCTTGCTCCCGGGGACAGGGGACTCCACCTGCTCTGTCCTCCAGTGGACCCAAGGCCACTCGGCCTTTGCAGTCTCACCAAAGGAGGGCTGCGTGGTCCAAGGCAGCAGCTCCACCCCCCAATCTGGGTCCTCGTTGGCCAAGGTATGGAGCCTGGGTCGCCCCTCCGCAGCAGCCTTGGCTTCAGCCTGCTCACGACCGGACCCAGGAAGCAAGGGACCCAGCAGAGGCCACCTTCGCACCCACACCGTTCCGAGGAGTTTCCCAAGCAGCTTCCTCCAGAGTGACAGCATGGCATGGTGGCTCAAGCAACCCAAATAAAGACACGGCCTTCAAACCCAGAACCCTGCCAGGTGGTCCTGGTGGACAGAGCCCATTTGAGGACTTGGGATATGAAAGTCCGGGCCCCAAGGAGCCTGCTGGCTTGTGTGAGGGCCTCCAAACAGCTCTGCTTCCGGCACGGTGCGTTAGCCTGGTTGGCGAGGGTATCTGTTGGGTTGCTGCAGGAGTCTCAGTTTGGACCCCTCCCGAAGGACTCCTAAGATGCCTGTCGCGGCTGGGTGGAGGTGTGGCTGGGGAGCCTGGCCACCCGATCGCAGCTGCCCGGCAGTAACGACAGCCCTAAGGAGCACCACTGAGGCTCACCTGCTCGGGCCTTTTCTCCACCCGCGCCCTGTTAATTGCCAAAGCCTGTCGGCACCGCCTGCCACCCAGATGGGGCGTTGGGGACAGATGGGGTCCAGGCACCGAGGGGGTGCACTGAGAGCGTCCCTGAGAGCTGGCAGGGCGTGGGGTGGAGGTGGCAGCGCCAGATGGGACAGTTCCCCAGTCGGCAGCTAACCCCGGGTAGTGGCTGTGGGGTCCCAGCGGGGCCTGGGTGTGGGTTAGGTGACCTCTAGGATGTGAGCTATGGAGCTGGCTGCATTGCAGCCTGGTCGACCGAGTTTACTGCCTGTGCTGTTGAGCAAGTTAAGTCACTTGCTGTCTTTGTGCCTCAGTTTCTTCACCTGCAAAATGGGCTAACAGCCCTTAAAGAGTTGCTGTGAGAATTCAACAGACTGACACTAACTTGCCATACCTTACACCCGCTAACCTTCACTAAATGTTGACTGATTCCTCCCCCAGCTTCCTTACTAAGATCCTGAACTGGGGGTAGGGGGCTCCTTCCCACAGCTCTGCTGCATTTGCTTCTTACTGCACCCCTCCCCCATAACCAGAACCAAATAATGCGTCCATATAGCAATGACTGGGCCCCTAGGTGAGAAACAGGAAGAGTGTGTGTGTGTGCGTGCGTGTGTGACCCGTAAGGTGTCTTGAAACTCTCCGTTCAGCATACTCGTCTCAGGGTTGTCTCACCCCTCTGCTTACTGTCCCCAGGGTGGAGAGTTCCAATTCTGTGGGCATCAGTGATATCCAACCCTAGAGTGAGTCCTCCAATATGAAGTCAAGGGAAGTCACTTTTCCCGGGACTCCTGCTGCTCCTATGAGAGAGAAGGGAGGACAGGGAGAGAGGGGAGGGCAGTGTCCTGGGCCTGCAAAGGAGCCCAGCCCTGGAAAAATCTCCTGGCTTATGCTTCCCAGGGAGCAAACTTTGCTTGTCAGTGCCAGGCAGAAAGCAGGGTGCTGCGACAGTTTCCTTCCTTTCCCTTCTCTTAGGGGGAAGCCTGCTCCCAATTAAGGGCCCACCCACGTCAAAGCGATTTTGAAGTCTTCTTTCACCTCTAATGGGGGCGAAGCTGCGGGCCTGAGCCCTCCATCCCTGTCCCTACCAGTTCAGGGCCACCTGCCCCGCAGTGCACAGTGCCTCTTGGTGGTGCCTGGGGATGCTGGGGTGTCACATGTGGAGGCCCTTTTGGGGCACAGTTTAAGCAGATTCCTGGGGGAGGGGGCAGAGTCTGGACACGGCCCCTCCTTCCTTGGCTGAGGTTGAGCCTGGCTGGTGGCTGGAAGCTGCTGAAAGCTTACGGACCTACATGGAGGGGAAGACTTGATTTATTTTCTTTCAACAACTGTCCTTCCATGCGTATACCTTGCATACCCAGAGTCTGCCCGGGCACAAGCCTCGCTGAAGCTGCCACTAAAGCCCAACCTCCCACCCCCACCCCATGGGTTCTGAGTTCCCACTGAGAGGATTTCCAGCCTCCCCACACTCCCCTCTATAGTGTCTGCAGCTGGAGCCAGACCCAGTTTTGAACTTCAAAAGTTTCCTAAGTTTCAAATGGGATTTCGGCACAAACAGGACTGCGCCCTACCCTGCTCCTTTGTTGCGTTCCATCTGCCTCTGTCTCTGGGCTCCCTCTCTCTTCGCTGCACCACCAGCTGCTCCACCTTTCCAAACCCCTCCTAGCCTGTGGTGAAAAGCTTGGCCCACAGCACCCAATCTCTGGGCGCCTGAGTGTAGTCCCCGAGCTAGAGCACTGATACTCTCAGGCCTGAGCTAGGGACTCCTATTGTTGGCTGGCCTCAGGGCCTGGACTCAACAAATGGGGTTTCAATACCCCAAGCCCAGGTGTCTTCTGCTGGTGGTCACTAGAGATGGCAAGGCAGCCCTGGACCAGGAAACCGGTCCACTGAGCTGTGCCAGGCTGCCTTTCAGGGGGCGTGTTCTTGGGCGAGCTCTTGGGCTGAGAGAGGGCAGCAGCGATAGTCCTTGTCCTTGACTGGGACAGCTGAAGCTTTTTGTAACTTCTACCTAGAATTTTCTTAAGCGCCATATCCTAAATTTGCATTGCAGTTGAGTGCTAAAGACCCCAGTGGCTGCCAGAAGACAGAAGGCCCAGGAGAGTGTATAGAGGCCAAAGTGCCACGTTTACATTCCTCGTGATCCCCAGCACCAGGCACTCTGCAGTGCCAGACGGGGTGTGGGCTGGGAGAAAGAAGGTCATAGAAACTGCAGAGAAAGGACAGAAGAGCTAGTGGGTCCCTCATCCAACATCCTGCAAAGCCTTATGCTCAATGCAGCATCTCTGTGGCACTCAAGGCCCCAAGCGTCTGGTTCCCAGCAGAAGCCAAGCAAACCCAAACCCAGCCCGTGGTGAACGGAGAGAAAGTCCAATCCAGGCCGAGAGGACGTCCAGGCACCAGACCCCAGGGAAAGGCCCAGTGCTCTTCCCCAGGCCCTACTCTTAAATTCGTCCCGCCTTCAGCTAAAGGAAAGGAACTTCCCAGCCAGGTTCCAGGAAATAAAAGCAAGGATGAACAAGTTGTGATAATCACCCACAGGAGGACGCTCTCAGAGAGCATTTGAAGGAATTGGGAAGGAAGGTTGAGGGCATGGATAAACAACCCCCTTAATCTTTCTCCTCTGGGACAAATCCGCAAAAAAACGATCCCCAAATCCTTCACTATCCGCTCACACGGATGAGAAAACGCCCGACTTACTTCACATTTTATTTAAAATCTCAACACTTGATCATTTATTTCATTTTTTGAAACCAAACAAGTAATAAATATTATTTAGCACTTTTCTTTTTTTACAAAAATAAAACAGATGATACACTCTCTGCGAGGGACAGCGGAATCAGGGGAGGGATGTTACGCAGCAGACGCTACGAAGCCCGACTGCAGCGCAGGAAGCGCCCGATGGCTTGTGAAGACGCAGGAAACACGTGGAAGTTTGCCATTTGTGTTAAACGTGGCAAAAAGAAACCGGATGATGGGTGGGGGGGAGAGGGAGTCATCACGTGAGCAGAGAGCTAGCGTCGCACTTACCGCATCCTTGATGTGATAGTTACACATCCAAGAAAGGATTATTAAAAAGCCAGCAGAACCTCAAACTATATTCACAGCCACTTCCTTGTTGTTCTGTCAAGCCCTCGGGTAACGAAATGACTGTCTCCAAACGAGTAAGAAACAAAATCACTCGCGCTCCAGACGGAAGGAAGGAGAAAGGTAGTTTCTATTTTAAAATAATATCTAAAAACACCCGCTTCCCCCCAATATCGGCAGTTTTGGGTTATTCCGTTCCACAAGTGGTTCTATTCTGAGCGTCCACAAAGCTTGCTCATACTGCTGAAAAAGAAACACTCACAGATTTATTGGAAAACAACCAATCCCCAAATCGACAGGAGAGGCTGGGAGGGGCGGGCGAGGTTCAGAGGAGGTGCGGGTGTAGCCAGATTCCGAAACCCGGGAATCCGATGCGACCGTAAGTGCTTTAGGTGCCAACGCCAGCTTCCAAAGAACCCATCGCCCCTGGGCCTGGACCTGGGCCGGCGACGACCCTCTAAGGCCAGAGGTCGCTTCCGCAGGGCCGGAGACTCCTACCCGCCTAGGAGGGAGGACGGAGAAGAAGCCCTAAGGCGTCCCCCCCCTCCACCCGTCCCAGTCCGGGAGTCAAGCCACGTTCGCAGGGAAACCGCAATCTTCAAACGCTTTTCCGGGGGAAGAAGAGGGGTTCCAGAGAAGGATGATACGGTGGTGCCTTTTTATAAAGTGTCCACCACACTGCCCAGCGCGGTTTAAAGCCAGAGGCCTCGACAGGGTCCCAGAGAGGATGCGCCCCTCACTCCCGGCGGCTCTGTGCGCGCCCACGACTTCGCCTTCGGTTCGCGGGCGCGCGCTGGAGTCCCCGTCCCCACCCCAGCCCCCGGCCCCGCGCATCTCCTCGTGACAGCGCTCCCGAGCCCGGCGCCCGCCAGTCCTCGCTGCCTCGCGGCCCCGGGCCGCCCTCGCTCGCCAGATCGCGCGGGCACGGCCGGCTCACTTGGCGTCGGAGGTGAGGCGCGGCAGGCTGCCCGCGCCCATGGCCGACACGTGGTGGTGCGGCGGCGGCACCACCTGGCACATGTTGCACGGGCAGGGCATGCCGCCCCAGTGCTGGAAGCCGCCGCCGCCGCCCCCGCCCCCGCCCCCCAAAGGGGTGGCCGCGGCCGCCGACGGAGACTTGAGCAGGCCGTGCGGAGGCCGGATGGAGCCCACGGACGACAGCCCGGAGCCCGGCAGGGAGGCGCTGGACACCGCGGCGGCGGCGGCGGCAGCGGCGGCGGCGGCGGCGGCGGGCGGCAGGATGGGGTGGTGCACGGCCGGGTGGTGCGCTGCGTGAGCGGCGGCGGCGGGGTGCGCGGTGGCCGCGGGCAGCGGCGCGGAGTGCGCCAGGCCCCCGCAGGCCGAGGGGTGGAAGCCGGCGTGGTGGCCGCCGTAGATCTCGCTCACCAGTCGCTTCATCTCTTCCAGCGAGTTGGTGAGCATGAGGATGTAGTTGCGCGCCAGCAGCAGGGTGGCGATCTTGGAGAGCTTGCGCACCGACGGGCCGTGCGCGTAAGGCATGACCTCGCGCAGGCCGTCCATGGCGATGTTGAGGTCGTGCATGCGCTTGCGCTCGCGGCTGTTGATCTTGAGGCGCAGCTGCTGCAGCTCCGGCTCGGTCATCTGCTTCTTGTCCTTCTTGGTGGACGACGCGGCCGCCGACGACGTGGACGAGGAGGTGCTGGACGAGGACGACTTAAAGCTACCGCCGCTCAGCTTGTCCGCAGGGTGTGTGCCCGCCGCGCCCATTCCTCCGCGAAGCTCGGCGCTCAGCTCCGGCGGGCAGTCGCTCGGCGTGGACGAGGACACGGTGCCCCCGGTGAAGCCGCTGCCGCTACTGCCCTTGCTCCGGGCCGGCAGAAAAAGGTCATCGGGCTCCGGCGACGACGGGCGACTGGACACCAGGCTGGCGTCCGAGTCCATGGCCCCGGGGAACAGTCGCAGCTTTGGTGGCAGGGTCTTTGCTCCCTGGGCCCTCAGGCCTTTCCAGGAGAGGGGGAGCGAGGGATGGAGAGAGAGAGAGAGACACGGAGAGAGGGGATTGATTTTAAGTGAGATAGAAAAGCTGCTCCCGCCTGCGCCGCCGCAGCCCCAGGTCCAGGCACGGTGGCCTTCACTCGGCGAGCACCTCCCTGCTCTCTGTCCCTCCTTCCAGCGGCTCTCGGGTCCTCATAACTAATCTTTCTTTCCTTCCCTGCCACCCACCCTCCGCTCTCATCCACAGGTTGTTTCAGGAAAAAACGAGGGACCGCCAGAGAGGGGAATCCTACAGGTTTTGTTCTTTCACTTAAGAATGGGAAGGCTGGGTCACCGGGGCTGGAATAAGTGAAGGGTAAGAGCTTTTCCTTGGGAAGTGTGAAGATCTAAACAGGAAACTGTTTCTTTGGCTCCTCAAACGCATCCACGTTGTCCATCGACACCGCGGGCCACAAACACACGCACCCAGCGCCCGCGCGCGCTCGGGGCCCGGGTTCCACGTGCTGCGTCTGGGACCGCGGGCGCTCGCACCCGGCCGGGACCCCGGCTGGAGGAGCCGCTGTCGCTCCACTTCTGGCTTTGGGAGAAGGGGATGCTGCGGTGAGAACGAGAAGCGTCGCAGAGGTGAAGCCGGTCCAGGTTACTGGCCGGCTAGGGCGGCGGGATCCGAGTACCCCCCCCAGGGGAGCATCCCAGGTCGCCACGGGCTTGGGGTGCCAGTCCGGACTCGCTGGGCTAAGGCTGCAGGGGGCGGGGCGGGGACACTCACTGCGAGTTCAATTTGAGGAACTTGCTCCGGAAAGCCTTAGTGGAGATCCCGGCGCTCGGCGCTGCCGTGCTGTCCGTCTGTAAGGAGCATCCGCACCTTTCCGAGCTCCGAGAGTTTTTATAGCCGGGTGTCGGCGGCGGCGCCGCTGGCGGTGGCCGGGGCGGGGGCGAGGAACAATGTGCTTGTCCTGGAGGGGCCGCCGCGCCAATGAGCTGGGCTCGCCCGAGGGGCTGGGAAGCTGATGTCATCCGGGCTAAGTCCGCTCAATGAAACCCGTCCGGCGCACGCCTCCTCCCCGCGTACAACCAATGGGCGCCCGCGGTCGAGAGATTCTTGAGGAGGGACAGGAGGTGGGACCGAGCCCAGGAGGTGAGAGGCAAGGGGGCGGAGCCGCGTGCGCTCGCAGCGACGGAGAGGGCCGAGCGCGCACGGGCGCCGAGGGGCAGAGGGGATTTCTTCCGATTTCTGAATAAATACGGTCAGAGCCTAGTCAGGCTGGGGGTCGCGGTGGGCTGGGGACTCCACCGACTAACCTGATATCCAATGCAGCTGGATCTTTTGGATGCCACAGAGAACCCTGGCGACCTAGGGGCCCAGGATGGAGTCCCCTCCCTGGCTTCTCCTCTCTCTCTGGTTTCCCGCCGACACCTCCGTGTCGTGGGTCTCATCCACGCGTGAGCATTTAAGGCCACAGAGGTAACGGTAATCATGCACAAAGCCCCTACTGGCTTGGCGCTCTCAGCGCGCCTGTACGAGGTCGTCGCTGCTCCGCTCCGCGGGCAGGCGGTGGCGCCCCCAGGTGGGGCAAGGCCCTGCGGGGCAGAGGGCAGGGACGGAAGGAGGGACGGGCCACAAGAACCGCGTTTTGAAAGAAATCACAACTTTTCACAAAGTTGAGGATGTAGGCTCAAGGACGAATTATTTCCGTACAGGAACTGTGATTAACAAGAGCGCAGGAACGTGCCGGAGTTGAACATTCCCACGTCCTATTTCTCGAGCCGATGATCATATCTTCAGCATCATCTTTGTGGTGGTCTCCAAGCCAAAGGGTCGGGCAACCCAGGTTTGCAAAGAGGTATCTCAGGCCTGAGCAAAGGCTCTTCAGACCCTGGGCCAAAGGGCGAGATTGAATCTTTCCCTGCAGCCTACAGGTACAATGTTGCAGCCTCTCAAACCGACAAGCCCTTGATCATGAAATCTTAAACCTAATGTGGAGAAGGGCCCGGTGTAGCCCGGAGGTACCTACACAGTCACCCATTTTACAGGTGGGGAAATCGACTGTGCCTACAGCAAACCTACAGTGCAGCCCCGCCTCGAATACAGGTGTGGACATGGGGCCCTAAGGTAGAGGCAGCTGCCCACCTCCCTAACCCCTAACTTGCCCCTGAGCTGCATTTTTGACGTCCTTATGTTTCCTATGCAGGTTTGTTCTGCAAATCTCAGATGCAAGCTCTGCACACACACACACACACACACACACACACACACACACACACACACACACAAGGCCCCAACCCTCTCTGGTTACTTAAGTTATTTGGCAACTTTTCATGTCCTTACACAGAGTTACAAACAAGCAAGCCAAAAACAAAAACAAAAAAACCCCCATAGTAATTGGTGTTCATGTAGCAAATTTACAAAACAAACAAATAGGAAAACATGACTATTGCCCCTAGTTCCTTGCTAAATCTCTCTCTCTCTCTCTCTCTCTCTGGTACTCCCTAGAAAGTCCAGCGGGTATTTTCCCCTTTGCCCAGTCTCCTGCCTTCTGGAGCATTATTTTTCAACCCGTGTGTCTCCCAGCTGGCTCTGCAGCCATCCGTTAAATATGTATTTAAAACACGAAGAACTGAAGCGTGGTGCTATGTCCTCTAACGGCTACAAGGGTGACCCCTAACCGTTCGGTTAGCAGAATCTGTCACACAGAGGGACTAAGCGGGAGCTTGGGGTGGGGGGAGCGGAGATGAGGATGAGGAAGTAATCGGGGTTTGAGGATCCCTCCCGCGGGGCTCCAGCGTGGAGCTGTGCGCTGCGGGGCGCTGCTGGGGCGTGGAGATGCGCGCCTGCCCTGTAGCTAATAAGCGCCAGGCGCCTGGGGTCAGTCCTAAGGCTGGCACGCGTCCTCGAGACCTGCTTCCTTCTTTTGTTGCATCCCACTTGTATCTGTCCTGCGTCATCGGCGGTCTTCGACAGAGCCCAGTCTAATATTCTTTATAGACTTGGTCCCGTGGCTGGGGTTAGTGGCAGGGCTGAAAGTTGGGGGCGTGCCCTGGAGGCAGGACAGATGGCTTGGTCTTCTGGGCACATCCTGGGACCCCCTAAAGATGCCCCAGCCCTGAGCCACTGAGTTGAGGCTGCGGTGGCACCTGGAGGTCCTCTCCCCCTCCCGCCGGGAAGTTCCTCCTCCCGGCTGCCTCCCCCCAACATCAGAGAGTTGCTGGGTGGGGTTGGGGGAGAATGGGAGCAGCATGGATCCCCCCTGGGCTCTTATAGCTCAGGGAAAATCCACCGCTGGGCTCATCTCCTCGTGTCCCCCCACTTCCAATAATAGGGAACAAGAAGGGGCGCCCCACGATTGCCCTTGTGCGTGGGGCAGGCGTCCCAGCCCTAGTCAGGGTCCCGCGCCCGGGTTCCAGCCATGTCCCCGGCGGCGCGCGCCCTGGGCTGACGGCCCTCCACGCGGAGTGGAGCGCGCCCTGCCGAGGCCAGTCGCCTGGCTCCCCAGTCCCCGGCTGGCCCTGGCACCCTGGAGCTGTTGGCCTTCGCCGTCAAAACGGAAGACGTGTTTTTCTCCCTCCTTTGTGTTTCCCTCGCACAAAAGGCCGGGTGCGTGTCGGGCCGGCCTTTGCTCGGTCGGCCGCCTGGCGGCCCGGGAGGAACCTGAGCCAAACGGGTTTGGGCAGGCTCGCGGGGGGCTCCGGGGCGCAGACCTCCCACCGCTTCCTGGTCCCTCCCGGGCCTTCGTTCTGTTTCTACCCCTTCCCTTCCTGGAGTTCCTGCTCGCTTTCAGGCTGCGTGTCCGCCTGGCTGCCAAGGAGAAATGCGTTTTTGCGCGGAACCCTCCAGGGGTGGCAGTGGGAGGTAAGGCGCTGGAAAGAAAAAGGAAAAAAAAGCCTTTGAGCCATCATCGCTCCTGTTCCGTAAATCAGGACGGACACTGAGGCAGTTTTTGGAGCCCAAATGTGCGCCATGGGATTTTCTGGGAGTCGGAACTCTCGGACAGACGGCCTCTTCCTGGCACACTGAGCTCCCGGAGCGCTAAGAGCCCGTCCCAGCGCGTGGCCGGAGCTCGGTAAATACTTCTGAAAGAGCGCCACATGCAAGTGTGCCTTGTTAGCTGGGGTGAAACAGGACTCAGAATCCATGGAAATGTGAGCAGTGTGAGCCTTGTGTGCTCAGTCAGTGTGCATAGTAAATCATGAAGTCTGTGATCTGGATTGTGGTGTGTATGGGGAGCCTTTAGGACATCAGGATTGGTGACTGCTATTCAAGGACAGCCGTGATCACTTAAAGGCGACCTGAACAGTGCCAGGCACTTCGCAGGTCTTGACAAAGTTTCATTTGATTTCATCTCTCACAGTGCGAGGGCCCCAGAGGGATGGTTTACTCCCATTTTGCAGACAGAGAAACTGGTGTGTAGGGAGGTCTGGTCATCTCATTGGCCCAGGGGCAGGTTAAAGGAGATCACCGGGCAGGCAGGCAGCTGAGGGATGTGGGCGCCAGAGACGTAGAGGTCTGCAGCCCTTCCCTCTGGCCTTAGTTCTCACTCATAAAGTAGGTTTGTAGAAGCTGCGTGGGCTCCAAGAGTGTGTCAGGTTCCAGATGTGGAAGGTGTGGAAAGGCCCAGCTCACACCTGCTCCTTGCGCCTCGTCCTTGCCCCTGCTGTCACTGTTTGCGTTGTCTTGAGGCCTTGGCATCCCAGAGCCCCTGCCCTGGCCGAGTTCAGGTTTGCTACCGGCAGAGGCAGGGCTAGGAGAGGAGTCCTGGAGCCTGGAGAGAGGAGCGTGGCACAAAAAACCTAGCAAAGCCGGAAGCTAACATCCCCACCCCTCCTAGAGACTGCTCTCCCCTCCCTTTAAGCAGAAGGCAGCCACTTGTCTTTAAAGTCACCCCTCCTTTCCTCCCCGTGGAACTCATTAGGATAAGACTGAGGTGTGGGGTGGGAATTTTACTGACAGTTTACAAACCATGACTCAATCTTTGCAATAGCCCCTTTGGCATCAAACTGATGTGTGTCCTTGTGTCTCTTGCCCAGCAGGTCCCAACAGCCTGCGCTTCCGTGGCTTGGTCCCACACTCACACTGTCCTGCCCACCCTCACCCTCACCCAGGACACACTGTGTCTACACTGGATGCCTCGACTGATCCTGCCTTTCCATGCCAGCCTCTCCCTACACGTGAGGATTCATCCAGAAGATGCGGAATGGGGTGGACAGATCGGCAGAGTGCCTGCAGGGAGGCGTCCCCGGTCTGGTGGCAGCTTGAGGCTGGGTGCGTGGGTGTCATTCCACTGTGTGGCGGACTAGGGGACGGCCGCGATCTTCTGGGAGCTGGTGAGACTGTACTGGCTTCTAAGAGGTGACAACTTGCACCATGCGTTTCGCAAGCAGGGCACTGGTGGGGAGGGCCTGGGCGAGCTGCTTGCATGGAGGACGTGGACCCTCTCACAGCTAGGTAGTGGGGTGGTTGCTACTCTGCTCACCCGATAGCCTGGCTTTCTGTGTCAAGGAGGCAGAGGGAGGGACAGGGACATGTTTTACTTAGCTACTGTTCCGATGAGGAGTAGCAAAGTGATGTCCCCATGGCCTCCAGGTTCAAGTCTGAACCCTCTTGGCGACCTTAGGAGCCTCACCTCCTCCACTTACACTCTCAGGACCTAGGGCACCCGGGGTCACTGCTCTTTGCCCATCTTAATGGGAGGGCTCCTCCTGCCCCTCACCCCTCCCCTCCCCAGGCGGAGTCCAGGGGAGCCCCGTCCGCAGCCAAGGGGCACTCAGTGCTTCCCTCACCTCCGTCAGGGCTCTCCTCACCCAGCTGTACCCGCATCCGCTTTGCATCCCTGGCACAGGGCAGGGACTGGCCCCAGAGGGCTCCATAAATCCAAGCAGGGCTGCTGGTAAGCAGAGTTTTTAGCAGAGTATCCATATAGCACAAAAGGCTCCCATGACGATAGCTCAAAGGTGCGACTCATCTCCCTAGTTAACCCAGCTTCAGAAAGGCCCAAGGAGGCCGAAGGCTGCGCATCCGGCCGTGTGGGGCAGGGTGAAGACAGCTCCTGCCACCCCAAGTCAGAGGGCCTTTCGGTAATGTGCCACGCTCGGTCTCCTCCGGACGCCCGCCCGCGCCTACTCACTCCCACCGGGTCCCCCAAGACCTGCACCAGAGAGCGGCTGAGGCCTCCGGCAGGGTCCGAGGAGCCAGAGCCGGGCCCGGGCTGCTGCGCTCCAGGCCGCCTCGGGGAGGAGGAGGAGCGCGCAGCCAGACGGAGGCGCCGCCCGACCCGGGTGCAGGTCCCCGGGCTCCGCGCCCCGCCCGGCTCAGCTAAACGTGCAGGCGTAGGGAATCTGCAGCCAGGCCGCGGCTTCCCAGCGACGTCTCCCAGCCCGAGCCCCGACTCCGCGCATGGAAGCTGGGGCCCTGCCGGAACTGCGCCGAAGCTGGGGGCCCGCGACCCGCACCCTGGGCCCGCGGCGCGCAGCCGGCAGCCGCCCCGCACAGCCCAGCGCCAGCAACAAGCGGGCCCAGTTCTGGATCTGGAGCGGGCGCGGGACAGACAGGAGGGGGCGCGATCCTCGCGTCCTCTTTCCTTTCGCCCTCGGCTGCCGTCTTTCCTCGCTTCAGACTCTTCCCCTCCCTTCTCCTTCGTTCTCATTTTCTGCAGACGCATATACCTAAATTGTATTTTTATTTTCCCTGTCATCACTTTGATCCCTGCCCGGCTGCCAAGAGCCAGGAAATAGGAAGTCTCCTGTCAGGCAGATGCTGTGAAACAATCTACGGCGTCCACAGGCGCAATGAGGCCGAGAAGCTCAGCTCTAGGTTTCTGGGCTCCATCCTTGGCTGTTCGCCCCTCCTCCACCCGCTCTGAGCCGGCTGAGGATATTCCCTTGGGACTGTGCACCCTTCCAAGCCATCTGAGCAAACCACGCCTCCTCCCTTGACGACCTGTTGAATAAAACCCAAGAAGGTGTTTTCTTTTGGGATTTAGCTCAGTGGTGCCGCGCCTGCCTGGCAAGCTCAAGATCCTGAGTTCGATTCCCGATACCGAAATAAATAAATAATACATAAATGCATACCTATGTAAAAAAGCAAACTTTGGAAGTAATACAGAAAACAAATGTCACCATTACCATTTCAACACCCTCCCCAGTCCTCAACAGCCACTGTCAATATTTTGGTGACTTTCCTTCCAGCTCTGTGTACAGGGTTTATAAATTGCTCTTTTCTTCTTCTTTGTCTTTTCTTTTTGTTTTCCCAGCATCTCTCGGCCATTTTTACACGTCAATACAGACCCACCTGGCCCCTTTAAACTGTATGGGATGCACCATCCCCTTTGGGTTCTTCCCTCCTTTCAAAATGGGTCCGCTATGAGAAGTCAGGCAGAGCTGGAACCCTTGAAAACCTGTTTCCACTCTGTGTGTGCTTGTGTTGGGAGGGCCCTGGGAGGACCCTGCAAGGTGTGGAAGGCAGCTCCCTTCTGGCCCCCGTGGGCCTCTGTGTCTAGAGCCAGTTCTCCTTAGAGGCATCTTTCCCCAAATGTCTGATAGGAGAACTGGTCCACGTTTTGCCCAGCGGGGCCCTGGATGTGCCAAGCAAGCCAAGCCCACTGACCTTTAAGTTGACTCAGGAAGAATGAACGTTCAGGGTGGGAACCAAACATTCCTTGGCTGGCTCTGTGACCAAGGCAGAACTTGAGTTCTGGGATTCTGGAAAAGCACGAGAACTTCAGACATTCAATTTGCCCTTTTCTTTCCCCATTTCCAACAACAAAAATGGTCATCTTCTTCTGCGTTGAAGCTAAGGCACTTATATAAGCAAAGAGATCAAATCATTCTTTGTAGGCAGTTTGCACTAAGAAAGAGAAGATGGGAAGAGAGGGAGGGAGAGATCATATATATATTGGAATTCCCTCTTCTTTAAGACATGTTTTGAATACTGTGTCATATATGCTTAAAATAAAGCTCAAATAATATAAAGGGTATCTGGAGCAGAAATAATTTTTCCTGGTACAAATGACCTGATCTTCTTCTGGTCTCTTCTTATGCATTCAGAAATATCCTTTGGATTTATAAACTATATGTTTAAAAATCTCTTTCTCTTCTTTTCCACGTAAGTGATAGCATACTTTATACACTGTTCTGTACCTTGCTCTTTTCACTGAGCACAGAACAGTTTCTTTACCTACGCACACACACACACACACATGCACACGCACTCAAATACTAGCACACCTGGAACACATACAACATATCTGCTCCTAAGACATCCTTACCAGAGTGGTCCAAAGTCCTGGGAAATCTTCCACCCAGTCAAAATGAAGAGAGGTACCCTTCACTCCCCACCCCCGTATAAAAGCCCTTGGCCTCTGATGGTACCTTTTCCTGCTCCCCTCTGTCACAGAAAGGCTAGGACACTCAGAGCCCAGACAGGAGAGATCAGGGAGCATTGAATAAGCTTCTCACAGCCATTTCCAGAATGGCACTTTTAGCAGCTGTCTGAAACTTACAGGTGAGTCTATTTTTTTCCTACTGTAATCACAAAAACAATACTATTTCTCCTGTCCTCTTTGTAGGACAATCAGTCATAGAGATCTAGATACACATACTTTAAAGAATGTGTATAAGACCACTAGATGAAGCTAATTAGTTATCGTTTTATTTTTGAATAGGCAATATATTCACACAATTCAAAGGAATATAATGAAAAGTTTTCTTCTCTTTCCAGCTCCCCCATTGAAATAGTCTCTTTGTTCAGATATTTCTTGTCTACCCTTCCATAAGAATTCTTTGCAAGGGCCTGGGGATTTAGCTCAGTGGTTCTGCCTCCTGCCTCACAAGCACAAGGTCCTGAGTTTGATCCCTGGTATGAAAAAAATTCTTTGCAAATATAAGTAGATATACTCTGTTCCCATTTTTATGTGAATAGTAACATACTATACACACCATTCTCCATCCTGCTTTTCCCTACTTAATGTGTTGGAGATTGCTTCTTGCTAGTATTTTTAAATCTTCTTTAAAAAGAAAATTCCACCCCTGTGTCTTATGGACACACCATAATTTATTTAGCTAGTGCCCTGTCAAAAGCCATTTAGATTGTTTCCAGCTTTTTATCAATACAAACAATGCCGTACTGAAACACCTTGTAAATTGTCATCTGCACATGTGTTGTCTATCATACTAATAAATCCCTGGGGTTGGTGGTACTGGGTCACGGCCTGTACATTTGCAATTTTGATAGATGTTGCAAATTGTCACTTAAGTGTTGTCCCAGCTTATGTTGCAATCTGTAAGAGAGACTGCTTAGCTGACAGGTCATTTAAATGCTCAGCTTTTACCTTTTATTTTCTTGGTCCAGAAAAAATATGATCTCTAATTTGGATGTCAGAATAGGTGATGGGGCTAACCACAATGGCTTGATAAGATAGAATCATAAAATGTCATTTCTCCCTTCAAAACACTGAGGTACAAATTACAATCGATTTCAACATCTGGTACTATCTCCAGTCCTTCCTAAGATTTATTAATGACTTTCCCAAATAGTTGGACAGAGCTGCCCATGTGTGTGAAAGCATTATACCTGCTGAGGACTATTTAGTTTTAAGCAAACAGTTCAGCAGATATTTACCAAACTTTCCTATGCCATGAACTATCCGAGCTACCAGGGGTCCCACATGGAAGGAAACAGCATCTCATGAAACAGCACCTTTGCTCTGGTAAGAGTAATTACCATAATAATAATAATAATACCTCTTGGTTCTCTACACAGCCCTGGAAGGTGGTTAGAATATGGTATGTGTGATTAAGCTGCTGCTTCCCAGTCATATGCCAGTGTGGCAAGTACTGCTGATGTTTCCTGCAAATCTGTTCTACCTTCTGTATGAGGATAGAACTTTTGCTTCAGCATATGGCTCCCAGGATATGGTCTACATTTCCCAGTCTCCTCTGTGGCTAAGTTCTGGCCCATAGGATGTTCATAAAAAGTGGTATGAACAACTTGCAGAGGGAGCAAGTCTTCTCATTTCATCCTCATCTTCTGGCTGGTTGGAATCCCAACGTGATGGGCAGGGCTGCAGGGGCCACTGGGGATTATAAGGTGACCATGAGGCCACACATAACAGAGGATGAAGAAAAAATGATCCGAGACACTATGGGATGCCAGACCTGCCAGGAACCAATCCGCTAGTGTCTTAGATAGGAGAAAAAAGACCGTGTGTTTTGTTAAAGGCATGGTTGTGTTGGGTTTTCTGATGCAGCTAAACCACATCCTAACCCAAGAGAAGGGGCTTTCGAATGTAGAGAGGGGCATTTGGGGATGTTGAAGGGTACCTTTCTGCTGCAGCCATCTTTCTTATATCAGATGAGCCTGTATCCTGCCTACTACTCAGGGAAGAATCAAATAAGACTTGAACCTCACAGGGTAGATACTAAAGGAAATAGACAAGCATGGACACTGTGGGAAACAGCAATCACTGCCATATCTAGGAATCATTATATTAAATGCTAAGCACTAAAAGTTTTCTGCCATTGATGCTTGACTCACTTAAAAATGATACCTTTGGTTGCCATGACCAATTCCAGGGCAGCTGTGGCCACCTGGGTGGCCATCTTCATCACCACCAGCATAGGTATCAGGGTTTAGGGCTCAGGGATAGCAGCTGAGGTCCATATTTCAGGGAAAGAATGGTGCAGGTGGGTGTTTTTGGCAGCAAACTGACATAAGTTGGTCCACTTGAGTTTTCCCTGGAATGAGCTCCCTGATGAAAAGCAGTGGACTTAGGGTGCATGAAATCTGCTCAAGGAGGTCCCCACCTGTCAGGCTGGAAGGCGCTATTCTGACATGCATGTCTATAGTAATCTCTACTTGGGGCAGACATGAGCAGACAGTTCACCATGCCCAGTGTGCCAGCATGGTCCATAAAGCCACATGGGTCCTGCAAGGCATGGCATCTGAGCCTCCCTGAGGTTGTGGTACAGAGTCTTCCTGGGTCCAGGGCATGGATGGGAGCAGCAGGTCCCCTGATGGTGGGATGGGGCTCCCTCCAGGACTATTTTCCAAGGATTTAGATTGGTACTGGGTTAAATAGTAGGCTCCTTGAATATAAGTGCAAATCCCTGGAAGTGGTAAATATGTCCTTATTTGGGGAAAGGGTCTTTGCAGCTGTATTAAGCTAAGGCTCTTGAGTTCATCTTGGATTGTCCATGCCACCCTAAATCCAGTGACAAGCAATTACATAAGAAAAAAGTAGAGAAGACTTAAGACAGACAGAAGAGAAGATGTAGGCAGAGAAGGCCCTGCAAAGATGGAGGCAGAAAGCAGAGCAATGCAGGAGCCAGCCAAGGGATGCCTTGGTCCACTACAGCCTGGAAAAGCCAAGCAAGCATTCTCCCCTTGAGTCTTTGGTGGGAGCATAGCCCAGCTGACCCCTTGCTCTTGTACTTCTGGCCTGCAGAATTGTGAGGGAACAAACATCTGTTGTTTTAAGCCACCGAGGTTGTAGTGATTTGTTTTTGCAGCCTAGAAGTCTCCCAAATAAAGGTTTAGCCATTGGTTGGAAATGAGCCAGCACCACAGAGGTGCTCATGGTGGAGAGGAGCCTGTCTTTGGCCTCTTGGAGTTCCCTCTGCACAATCTCCTGCCTGCTCTTGGCTCCTGGGTTCCTCCATTTGAGCTCAGACCACCTGGTGGGAGAGCAGACACATCTGTCCCCTGGACTTTCTCCCTGTGATATGTCCTGGGGCTCAGCTGTATCCTGCAATAGGAGCCCACAAGGGCAGCCTACTAAGACAGCCTGTTATGCCTGATTCTCTCTCCTTGGGGTTCTGGTAACTTCTCTCTCCCCTGGTTCTTTTGGGCCAAAGGATGGGGATAGATCTTATGGTCCTGGCTCCTGCACTGTGTCCTGTGGCTCCCCTACACCCTGGCCCCACCGTGGTAACAAGTCCTCCTACAAAGCTAACTCTCCTGCAGATATCCCAACTTGGCTTTTCTATTACCTGGTGGGATCCTGACCGAGACAGCCCATCAGGGGCTTCTTCTCCTTACTTTTGCTGAGTGGGTGTCTTAGATTGTCTTCTGTGGCTACAACAGAAAGCCACAGACTCGGCAAAGGACTCAGGTTAGAGCCCTTATGGCCTAAACACCTCTTAAAGACCCCACCTCTTAAGACTGTTATAATGGCCATTACATTTAACCAGAGTTTTGCAGGGCACATTAAGGCAGGGGAAGGCTTCTGGGCTGGGGTTCTACAGAGGTCGTCTCAGCCTGCACCATACACCTGGGCTCTTTCCCTCAAAGTCAGGAGCTCGGAGCCAGCCCCTGCTGCTCTCCGGAGAGCCACGAACACTGCCCCTGCTGGAGACCAGGACAGTGCTTTGTTAGGAGAACCCCAGCAGGCTAGATCAGACCCCAACCTTGGGCAGTGGCAGGCAGATAGATGGAGAAGAGGGGGCCGATGAAGGGCATTTTTTGGAAGTAAAATTAGCAAGCCCTGGTGACTGACTTCATATCTACAAGCAGGGTGCAGAGTGGTGTCAGATTTCGCGGGTTCTCCCAGTTTGAGGGGCCACCCTGCCTCGTCAGCAGAGGTGAAGAATCCAGGAGGAAGCGTTGATTTTTGGACACGTTGAGGGGAAGATGTGTGAGGGACCCCCGGTGGGACGTTCAGGGTCCAGTTTTGTGGCCCAGGGGTGCGAGCCAGCGGGCTGGGGGAGCGGAAACGTCCCGCCTGTCAAGGAGGCCGGGCAGGCACACAGCCTCTGCCGAAGGGCAGCTCTTCCCCAAGCGCAGGTCGGCCTCCGAGGAGAGGCCCCGCGGTTAAGGCGCCCAAGAGCCCTACCGCAGCTGTTCACGTTTATTAGGTTGATTCCAAAATACTGTCTGCCTCCCTGAATTTCTCTTTCAACCCATTGTTTAAAAATTCCCAAGGTAGGAGCAGACAGACTACTCCCCAAATGCTAAATTGGTCAAATTAGGGGGAAAGCTGTCTCTTGAACCTACCCCTGTGATTATCTGGTGCATATGGCGCTTGGCAGGCCAGCCTCCAGGCTCCGCCATATGTGCAGGTAGGTGGGGAGCGGGCGGCGGAACAATAGGCTTCTTCACTTCTAGAGAGATCTGAGCGCAATTCTTTGTACCCCTCTGTCCTCCTTCCTTGAAAAGTCCTTTAATTTGAAAAATGCATGTCAAGGCATGTTAGAAATGTATGGGAATGGAAATCAGAGCCTCGCCTAAGAATCACGATGGTATTATAATTATAGTATCAATGATTCTAGCTAGTACACATTGCAGGATTACTATGACTCAAACACTATTATTTTTTTCCCTTAGGAAATACAGCTTTCTACTAAGACATGCGTACGTGTGTATTTGTATTAATATATGTATGTAAGATATATATTTCTAATATATATATCAACTATATATATATATATATATATACAAATATATACCCCACCCCCACCCCATAGGACTGGAGGTTGAGTCTAGGCTCTTTGCACTGAGTTACACCCCAGCCCCTCCCCCTGTCTTAAAGTCACCCAGTTGCTCACACTGGGCCTGAACTTGCAACCCTCCTGCCTCAGTTTCCCAGTGTGCCAGGATCACAAATGTGCATCGCCATCCCCAGCCAGATGTATGATTTTTTTTTTTTTGGTACCGGGGATCAAAAACTCTGGTCCTTGCACTTGTGCAGCAGGTGGCGAAACCACTGAGCTAAATCCCCAGCCCCGAGATGTATGATTCTTAAACCCCAGAGAACACACAATTCAAAATTACCTTCCTCCTTAAAAGTACAGGCTGTGGATTCAGCGTTCCAATTGCCTCTCATTAACCTGGAGTCGTTCTAGGCAGGCTGCATGACATCTCTGCATCCTGGTTTCCTCATTTGTCTTAGTATCTTCCTCCCAGATGTATCACGGGGGCCCAACGTCATACCATGTGGAAAGCACTTAGAAACATAGTAAAAGCTCAATAAATTTAGCTACATGTTCTCCCTACATATACTATCTCACGAAGTTTCTTTTTTGTGCCTCAAAGTTGTTGTTGGGGAACAAAAAAAGGAATATATTTATAAATAGAAGCCAGCACGATTATCTTTGGGCCTCAGCTAATCCTCAAGATTGAGTCTTCCTCTAACACTCTGAGCCCTGGCACCAGTGAACTCTCTGCACTTTTCCATGCACATTTTCCCAGCCTGTTTCTCTTCATTCAGGCTACCTGCCTGTTTATGTTTTGAAAAGAGATTTCCTTTGAAAACAGAACATGCCTATAATGTCTCTTTAGTACAGCATATTTGGGATGCTAGCAGATTTCGTTAAGTTGTTGACCAAATGGGGCTCTCACCATTTTCCTACTTTTATTCTCAAAGCATTCAGTTTCACTTTTAAGAAAGTTATTCAAAATCCCTTACCGAGTGGAAGATGCCTGTCCATCTCCTGCCTGACATTTTATTAAGAATTAAAAATAATGAAGCCAGCAGAGATGTGGACGGAGACTAATTTGGAAACCTGGCATGATTGCTTATAATTTGTTGCCAATGTGGTATTTGTGGGGGAAGGGAGGTCGGAAGCAGGACGGCACCGCCATGCTCACCCAGGCTTTGAATTAATGGAGTAACAGCTGAACTAAGTGTTCAGAGTGAACACATCAAAGACTGTAGTCTTTGAGATACCATTTCTTCTATTCCGTGATGTCAAAGGTGGCTGCAAATATATCCAGCGCTTTCTGGGTGGCATTGTTTAGGATGCTGGGCCCAGCAGATGGCCCCCAAATGCACCTCAGCCTGATAGAGCAGGGACCACATGTAATTGCATAGTCTTCTCATTAGCAAACAGAAAAAGAAAAAAAAAAGGCAAGGATGAGAAAGGAGAGAGATGAAAAGAATACACAAAGACATTTACATATTTACATTGTCTCCCTCACATTTCAAATTCTCCCTTAGCTGAAGTGTCAGTGGGCTTGCTTTTCTCCTTCTGTTTGTGTGTTTACTCGTGCTAAATAGATTATGATAATCAGGCACATAAATGCATGCAACTGTTATTATGGCATTTTAATCACAGAGTTTTTCACTGGAAGCCTTCATTAGAATTCTCATAATCTTACTTGTTAGTGTAACAAACAGTAATAAATGCCAAAGAGCTTGGATTAAGGCAGGGGCCTTCAGACTTTAAAAGAGGAATATGGAAATGTTGTCAAATCTCTACTTTATTTATTGAAATGTCACATAAACAGTTCGGGACTCTAAATATCTCACTCATTATAAGGATAGGGAACTAGGCAAACTGAACATTATAATTATGTCTTTCTACTGAGCATTACTAACATATGCCTTCCATCCACACCAACTAACTCTTTTGAAATGATCGGATGGGCCAATGCATTGTCCTGGCCATAATTTATTATTGGGATAAATTGGAGAAACTTATTAACATTATATAATTTCATTAATTTGTTTAGTGGCAAATATATGTGAACACGAGCATGTGTCAAAACTTCCTAATTCTCATTGATTTTCAATTTGACAAGGTTATTTAGCAAGTGGCTAGGAAAAATTGCAGTTCATTTTTTTTTTAATTCCAGTGAGCAATATAGGCCTGTGCTTGAGAAGAAGAATCACTCTTTCTGAAAACAGTGTGGTCTTGCAAACAGGTATATATCTTGGGACATATTAGATGACCATCCTGGTGTTACCCAAGCCCAGAATTTAGATGTGGTTATATCAGTCCCAGGGGAAACTCCTTACTTGGGTTCTCTGTGTGAGGAACTATCCAAGACTTAGTGTCTTAAAACAAGAGCAATATATTTTTTCTCATGATTCTGGCAAAGCAGCTCATGGAGATGCCCCAACAGAAAAATTCAAGCCTGATCCAAAGGGCATCTCTTCTCAACTTCACATTCAGTAATATCATGTAGGCAACCGGAAATTGGCCAGCATGGGACCATCCACACCATAAGGGATTGGCTGCACTTTTATCCCTGCAAAGCCCATTACTGAATATTTCTCAGCACATCACTGTCCCGATCCTTGAATTATGCCTGGGCAACCTTATTACACCTTCATTCCAGAGAACCACAAAGTGGTTCTTAACTTGGTGTGTATGGAATCTATCCGAGGAGCCTGGGTACTTGCAAACACTCACCCCTCTCCTCCCCTCCCATCTTTTAATCATAATGTATGGAACGTGTTAAGAACCCAATCAGTGCTTGAGTAAATGAATGAACATGATTTAAACGTGGATCATAGTATCACAATTTCACAGTTGAGGAAACCGAGGACAGGTATGTTAAGAAACTTGCCCAAAAGATGTAGCCAGTTGGTAAGAGAGCCAGGATTCAAGTGTAGGTCTGCCTGACTTTTGCTTATGGACTCAAATACGTACAATGAGCTGACCTGTTGGAGGTGACTGACACCATAGATTTCCAGTGCTGGCCTCCCTACCAAGGAAGGGCTAATGCCAGCAACCACTTTGGCCCAGCTGTAATGATGCTCTTAGTGAGCCCTCCTGGGCTCAGCATGGTGGACTCAGATTGTGAGCTTGCAGAACTAGGCCTTAACTCTGCAGCTCCAAGACCAGGGGCAGCATTGTTTAAGATTTTGGGGGCATGGCTTTGGGGTGTGAAAGCTTTGGGCTCAAATGCCACCTCAGGCTCTTTGGTGTCCTCCTGTACTAAGGAGGACTTATCCCATGGGGTAACCCACACAATCACTTCAGATATATGTGAGCAGCACCTACACATACCAGGTCCTGAGCAAGTTGCCAGGGGCACTAATGAAGGCATTAAAGGGTCCAGGTCCCTTCCTTATGGAGTTTAAAGACTTCTGAAAAATGCGAAAGATGAAGCACTTAAGGTTCCACCCTCAGCATGTAGGAAGGGCTTGCATTGATTGGAATCCCTTCTCTTGTAAATGACAGATGCCCAATACAGACAGCTTTGATAGAAGGAGGGGTTTGTGTGCTGACACAGCGAGCAGCCTACCTCTCACTTCTGCTGTCACTGATGTCTGACTCTCACTTCTCACTTCTGCCTTCCTTGGTGTAGTCTCCTCCACGAGCAGTTCCAAGCCTTTGCTCTGCCAGCTTGACCACTGTAGCAGCAGAAGAATTTTCACTTCTAAAGGGTCTCAGAGTTGACTCTTCTTGGTGCCAATCAGGACACATGCTGGTTCCAGAGGCTTCATGGAGACCTGTTTGGCCAGGCTCAGACCACACGTCAGCCTTGATTGGGTGAGCAGAAGTCCAGCTCCAAGAGACCCAAATGGACTTTAGATGGGGGAGGGATGATTGCCCCTTATCTCCCTCTCCAATGAGAAGCTAGCACCAAGATAGAGAGAAAAGATGACAGGTTGTGTTATTATTAACACAGCAACCTGTTATGTTGCAGGCTCAGGATCAGAGGCTGACAGAGCTGGAGGTCTTAGCATCTGTACATCTGAGGCTCCGCCACCTCCCTCAGTTGTGGAAGCACCGGCCTAAGGAGACATGTGCAGGCTGAGAGGAGGGGGCAGTCGGTCCTGATTAATCCTAGTGGGGTTAATGTCAGGTGGACACTCAGCACCAGGTTGTCCCTCTGTTTCAAGGAGAGGCTCCTATGAGCCTGTGGGGACAGCTGGCAGCCTTGCAAGCCCTGGGGTCAGGGTCTAACATTTAACGGTGCAAGTTCAGGTGCTATAAAGTACAGGTACCTACTCCTATCTGACCCGGGCCTTGTTTGGTCCTGGCTGTGTCACTTTCACCATGGCTAACTGGGAAGCCAGAGGGCGAGCCTGCTGGAGTTGTGAGGACTGAGTTCATGGATGTGCCCACAACGGTCACTCAGTTCTTCACGGATGACTATGATGATGTTATGAGGAGTGAAGATGGAAAGCTCACTTGGTGAGCAAATGGCCATCAATCAGTTCGTGGGCCCTCCCTGATCGATAGATGGGCTGTTTACCCAGCTCTTTCACTGCCCTTGCAAGCTCCGTCTGGGTCTCACCCAGGGGCCAAATGACTTTAAAGGGCTCAGTCACCTCACACAGTGCTCTTCTCAAGAGGCACCTGGTAGGGACACTCTCTTGACACTTGCGGGTGAACTGGCCTGTCCTCTGCCCAGCACAGACTCTGGCCACTTACTCGTGTCGCCATCACACTGACGTGGACAGAGCAGATGGCTCCTCTGGCACCTCTGCTCTCTTCTTGGCTGTCCTGAGCATGGTAACAGCCCCACTAGAGCTCAGGAAGGAGGACAGTACTCTGTAGATCAACCTGGTTTAGTGGTTATCATTGCTAGAAAGCGGTCATGTAATGTAGGATTACATGGAAGTGTTGGGTGACATGAGGCTTGGGAATGATCCCAGGGGTGGGTCCAGCCTTCCCATCTCTTAGGGCAGAAGAAACAAAAGTCATTGTACTGAGCTCCTGAGCAGAGCTACCTCAGAAGGAGCCAGAGACACGGAGCCCTAGGATTCTCCAAGAACCCTGGGTATGGTGGGCTCACAGTCTACTTTTTGGTATGCTTTGCAGAATGCAGAGCTCACCATTTATGCTGCCAGAACAAAATACCATACACCGAGTGGCTTATAATGAACAGTTCTGGAAGCTGGGAAGTCCAAGGTCAAAGCACTGGAAGATTCAATATTTGGTGAAGGCCTCATGGACAGGAACTTTCCCTCTGTTTTCACATGGTGGAGGGGGCAAACAGACTCCCTGGGTCCTTTCCCCATCCCCCAATTTTTATTCCTTATTAGTACACATTTACAGTACACAATGATCACATTCCTCATGGGGAGTATGTGGGATAACACATCTCGTTCTTTTATTCTCTTTCTCTCTCCTTCCCCTCTCCCTCCATCTATTGGTTCCCTTCCTATTTGCAAAAGATCTATCCCCCTACTTCCTGTTATCTATCTTTTATTTTGCTCTTTAATTCAGTGATATTTTGCAATTCTCATATAAGAGAAACCATGTGATATTTAAGCTTGTGTGTCTGATTTGTTTCACTTAGCATTATGGTCTCAAGGTGCATCCATTTTCCCACAAATGACTCAAGTTTATTGTTCTTCACAGCAAAGTAGTATTCCATTGTGCATAAATGCCATATTTTCTTTATCCATTCATCTGTTGATGGACATGTAGGGTGCTTGTAAGATTTAACTATTATGAGTTGTGCTGCCATAAACATGGGTATGCATGTATTACTGTAGTATGTCTTTTTTTTTTTAACTCTCTCTTTTTTTTGTACCAGGAATCAAACTCGGGTCCTTGTGCTTGCAAGACAGGTGGCAAAACCACTGAGCTAAATCTCTAGCCCTTATCTTTAACTCTTTTGAGAAGAGATCTAAAAGGGGAATAGCTGGGTTGAATGGAATTTTTAGTCTTTTGAGGAATGTCCATACTGATTTCTTTAATGGTTGTGCTAGTTTACATCCCCACCAATGGTGTGGTATGGTTGCCTTTTCCCTACATTCTTGCCAGCATTTGTTATTATTTGACTTCTTGATGACCATTGTTCTTTCTAAGTAAAATGGAATCTCAGAGTTGTCTTAATTTGCATTTCTCTAATGGCCAGAGATGTTGAACATTTTTTCATCCATTTATTGGCTACTTGTACTTCTTTTCAGAAATGTCTGTTCATTTCACTTGCCCATTTTTTTGGTTGGATCTTTTATTTTGAAAGGGTTTAATTTTTTTAGTTCATTATAAAGTCTAGATATTAGCCTTCTGTCTCAGAAATAGCTGGCAAAATGTTTTCTCCTTTCTGTAGGTTGTCTCTTCATTCTGTTGGTTGTTTCCTTTGCTGTGCAGAAGATTTTTCATTTGATATGATCCAATTTGTTGATTCTTGATGTTTTTTCTTATGCAACTGGGGTTCTGTTTAGAAAGTCTTTGCTTATACCTATGTGTCCAAGAGTTCTGCCTATTTTATATTCCAGCAGATTGTTTTTGTTTTAATATTTAGATCTTGAATCTATTTTGATTTTATATTAGTACACGGTGAGACCTATGGGCCTAGATTCAATCTTCTGCATATGTATAGCCAGTTTTCCCTGCACCATTTATTAAAGAGGCTATCCTTCCTCCAGTGTATGTTTTTGGCCCCTTTGTCAAAGTTCAGAGAGCTGAATTGCCTGGAGTTATTTCTGCATTCTCTATCCTGTTCCACTAATACACATGTCTGTTTCTGTGGCAGTACCATGCAGTTTTGTTTTCTTTTGTTTTATCACTGTAGCTTTGTCGTGTAATTTTATACTCAGGATTGTGATGCCTCCTGCTTTGCCCTTATCATCTCGGATTGCTTTTGCTGTTCTGGGTCTCTTCTGGTTTCATGTGAATTTCAGGATTGTTTTCTCTAGTTCTGTGAGAAATACTGGTGGTATTTTTTTTCAGGACCAGGGATTGAACTCAGGACCTTGTGTTTGCGAGGCAGGAGCAGTACCACTGAGTTAAATCCCCATCCCTGGTGGTATTTTGATTTGGATTGTGTTAAATCTATATACCCATTTTTGGAAGCATGGCCATTTTGATAATATTAGTTCTTATCCAGGAACAGGGGATATCTCTCCATTTTCTGATATCCTCTTCAATCTCCTTTTTCAGAGTACTATAGTCCCCCCACCCCGCCCTGGAACTGGGGCTCAAACTCAGAACCTTGCGCTTGTAAGGCAGGTGTGTTGCCACTGAGCTAAATCCCCAGTCCCCCCGGAGTACTGTAGTTTTTATTGTAGAGGTCTTTCACTTCCTTGGTTAGGTTAATTCCTAAGTATTTAATTTTTCTTGTTACTATGATGAATGGTATTGTTTTCCTAATTTCTTTTTCAGTAAGTTCATTATTGTTTCAGAAGAATGCTATTGATTTTTGTGTGCTGATTTTTTATCCTGCTATTAAGTTGCTTAAGTTGGTTATTAATTCCAGGAATCTTTTGGACCCAATTTTTGGGGGCCTTCTAATATGGAGGATCATATTGTCTGCAAATAATGATAATTTGACTTCTTCCTTTCCTACAGATATCCATTCTATTTCTTTCTCTTGGTCCTGTGGCCTCTTTTTTAAGGATAATAATCCCATTTATAGGGCACGATTTTCCAAATCGAATCATCTCCCAAAAGTCCTGCCATGTAATACTGTCATTAGGATTTTGACATAGGTGTTAAGGCAAACAGAAACATCTGGGCTGTATTGTAATGGGTGCTACTGGCTGGTTGTCTAAACTTCATCTCCTCTGTCTTCCCTGTTATGGAACCTCAGTTTTGCTCAAGTATCCATCCCTTGGAGAAGATCACCTGATGCTCTTCTAGGGGATAAATTCTGAGTCAAACCTAGTTATCCTTTAGTTTTACTCAGGAATGTTTTGCCATTTTCAGTGTATAAGTCAAGTACATCTTTTACTAGATTTATCCATAAACACTTATTTTTAGGACATTATAAAAGGTACTTTGTTTAAATTTCCAATGATTTGGTGGTAGTATGTAGAAGTACAATGAACTTTTGCATACTGACATTGTGTCCTGCCATCTTGCCAAATTCACTCATTAAATCTAACAGCCTTTCCATAGCTTCCTTAGGACTTTTTATGTAGGTAATCATGCCATCTTTAAGGAGTAAGCTACTTACAAATGGTCAGGTCTATTGCTTTATTTCTGATATGAATGCCTTTTATTTCTCTTTCTTGCCTTACTGCTCTGGTTGGAATCACCCATGCAATGTGGATTAGAACTGATGAGAACAGATATCTTGTCTGATTCCTAATCTTAAGGAGGAGGTATTCATTTTTTTCATCATTAAGTATAATAACAGCTGTTTTCTTCTATTCCTAGTGTGTTTCTATCAAGAATGCACACTATAGGGCCGGGGATTTAGCTCAGTGGTTCCAGCACCTGTCTTGCAAGCTCAAGGTCCTGAGTTCAATCCCTGGTACCAAAAAAAAGAAAAAGAAAAAGAAGAAAGAAAAAGGAATGCACAGTACATTCTATCAAATGTTTTTTTCTGTATCTATTAATGTGATTGTATGATTTAACCTTTTAAATCTGTTATGATGGTAAATTACATACCTGGTTTTCAAAATTTAAACTAACCTTGTATTCCTGAAGTAATTGGTCATGATATATTATCTTGTCTACAGATTATTGGTTTTAACTTGCTAAAATTCAGAAGTTTTTGTGTTCATATTGAGGAGGGATATTGGTCTATAAAGAAGAGTAATAACCCTATTTTGTTGTTAAGAAAATTGAGGCTGAAAAGGATTACAAAAGATTCTACAATATGAATAGCTAATTGTTGGGGCCAGAATTTGAACTGGTGTTAATCTATTTTGAAAAATTTCACAGTTTCCATTGTAACCTGCTATATCTCAACTGAAAAGATGCAAGTTTATACTTAGTTTTTAGGTATACTCATTGGTGAACTAAACCAAACAACACTGTGAGTGAATAATATATGATATCTACTGTAAGTTACTGTCATATGTAATATCTTAGTTACTTTTCTCATTGCTGAGACAAAATACTTGATGCCCAAAGTTAAAGGGGGAAAGGTTTATTTACCTCACAGTTTGTAGAGGTTTCAGTCCATAATCAGCTGGCTCCAAGGCAGAGTGGCACATGGCAGAGGGACAACAGTTCATGGCAGGCTGAAGGTACCAAAAACAAGGAACCTTAACAACATCTTTCTGCTCCTTTTATCTTCTGATGACTATTTATTGTGGGTAGAACTTGCACCCTTAATCCTAGTGCCCTTGAACCTTAAATTACACCATGAATCAATCCCAGTGTCCTGCACTCTAGATCCAGCCACTTCTGAATTAAAAGCCCCACCTATGACCACATGAGGCTTTGAAGGAGACAGCTAAACACAAGCCATAACACAAAGTGTTACATTTTAAGTAGTGTTTATTGGCTGAATACTGGGTCCTGGATGTGCTGCAGAGTCAGGCAATCAATATCTTTGGTCTCCAGGCCTTGCACACTGTGGGGCTCAAAGGCTTCCATGGCTACAAGATCAGACATTGTTTCTCCCACACTATCTTAGGCTGTTCCTGCTGCTATAATAAAACACCAGAGACTGGGAAATTTATAAACAACATAAGTTTCTTGCTCACAGTTACGGAGTCTGAGCAGTTCAGGGTGCTGGAGGCTTTGTGTGTGGTGAGAGCTCAGTCTCTGCTTCCACGATGCTGCCATGAATGCTGTGTCCTCACATGACAGAATGTGGGAGCACAAAAGGGGTCAATGCCATGTGAGGTCTTGGTAAGGCATTAGTCTCATTAAGGATGGAGATCTCACGGCCTGATCACTTCCTGAGGGCTCTACTCTTAACGCTATCATATTGGTGATTAAGTTTCAATATATGAATTCTGGGGAACACATTCAGACCATAGCACACACTTTGGGGAGCACTTTGGAAGCTAACCCAAGCTGAGGTCATTACAAAGCAAAGAATCCCCTCCTCAGCGCAAAACAAAACAAAAGTCAGACAAGTGGTTAGTAGAATGTGAATTTTTCATGGTGATTCAATGAATATTTTCTGAGGGACTGTTTTCTGCCAGGTACCACTTTCAGTCCTGGAATATAACAAAAACAAAGTTGATAAAGTCTTTTTCCATATAGATCTTACATCTTAACAAACAATAGAGTAACATGCCCAAGTGACCTTATGAACAATACATCACAGCACTCAAATGGAAGAAGGTTTGAGGGAACACGTTATAAAGTGAGTGAGCACCTAGTGACATCCTGTCCAGGTAGCACTGTCCTCTCGGGGCAGAACCTCAACGTGTCTCTGCTTGGTGAGTGCCAAGCTCTAACTGCCTTAATCTTTTCTTTGTTTACTGAGCTCTGTATTACAGTAATCTTCAGACATAAAAAAGTAATACAGAGAACCATTCAGCTCTTTAATGAGGAAGCTTGAATACTTATCAAATAGGATCATCATCCTTCATCTATACCTCTGCCACTCCCCCGTTCCTGGATAGCTTTATACTTAGCCCAGATATCAAGCACTTTTATTTGTAAACATTTCAGCATACACTGTTAATACATTATTATTATATTTTAAAATCAATCATAATATTGTATCACACCTAAAAATAACATTAATTCCTTAATATCGTAAATATTATCATGTTCATGTTTTCCTAGTTGTCTTACACTTTTTTATAGATTGTTTGAGCCAGGATCCCCACAAAGTCCTAATTTTGCAGTTGCTTAAAATGACTTCTTTTAAATCTTTTATTCTGTATAATTTCCTCCTTTCTTTTTTGACTCCTACCTATTTGTTGTTTTTAAAGAAACTAGATCCTGTGACCTATAGAGATTCCCATGGCCTGGATTCCCATTGTGTCATTTAATGTGTTCCTCTATCCTTTGTGTTCTTACTAATTCAGACAAATAATGATCAAAAATATGGTGAGTGTCCAAATAAAAAAGTTTTATTTTAGTAAAAGACAATGCCATTAATCCCCTAAAAATATTAGCCCTCACTTCAAACATAATTACCCTATCATTCTTGTCAGTTTCTGAAGCAGTTCTGGAAGTGCTCTTTCATGAATGTCTTTATGAGGTAAAAAGCAAAACAAAACAAAACAATGAATGCTGCTGTCAAATGCAATCCTCTGATAAGATAGGCTTATAAAAACATTACAGTGCGTCCTCATTCACTGTATTGACTGGATCTGGTGCTATGGAACTTTTGGCTCCTCCCCAAAGTCAAAACGACCATGAAAGGTAAGCATTTTGAATTGATTCAGGACACTGAGGCAGCCACAAGAGTGCAACTAAAGGCACAAAAGAGGACTTCCAGAACTGCTTCAGAAAGTGACAAGAATGATGGGTGTGTTTAAAGCGAGGGGGAATCCTCTGAGGGGAAGTATTTTCTCCAATCACCATTTTTGGATGTTTTCCAATTCTGAGGTGCATTGTTCTTTCAGTTTTTATCATTTTCTTTTCATTAGTTTTAGAATATTTGACATGTTTTATGGACAGTTCTTCCTGGTGTGCTTTCCTGGTGTTTGTAGAAACTTTATTCCTTTTCCTCTTAAAACAACTTTTAGTGGTTTTCCACCACAGTGCTTTTCTACTGTTCATTTTCCTAATGAGAGGGATTTTCCTGTACTTTCAGCAGCTGAGTGTCTGCTAGGACAGCCTGTCTAGTTTAACACACTCTCGCTGGCTGGAACCACTGGTAGTCCACTCATGACTGTCCTTTTGGGCCCCTTGAGCCACCAGTGGTACAAACGGAGCTAATAACTTTTACCAGTCTTTTTACTAATAAAATTAATAAAAAGTCTGTAAATGGGCTGAATCTAGTTAGTTGTTTGAATTTGAATAATTACTACCCAAATATAAAGATCACCATTCATTCAATAAAAAATTATTACATAACCAACACATTTATTTCATTAAATTAAAAAAATTCATTTATATTTGTGAATTTTTTAAAAACATTTTATACATGCAGGCGGCTGATTTGTGCAGAGTGCGCAAAATGTCATAATGAGTTTGGCTTTTTTTTGCAGCCACAGCAGCACCCATTATTTTCAGATGGTCACGTGGAGGTTCAAGGTGGTGGGACAGTTGAAGTCAAGGCAGAGGCACCCAACAGCCAGACGAAGGACTTAGGCCCCGTCATGAGCACGAAAGACAAAGCTCTGGAGCTCTTGTTTCTTTCCCAAAGAAACAAAAATCTGCAGAGTTTTAGAGCAGCACCGTCTTTCTCTCTCACACCCCTATTTATTGGATCTTTTTTCCTTGTCTTGGCCCAGATGCTCCTCAGCGAAAGCTTGTATTCAAAGCGGCTCTGCTCACCTTTCGAGTGTTGAGGGCCCAGAGCACACCAGCGCCATCAGGCCCTTGCGTGCTCGTGGCTTTGCACTAAGCCCTGTGTGGGGCTTGCAGAGCCCTCTCCTGATTCTTCCTGCTATGCCCTCCAGTGAGCACCTACTAGTGATTGCTCCATCTTTGGCATCTTTTTTTTTTTTGTCTGCAGTACCGGAATCAAATTCAGAACCTTGCGCTTGCGAGGCAGATGCTGCACCAGTGAGCTAAATCTCCAGCCCCACCCGTGGCATCTTTGAACCAGCACCTTCTCCTCTCCCCCCACTGCCACTGCTACAGCATGAGTCTGGAACCATTGATACTTCGTCCAAATCTGTTAGTATTTTGTGTTCTCAGGGATCACCTCCTCTCCAGTTCAGTTGTAAATATTGTTCATAGCTCTTTTGCTTTGCTATTATAGTTGTTTTCATATTTCATGGAGAGATATGGGAAGATCCTAAAATTACCTAGCCATTTACTGTTCCCTTTTACTTCCTCTTGGTACCCAGTGCTATGGTTTGAACGTTTGTGTCCTTCCAAAGCTCATGTTGAAACTTCACCTCCAGTACAAAAATAGCGAGAGATGGAGCCTTTAGGAGGTGACCATCTCGAGACTAGGATTAGTGACCTTCTAACAGACTCAGGAAGCCTGCTGGCCTCTTTCTGCCCTCCCACCTCAAGGGGGGCCCTTGCCAAGACTTCTCTCTGCCATTTGGACTTTGAACCTCCAAAATCATGAGCAAAATAAACTTCTCTTCATAAGTTATTCTCCTTTGGTAGTTCAGTGTGAGGTATACTTACATAGGAAGTGAAAGGAAAATTGCTAATTTTTTTTTAATCCTAGCAAACTGCCCGGGAATTCCTTAGTATACAGCACCCTCAGATCTGCACCTGACTCCAGCCTGGCGTTGTGGAGGGAGAACCACACAGCCCCTTTCCACCCCGCTGGCCCCTCCTCCGCCTCTGTCTGTGCCCCCCTTTCCTCTGCTTCCTGGGTGGTGCCGGGCTATGATGTCCTGAACACCAAGAGTGAGGCTGAACATATGTGAACCTTTCCTAATCCTGCTAATCTTCCTTCAAAAACCTTTCAGAGTGTAGGCAACATCCAGATTGTAAAAAGAGAGCTGGAGCAAGCCGCTGGATTTTAATGACAAGTAATCCTTGTCCAAGGGGGAGGCAACAGCTACCTCCGCTGGAGATGAAGCAGATGAGCTGCAGCAGGTAGAAATAATTCCCACATTATCGCCTGTAATCTCTGTCGTTCAGGGGCAGATGAGGTCCGAATGCAGGGAGAAATCCACTGTGCTTTTAAACTGGAGAAGTGCATTCACGTTGGCTATTAGGTGGTAATTAGTTGTAACACAGAATTACTGCGGCACAATGGTGACAGGAGCCTTACAAGGCTTTGATTAGAGAAAATGAATGGATGCTACTTGTGAGCTAGGAAATCTGTTGTGATGCGAGCACAAGTTGAGATGGCTCTCTATCTCCTTCCCCTCTCCCTACAGAGAAGGTACCGAACTCCTTCAGATTCAGAAAGCGACTCCTTATAGCTAAGCACATGTCTCCCTGCTGCTAGCATTCCTCCTGCTGCCACTGATGGGTCCTTGGGTTTCACCAAAGTAAATGGAAGTGACTTTGTAGATTTATTGACAGAATTGAATCACAGAGATTACAGATCTTTTAAAAAGTGATAGTGGCGGAAGACTGATGGAGGCAACGTATCACGTATGCAAGGCTGTAAAACTGAAAATCGAAATTGTACACTGAGAGACATATGCTCATGGAAATTGGACTCCCAAGAGACAGATATCCAGGGCTGGGGAAGAAAGCACTAGTCCTTTAGAAATGGTTTGCCAGAGAAATAGCCTATTTATTTATTTACTTATTTATTGTGGTACTGTGGATTGAATCAGTGCCTTTGCACTGATCTACATACCTACCTCCCTTTATTGTTATTTATTATTTATTTATTTTAATTTATGGTACTGGGCATCAAACTCAGGACCTTGTGCTTGCGAGGCAGGCACCAGAACCACTAGGCTAAATCTCCTGCCACCTGCTTTATTTTTATTTTGAGACAGGGTCTTGCTAAGATGCCCAGGCTGGGCTTGAATTTATGATCTTCTTGCCTCAGCCTCCCAGAGTCCCAGGATTACTTGTATGCACAACCACGCCTGGCTTATAGTTTCTCTTTATAGAGCCTCTTTTCCTCTGGGCTCCAAACCCTGGACCAGTGATCCCCCATGGGGTAAAGATGTATCCTGCTGCTGCACCCCCCCCCCCATCATCTCCCAGTGACAGCTGACAGCAAAGCCTCCCTGCGCCCCCTGGGGAGATTTGCAGGTCGAGGTGCTGGGGATTTCTCAGCAAATGGAGTCGCACACTGTTCACATCTGTCTTTTCTAAGCTCTGCCTACAGTCTTAGCAGGGGAGGGATAAATGATCACAGGGGACTAGTTAGGGATTTTGAGCTTACTACCTGTGTACCTTCGCCAGAGAAGCCAGACTAGTAAACAAACTCAATAACTAAGCTTGGTGAGTTGCCCCCTTTCTCCTAGACCATAAACAAGGCTGCTATTCTGAGTAGATGTGGGTTCAGCTCTGGTTTCATGTATCCATATTCACAGTTACATCTGTCATTTACTCTGGTTAAGTGTATATACAGAGAGGCAGGCAGACACAGAGACAGTTTCCACATGTAAGTATAGTGTATTGCCTTAATTAACTTGATACATATTGGTAAAATTAAGGCAGTTCTGTTGCTTAAGTCAAATCGTCCCCTTTGGACTAGCAATGGGTTTTTTTCGCCTAATGTTCTCCCTTCTTTCCCACGATGTTAACTCCTCTTAATTTTGCAGTTTACTTGCTGTGTAACCTCTGGGGGGCTCTGTTTCCTTTTCTGAAAAGCTGAGCCGATTAACCCATCCACCTGAATGTCTAAAGATATGTAAGGATGTATAAAGATATAATAAGTGAAACCAGTTTGACTCTTGTATTTCTCTCGGGGCTCCTTGTCTCTCGCTCTGCTTGGCTTCTGCTTCTGGTTTAAATTGCATTTTTTTCCTACCTTCTCTTGGGCTTAGGCCATCACTGTGGCTTCTAATTCGCCCTAGATTTGGACAGCAGTCAGAGCATGGTAGCCCTTTCAGTGAGTTTTTTAGGTGATTCTAAGTTCAGCCCCATTACAATGTCCACTTTACACACTCTAAAAAAACAAATCACAGAAACAAAAAACTAAATTCCAGAGGTTGGAGCTTGGCTTCCAAATCGGGAATAGGAAGAAATGCATCTGGAGGAGTGTGGAGCAAACAAGTGGCAATGAGGAAATTAGTACCAACAGCGAGAACTGTGAGTCCTAATTTTTATTACCTCTGGTCCTTTTTGTTACTTATTGGCAGCTGGGGCTTTGCTGGTCTCATCAGTAAAATGAGATTATGATGGAGTGTTATGAGAGTCCTAAGAAATAATATATGTAAAATTTCTTTTTTCTTTTTTTGGTACCAGCGATCAAACTTGGGTCATTGCGCTTGTGCTTGTGAAGCAGGTGGCGAAACCACTGAGCTAAATCCCCGGCCCTTATAAAAGTTCTTTATGAAATGCAAAGAAAAGCACAGTAGTATGAATTTAGCCCAGCAGGAGCTCATATACACACTGTCAGCAGTTTACAGTAGAAATGACTCCGAACTTGGATACAGGCCACATGTCTAAAATTGTGAACTCCCCAGTAGGATTTGTAGTTTTAGAAGGTGAACTACACACATCTTGAAGGCAAGATATTGATCTGTTCATCTTTGTATCTCTAGCATGTAATACAGCAATTGTATTTTAGCATGTGCTTAGTAGTTCTTAATGAAAAGGAAGAAGAGAGAGACAGAGAAAGAGGGAGAGAGAAATGGAAGAACTTTGATGTTTGTGTTAGTCAGCTTTCCTTCACTGTAACAAATATCTGACATAATCAGCTTATAAAGAAAAAAGGTTTCTCTTGGCTCACGGACTAGAGGTTTCCATCTATGGTCAGCTGGCCTGCATTGCTCTTGGGCCTGTCACAAGGTAGCACATTATGATGCAAGCACAAGGCAGAGCAAAACTGCTCATCTCATCATGAGGCTGGGATAAAAACCATGGAAGGGGGCCAGGGTCCCTTCATCCTCCCTAAGGGCACACCCACAAAGATCTAAGCCCCTCCCACTAGGCCTCACCTCTTAAGGATTTCACTACCTCCTAATAGCTCCAAGGTGGGGACAGAACCTTTAATGCACAGGCCTTTGAATCTCGGAAGCAATCTATATGCCCATCAACAGATGAATGGATAAAGAAAATGTGGTGCTTACACACAACAGGATACTACTCTGCCATAAAAAAGGATAAACTTCAGTCATTTGTAGGAAAATGGATGCACCTTGGGACCATAATATTAAATAAATCAGACACACAAGCTTAAATATCTCATAGTTTCTCTTATCCAAAAGTCCAAGTCCTAAATAAAGAATAAAATAAAAGGTAATAGGAAGTAGGGAGAGGGATCTTTCTCAAATGGGAAGGGGATCAAAAGATAAAGAAAGAGAGTGAGGAGGAGGAAAGATGCCACCATGATGGCAGGGGAAGGGGACGTGAGAAAAACTGAGCTGTGTTATGTCCAGGCACCAGCTCCCCACGAGGAATGCAATCATTGTGCACTGCCAATACGTACTGTAAAAAAAGATCCAAACTGCAGCAATACCCAGTCTCTCTGGGCTTCAAATAAACAGCTTTTATTTTTAAACAGTGTGAAACATTCCATAGGAAAAGTACTAAATGAATATTACACTGAATAATATCATTCTAGATTCACAACTTTCTTTGTCAATCAACATTATATATTTTTATGGTTGTGAAGAGTCTACCTGTACTTTCCAGTTTTACTTCTTTCTAATTGTACAAATAATCCTGGAATTGTCTTACATATTTTTAAAAAGCCAATCAATTAGAAAGTATATGACATGCAAAGTCAAGTTCCCAAATACCTTATCTCAGGAAAACCCTGCTGACAGTTTAGTAAGTTAAACATGTTTTTGTTGTTTTTATGCTTTGCAGCCATCGTAGGCCTGCTTTGAAAAAGGAGTGGAAGGAACTAATGATGTATATACATAAATAGTTATGTAATTGTTAACCAAATTTAAATGTATTTCAGTTTAAGTAGTACATCTTAAATCATCATTTTTTAAAATGTATGTTTTAATTCCTTCATTGGTTCTCTTGGTTTTCTTATTTCTAATCCATCTACTTTCTATTTTGAACTTTTTTGGTTAAAAATTCTCAGACTTATTTCAGAAGAGTTGTAATAATATGTACACATTTCACTCAGGCCTCTCAAATGTTAACCTTTGATCACATTTGCTTAATCATTCATTTTTTTCTCTCTTTAAGCATACTCTGAACCATTTGAGAATAAGTTCCATTTACTTTTTCTTGATTTCATAGTTTTATTGTTATGTGTCCTGAAATTTCTTTGCTGATCAAGTCTGATGTTTAAATTACTTAGTTGCTGATATACTTTTAAAATTTCTAGTTTGATTGCTTTGAGGTCAGATATTTATATCTAACAGATATTTTATATCATTATTCAATAACATTTAATTTTTTTAATTTCAGAATTTTGTGAGTTTTCTGAAATTTGTATTAATACAATTAAGAGAAGCATGGGCTGAGCCCGCTACAGACAGGCAGGTCTGTGGACACGGTAGCAACGTCACGAGTCGTGCGGAATGCGCCGAATCAGCCTGCGCCCCAGCAGCCATCCAATGGACACCCCCGCTCCTCTGTACAGCCACCTGCTTCCACACTACAAAGGAGCAGAGGACACTGGGCCACCAGACCACTGTATTGGGTAAGTTGGAGTCATCTTCACCTCCCATCAGGACCGGGACTATCGTCAGGGGAAGGGCAGCTGGAACCTCCAATACAACTCTGCAGAGTTCAACCCTACGGAAGGACAGGGAGCTCAACTTGGGACTTGCAGCCAGAAATCTGCCTGAATCTCATGGGTCTGCAACTGGCTTGCTGAGACTCATTGACTTATATCTGCGCACTGCTACCCATGTTGTCTATTGTGACAGCAGAGACATACCCTGAAAGAGGCCCTTCATCTTCATGGTTAATTTTTATTCCCAAAATTAGTTTTATTATTTTGGTTTTTTCTCCTTTCTTTTCTTATGCTTCTCTTATCTTTAATTTTTTTCCCTACTCTTTGCAAATATTTGTTTTTCTCTCCTTTTTTCTCTTCTTTTCTTCTTTCTTTTTTACACTCACTCTCTTGCTCTCCCACATTGTTCATCTTCCCTTTTTGTCCCTGTTTTGGTCCTCATTCGGAGTTCTTCTTTATTTTCCTAGTATTCTCTTTTTCCTTCTCACCTGTGTCCTCTGGCCACACTGCAACCTTCCCCTATCCTTCTTCCCATCTGTCCCTCCCTCCCCAACCCCTTCTAACTCCCCATCCCAAAGGGTAAAGTTGTTATATTGAAGAGTTTATTCACTATATGTTGGGTTGGTCCTTGATCTTGATTTAAGTCACACAGCTAAAGGTGATAGATTGATTAATAACTACCACAAAATGTCATTTTCTAAGATGTACTTGATGCAATAATGTTGCTGATTGTATCACTTGGGCTAAGGTTTGGTATTGATCTAGTCGATGAACCCTCCTAGTATACGGAAAATGAGATAGCCTTAGAGTCATTAGAGACTCAAAACTTAAAGACCAGCTATATCTGGAAGACACCTCTGAGAAGCAATCATTCCATAAGGGCTCTAATTACAAGCAACAAAGATACCTACAATAAGCAATTTCAAACTATCAACCCAGGAGTTAAACCAAGGACAGTACCAAAACCAAAAATGAGAAGACATTTAAGCAAGGCCCAAACTCAGATTTCCACCCTACCAAGGGTAAATCCTGGGGGAAATGAGATGGAAAAGTCCCATAACCAAGAACCTGGATACTCTGAACTGATAGCACAGGAAGTAACAAAACAGATGAATGAGGCTCTAGAAAAATTCAAAGCAGAAATAATCTCCCAGGTATCCGCAGAGATGGTGAGCAGAGTGAAAGACATGATTAGAGGATCTAGAACAGAAACAGATTAAAAAAATAGATGAGCTCAGAAACATGCTGGAAGCCATGAATACCCAGCATAAGAAAGAAATGGAAACCATGATTGCCCAACATAAGAAAGAAATAGAATCCATGAAACAGATTCAAACAGATATTCAGGAGATCAAAAACTCCATTGAAAGTATCCACAGCAGATTAAGGGAATCTGAAGATAGAATATCAGATATAGAAGACAGGATCACGGTTAGAGACCATGAAAATAGAGATTTCTTAAAAATAGTAAGGGACTACGAGAAATCAATCCAACAACTGCTAGATGATGCAAAGAAGAATAACGTAAGACTGATAGGAGTCCATGAAAAAACAGGAGAAAGCACAATTGACATAAAAAAACTGTTCACAGAAGTAATAGTGGAAAACTTCCCAGACAGAGGTAGAGAATTGGACATACAGATAAGTGAGGCATATAGAACTCCAACTAGCCATGATCCAAAAAAATCTACATATAGACATCTAATAGTCAAGATCTCAGAAACCCAACAGAAAAACAAAATCCTACAAGCAGTTAGAGAAAAAAACCCAAATCACCTACAAAGGAAAGCCCATCAGAATCACAGCAGATTTCTCAACACAAACCCTCAAATCAAGGAGAGCCTGGAGTGAAGTATTTCAAGCCCTAAAAGAAAATAACTTCCAACCTAGACTGTTGTATCCTGAAAAATTATCTTTCAAAATCAATGGGGAAATTAGATACTTCCACGATGAAGAACACCTGAGAAATTTCATGAACACCAAACCAGAACTACAAGCAATTCTAAACAATATCCTAGAAAAAAGCAATGAAGATCACAACTCCATGCGGCCCAACAGAGGGAAGCCACCAGGTAAGCTAAGACACTAAAAGGAAAGGGGGAAAAAATAAGAAATAAAAGAGCCAACAAAAGTAAAACATCATGACAAGGATAAATGAATATCTATCAATTATAACCATCAATGTTAATGGTCTCAATTCACCAATCAAAAGAAATAGACTGGCAGAATGGATTAAAAAGGAAAATGCAATGATATGCTGTATACAAGAAACACACCTAACTCAAAAAGAAACTCACAGACTGAAAGTAAAAGGATGGAAAACAGTTCTCCATGACACAGGAACCCAGAAGAAAGCAGGGGTAGCAATTTTATTTGCAGACAAAGTAGATTTGAAACCAAAACTAATTAAGAGAGACAAAGATGGTCACTACATCCTTGTGAAGGGAACAATCCAAGAGGAAGAGATGACAATCCTAAATATATATGCACCAAATACAAATGCCCCCAACTATACAAAACAAATATTAATAGACATGAAAAACCAAATAAACACTAACACAATTATAGTGGGGGACCTCAATACCCCACTATCACAAATAGATAGATCATCTAGACAAAAAGTTAACAAGGAAATTCTAGAACTGAACCAGGCTATTGAACAAATGGACTTAATAGATGTTTACAGAGTGTTCCACCCCTCAAAATCAAACTACACATTCTTTTCAGCTGCACACAGGTCATTCTCCAGAATAGACCACATGCTAGCTCATAGGACATATCTAAGTAAATGTAAAGGAATTGAAGTTATCCCCTGTATATTATCAGACCATAGTGCAATAAAATTGGAGATCAATAACATAAGAAACTGCAAACCCTCAACAAACACATGGAAACTGAATAACACCCTCTTGAACAACCAATGGGTCACAGAAGTAATTAAAGAAGAAATTAAACAGTTTCTACAAGTAAATGAAAATGCCAGTACAACATACAGGAATCTATGGGACACAATGAAAGCAGTTCTATGCCGGAAATTCATAGCAGTGAATGCCCATATTAGGAAAACAGAGAAAACTCAGTTAAATAACCTAATGCAGAACCTCAAGCTCCTAGAAAAAAAAGAGCGTAATGAATCCAAAGCTCATACAAGAGAGGAAATTATAAAGATTAGGGCAGAAATCAGTGCAATGGAGACTAAGAGAACAATACAAAAAATCAATGAATCAAAGAGTTGGTTTTTTGAAAGAATAAATAAAATTGATAAACCTTTAGCCGACCTTATCAAAAAAAGGAAAGAAAAGGCACAAATACATGCAAGTAAGAATGAAAAAGGTGAAGTCACAACAGATCCAACAGAAATCCAGAGGATCATCAATACCTACTTTGAGAACCTCTACTCCAACAAAATGGAAAACACAAAAGAAATGGGCAGATTCCTAGATACATACGAATTGCCAAAGTTAAATGAAGAAAATATAGAAATTCTGAACACCCCAATTACAATGAGTGAAATTGAAAATGTAATAAAATATTTACCAACAAAGAAAAGCCCAGGTCCGGATGGCTTCACTGCTGAATTTTACAAGACATTTAAAGAAGAACTAACGCCGTTACTCTTTAAACTCATTAAGGAAATAGAAAGGGAAGCAATACTTCCAAATTCATTCCTGGAAGCAAGTGTTACTTTGATTCCAAAACCAGGGAAAGACCCAACCCTAAAAGAGAACTACAGGCCAATCTCCCTAATGAACATAGATGCAAAAATCCTCAACAAGATATTGGCAAACAGAATACAGAGGGTCATCAAGAATATCATACACCCTGACCAAGTTGGATTTATCCCAGGGATGCAAGGATGGTTCAACATTCATAAATTAATAAATGTAATACACTATATTAACAGAGTCAAGGACAAAAACCATATGATCATCTCAATAGATGCAGAAAAAGCATTCGACAAAATCCAGCACCCATTCATGATAAAAACTCTACAGAAAATTGGAATAGAAGGTCTTTATCTTAACCTGATTAAGGTTATCTATGAAAAACCAAGAGCCAACATCATACTAAATGGTCAAAAACTGAAAACTTTCACACTAAAATCAGGAACAAGACAAGGATGCCCACTAAAGCCACTCCTGTTCAATATTGTTCTGGAAACATTAGCCACAGCAATTAGACAAGAGAAAGAAATAAAAGGAATAAAGATAATAAAGGAAGAAGTGAAACTGTCATTATTCACTGACGATATGATACTTTACATAGAAGACCCAAAAAACTCTACTAAAAGACTTCTAGATTTAATTGACAGATTCAGTAGAGTAGCTGGATACAAAGTCAACACTCAAAAAACAATAGCCTTCTTGTACACAGATAACAGGCTCATGGAGAGAGAAATTAGGGACACAATTCCTTTTATAATAGCATCCAAAAAAATGAAATATCTAGGAATCAGTCTAACAAAGGAAGCAAAAGACCTCTACACTAAAAACTACAACACTCTGAAAAAAGAGATCAAAGAGGATAGAAGAAAATGGAAAGACATCCCTTGCTCCTGGGTAAGAAGAACCAATATAGTGAAAATGGTCATACTTCCAAAACTACTATATAGACTCAATGCAATGCCAATTGAAATTCCAACAATATACTTCACAGAACTAGAGAAAACAATCCAAAAATTCATTTGGAACCATAAGAGACCTAGAATAGCTAAAGCAATTCTAAGCAACAGAGACATGGCTGGGAGTATCACAATCCCCAACTTGAAACTATACTACAAAGCTACTGTGATAAAATCAGCATGGTACTGGCAAAGGAACAGACCTGAGGATCAGTGGAAGAGATTAGAAGATGCAGAAACAACTCCAGACATGCTCAGCCACCTCATCTTTGACAAAGGAGCCAACCACCATCATTGGAGGAAAGATAGCCTATTTAATAAATGGTGTTGGAAAAACTGGATTTCAACCTGCCACAGATTGAAACTAGACCCATGCCTATCACCATGCACTAAACTAAGATCAAAGTGGATTAAAGATATAAATATTAAGACAGAAACACTAAACTTGCTGGAAGATAAGTTAGGTAGAACTCTTGAAGACATTGGCATAGGAAAAGACTTCATGAACAAAACCTCAGCAGCATGGGAACTAGCAGAAAGAATCAACAACTGGGATCTCATCTTATTAAAAAACTTCTTCACTGCAAAAGAAACCACGAACAGAGCTAACAGACAACCTACAATATGGGAAAATATTTTTAGCAGCTGTACCTCAGACAAAGGACTACTATCTAGAATATATAAAGAATTGAAAAAAATCAGACCCCCCAAATTCAAAGACCCAATTCAAAAATGGGCATCTGAAACAAACAGACATTTCTCAGACAAGGAAGTAAAAGCAGCAAACAAATTAAAAAAAAATGTTCAGCATCACTCATCATTGGAGAGATGCAGATGAAAACAACACTGAGATTCCACCTCACCCCACAAAGAATGGCTGCTATCAAGAAATCAACAAGTAACAAATACTGGCAGGGTTGTGGGGAGAAAGGAACACTTCTCCATTGCTGGTGGGAGTGCAGACTGGTGCAACCACTGTGGAAGTCAGTATGGAGATACCTCAAAGAACTAGGACTAGAGGTGCCATTTGACCGGCTATTCCCCTGCTGGGTATCTTCCCAAAAGAATTAAAAGAATCATACCACAGTGATATATGTGCACCCATGTTCATAGTGGCACAGTTTGTAATAGCTAAAGCTTGGAAGCAGCCCAAGTGCCCATCTACTGGAAACTGGATAAAGAAGATGTGGTTTTTTTAATAAAATGGAGTACTACTCAGCCATAAAGAACGAAAAACTAGAGTCATTTATAGCTAAATGAATGCATATTGAGGCTGTACTCTTAAGTGAAATAAATAGGACACACATGTGTAAATGCCAAATAGTTTCACTAGTATGAGAAACTGATAGTGTAAACAAGAGTTAAAATGATTTAAATGAATAATTGATGATTTGAAATAGGAAAAAAGGTCCAAAGATGAAGGAGTGAAGGGAGGGGAAGGGGAAAGGAAAAGAAGGAAAGGAGAAACTTTGAGAAAAGAAAAAGAAATGGAAATGAAATCTATGTAAATGGGGAAGGGCACACAGGTAATGGGGAAAAAAATAAGAACCAAGACATATCATGTACAGGTACAAACACTCAATGATAAATGTAAATGAACTGTATACCTAAAGTGTACCAATAAAATGTACCAATAAAATTAATTAAAAAAAAATAAAATAAAATACATTAAATAAAAAAGAGAGAAGCATGGGCTGTCTTGTTTTATATTTGGTTCTTTCTATATATGTATTAATTTTGTCTCATTCTTCAGGATTTCTGAAATTGTTTGTTTTATTGTCTTCTGATGATGCCTTAGTCTAATTATAGGTACCCTATATTTCAGTCCTTGCATTTACCTTATTTTCCTTCTGCACATCTTCTTATTGTGTGATTTGACAATACAAATTAATATTCTTGTTTCTAGTGTTCACTGTGTCATGATTTAGTGTTCTTGTTTTCTGCAAAAAATGCTTGATCTGATTCCATCATTGCTCGAAAGTGATCTGATTCCATCATTGCTCGAAAGTGTTATGTGTGTCCTAACCCATTCTCCATGTTACTCCTAATCAACTAAATCAAACTGCAGTTATGGCCAACAGAAAGATTTCTGCACTTCAGGAAGGATGTGATTGGGTTTTCCAGGGGGACCATCTCCCAACAGCTCTCTGGACTGTTGCTTGACCCACTTCAGAAACACAACATCCTTTCCGACAGGGACTATTTGCCGAGAGAGCTAATGGGGGAACCAGCCTTGGGGGCCTTCTGTCTAGTAACAAATTGCCTGACACATTACAGGCTAACAGTAAATGGCAGGCTGAGGCTTAGATCCAGCAACCAAAAGTGGAGGGTCCAGGATTCAAATTCGTGTCTTGATTCTTACTCGGCACATTGAACGCATTGAACCAACTCTTGTTGAGTTTCTGCCAATGGCACAACAAACCCTTCTTTGAACCTATTCATATGGAATATTTACAACTGGAAAACCCGTGGAAACAGAAAGCAGATAGGTGGTGTCTGACTCTCAGTGCGAGATGCGAACGGGGAGTAACTACTTAATGGATAAAGGTTTTATTTTGGAGTTACAGAAACATTTAAAAGGTAGATAGACATAGTGATGGTGTGACACCAAAATACTACCTACCACTCAATTTTACAATGGTATTTATTTATTTGTTTAGCCACACTGGGGCTTTTGGACTGAGCTACTCCCCCAGCCCTTTTAAAAAATTTTAAATTTTGAGGCAGGGTCTTGTAAATTATTGAGTTGCTCAGGCTGGACTCAAGCTTGCAATCCTCCTGTCTCAGCTTCCCAGAGTGCTGGGATTGATTATAAGCATGTGCTATCACACATGGTCTTGTTTATTTTTTGAGTCAGAGTCTTACTATGTTATCCAGGCTTGCCTTGAACTCCTAGGCTCAAGTGATCTTCTTGTCGCAGCCTCTTGATGAACACCACTGTGCCTGTTAAAATTATTAATTTTACGTTATGTGAATTTCACCTGAAAAGGAAGTGATTGTGCATTGAAATTGTATCCTCTCAAAAGATATGTTGAAATCCTAATCCCTACTACCAGTGAAGGTGATCCTATTTGGAAATACAGTCTCTGCCTCTGTCTCCCTCCTTCTTTTCCTCTTCCTCTTCCTCTTCTTCCTCCTTTTCCTCTTCCACTTTCTCTTCTTCTTCCTCTTCCTATTCTTCTCCTCCCCTTCCTCCTTTTTCTTCCTCTCCCTCTGTCTTTCTCTTCTCCTCCTCCTTCCTCTTCTCCTCCTCTTCTTCCTCCTTCCTTTTCCTCTCTCTGCCTCATGTGTGTGTGTGTGTGTGTGTCTCTGTCTCTGTCTCACTGTCTTTCTCTCCTTCATATTCTGTCTTTGTTACTTTTCTCATTGTTGAAATAAAATTCCTAACACCCAAAATTAAAGGAAAAAGGTTTATTTGGCTCACAGTCTGTGGAGGTTTCAATCCATAGTCAGCTGGCTCCAAGGCAGGGTGTCATGGCAGAGGGGCATCACAGAGGAGAAACAGTCCACAGCAAGCAGGCAGGTGAGAGCAAGCAAGCAAGGGATATGACAGGCCTCTTTTTGTCTTTATATTGCATACAGGCTACTGGGATTAGGTCAGTACCAAACCAATCAGTGGACTGATCTAGTAATCACCCACTCTTATACCTATCATTGCACCATGAACCAATCACACACTCTAGATTGAGCCACTTCTGAAAAGCCCCACCTATGACAGCATGAGGCTTTGGGGGACGTCTAGACACAGCTATGACATGTCCACTCACACACATACACATCTGTGATGAGTTTTTATGGATAGGCAATACCAAAATATCCATTTAAATAATTCTTCTAGATACTTGGGGTAGAAGATAGTTAAGTACATATATAGTCCATTATATTAGCCTGTAGTCCTTTAAAATTATTTGTTTTGAAATAATTTCAAACCTAGAGACAAGATGCAAGAAGAGTAAAAAAGAATTAAGATGTCATGTACATGTACCAAATACCCACAATGAAAGTGTCATTATGGATCACAAATGTACTAATAAAGAAAGAAAGAAGAGTACAAAGCACACCCCACCACATACACCATTATCAATCGTGTTTACCTGAACCATTAGAAAGCAAGGCACACAGCCAACAGCCCTAAATTCTCCTGTGCGCAGCTCCTGCAAACGAGGACCCTCCTACACCTCACCATGAGGCTTTAGCACTCTGGACGTCTTCCTCATACAACCAGCCCTCTGAGCCACCAGCCCATCCCAATTTTGCAAGCTATCTCCAGGACTTTGCTCTTCCTGCTCCGGGTCCCCACCCAGGAGCTCTGCTGGCCGAGTCATCATGCCTCACTGCTGATTTCAGTCTGCCTTCCCTGCCTCTAAAGAACCCAGGCCTCCTCCTCAGGAGGATGACTCTGAACCTGGGTCTGTGGGTGACCAGATTCAGGCCACTCATTCTTGGCAGGGACATTGCAGAAATGACACTGTTCTAGCTCAGCGTACAGCAGCGAAGGCTCCTGGTGCCCCCTATCCTGCCATTGTGAACCTTGATTACCTGGCCTACATGTGTCCTCTATAAACTCACCGATTCCTCCTCTGAACATAATTAGTACTCTGTGGGGAAATATTCTGAGATCACACCGTTATCCTGTTCCACCTCCTCCCCAGTTAATGACAGCTATGAAGATTGCCAAAAGGTGATTATCTGTTTCCATAATTCCTTCTGCTTTTCAAACAATTTTCCTGAGACATAATTCACATACCATACAATTTATCCATTTTCAGTGTACAATTCAATGGCTTTTTATATATTTACAGTTATACGACATCGTCACAGTTTGGAAACATTTTCATTATCACCCCCAAAGAATTCCTGCCCCTCTTAATTGTCACACCCAGCAACCTCAAACTCTATAGCTCCAGACAGTGGTCTGCTTTCTCTCTACATAGATTTGCCTATTCTGGACAGTTCACGTACATAGAGTTGTACAACATGTCACTCTTTGTGCTGGTTTCTTTCATTTGTATAGTGTTTTCAAGGTTCATTCATCTTGTGGTTCCTTTATTAGTTCATATGAGGAGTTCATTTCTTCTCTTGCTGAATAATATTCCATTATAGGGCTATACCAATTTATTCATCCATTCATCAGCTGACAGACATTTGAGTTGTCTCTACTTTTTGACTACTATGAAAATCACTTCTGTGAACATTAGTGTACAAGTTTTTGTGTGGACATATGGTTTCATTTCCTTTGGGCATATACCTAGGAGTGGAATTGCTGGGTCATACGATACTAGTTACTGGAGGAACCATCAAATTATTTTCTGAAGCAGGTGCACCATTTTTATTCCTACTGTCATTGAATTAAAGTTATAATTTCTCCAATCCTCACCAATTATTATCTGTCTCTTTGGGGGGACGCTGGAGACTGAACCCTGAGCACGGAGCTACATCCCCAACCCTTTTATTTTTTAGTTTGAGACAGAGTCTTGCTAAGTAGCTCAGTTGCTCAAGCTGAGCTCAAGCCTTTGATCCTCCTGCCCCAGTCTCTCAGAGTGCTGGGATGACAGCATGTACCACCATGTTTGGCTTTCTCTTTTATTCAGGTCATCAAAATGGGGGTAAAGTGGCATTTCATTGTGGTTCTGATTTGCATTTCCCCTGTGGGTAATGATGTTGAACATTTTTTCATGGATCTACTGGCCATTCATGCATCTTTTCTAGGAAAATGTACTGTATTAGTTTCCTAGGGTTACTGTAACAAAGTACTGTAAACTGTGTGGTTTAAAACAACCGAAATTTATTGTTTCAAAGTTCAGGAGGCTACAGATCTGAAATCCAGGTGTCAGCAAGGGTGTCTTCTCCTGAAGACTCTGAGGAAGAGTTGGGTGCAGGCCTCTCCAGCCTGTGCTGATGGCTGGCCTTGCTTGGCTTGAAGATGCAGCGCTCTGTCCCCATCTTCCCATGGCCTCTTCCCTGTGCCTCTGTGTCCTCTCTTCTCAGAAGGTTACCAGTCGTGTAGAGTGAGGGGCCCACCATAATCCAGGATGATCTCATTTTAGTTACTTATATCTCAACCATCTTATTTCCTAATAAGGTCACACACTCTGAAGTATTGGAAGTTTGGAATTCAGCATATCTACATCAACTGGGGTTTAGGCGCATTTCAACTTGCTGTGGTGTGAATATTGGTCATATCCCCCAACGGGCCATATGTCAAAGGCATGGTCCCCCAGTTGGTGCTAGTGACAGATGCTGTAGGCATTTAGGAGGTGAGGCCTCGAGGGGCATCCCTAGGACCACCCTCCCCCTCCCCCTTCTTCCTCCTCTTCCCCACTCCCCTCCCTCCCTCCCTCTCTCTCTCTCTCTCTCTCTCTCTCTCTCTCTCTCTCTCTCTCTCTCTCTTCTGGCTTGAGATATGATTTCCCACCATAATGTGCCATTCTCACCAGAGGCCAAAAAAATTAAGTTGCCTAATCCTTTCGGGGAGGGCACGGGGGATTGAACACAGGTTCCCCAGTCTTGAACTTGAACCTCCAAAACTGTGTGCTAAGTAAACCTTTGCTCTTTATAAAGCTAGTTGCCTCCAGTGTTTCATTACAGTCATGCAAAGTTGGCTAATACACAACTCATAACAATTGTGCATTCACATCCTTTGCCTATTTTTGTCTTTTTCACATTAAATTGGGATAGTTTCACATATTCTAGATATAAATTTGTCTCAGTTATATGGCTTGTTCCTTCTACACTTGTTAAGATTCTGATGGGGAAAACTTTTTCTTCCTCTCCATTTATTTATTTATCTCAGTATGGCCCCATATTTTATGCAATGGATTATAATCTGATATTCATATTTTTTACTTCTCAAATTGTCCAAACTTTTTCTTTGTCTAAGGGAGTTTGCTCAAGCTTGCTTCTGTCTCCTTTTGAAATACCTCCATCACTTTTTGAGGCTTTCATTACTTTGCAGAACAATAAGATGTTCCGGGGTTCCCATAAACTTTCCCTGTCCCATTTTTGAACCATTCTTTTCTCCATAGAACTTTTTCTCCTCTTGATGCAGGGATATATAGAAACCAAGGCCTAAGTGCATAGTAAGTTCATTGTTACTGAGGTGTCACTGTCTCAGGAGACAGATGTAGTAAATATATGAATGTCTAAGTGTCCACACACAGATACACATGCATCACTACAATTTCTATATCTATCTATGTATATATGATGTGCCTATATATTATTATATACATATTTACATATAAGGTACACAAATATATATACTATTATATATAATTAATTTTAAATGATAATTTGGATTCTAATCCAACACCTCTGGCTTCCTTCTAGCCTTCTCCCTTAACATCTTCGTGGATCTATCCTCTGATGGGAAGAAATCAGCCTCTGACTACCAGTATATTTGCCTAGTTCTTCAAGTAACTCATTTGTGTAACATAACCAGTCTCCAAAGCATTACCCTGTCTACCCACTGTGTGCTCACCGCACTCCCCGGTGCCCCATGTCCTGGACACCAAACCTGCTGCTGGGGCAGCCTCGATGCTGGAAGGCAAGGGAATGGAAGAGTTTAGGAACGGAAGAACAGGCTCAGTGCTTCCTGAAAAAGGACTCAGGTGGTGAATTTCATCTGCCTTTTACGCCAGGAAGCAGTTGATGGTTTCAGGTTGATGTTCTCTTCGCTTAGAACAACACCCCTCTCCTCTGTCCGGTGGACTCTGAGTCATCATTAACACTCGACTTACCTGTCCCTGCAGGAAGGATGCTTTCTCCGTGTTCTCTCTTCACCACTACTTTTGCGTGGTGCCAGGAACCAGAAACAAGGATAAGAGACAAACTAGAAATAAGCAAAAATACGGGCAACATGTGGGACATTTTAATAATCTACTCAGTAGACTAATAGGTGGAGGATGGGAACGAAACACATGAAAAGATACCCAACCTTGTTTTTAGTTGATCAAATGCATATAAAGATGAGACCTCATTGTTCTTCCTTTTCTAACTACTGATAATGATAAAGAATGACAATGAGATGTACAAATGGGGGATTGGAGGGATGGCCTCTCATTCTACCTTTCTGGGGTATAATTTAGTGGTATTGACTGTCTTTTGATTGAATAGCCCTATTTCTTAGGAATTTATTCAAAGAAAATGATAAGAATAATATTAAGCATATGTATATTGTTGTGGTTTGAGGTAAAATGTTCCTTAGAAGCCTCATGTGTTTGGAAGGTGATTGGATCATGAACCCAAAATACTCATCAGTGAATTCATCCATTACAGAGTTCTGGCAAATGTGCTCTTAGGAGGCCGGGCCTGGTTGGAGGTGGTCACTGGGACGTGGCCTGGAAGAGTGTGTTCTAGTCCCTGGCTCCTCCCTTCTCTCTCTGCTTCCTGCCTGCCTGCCTTGAGTGCCTTTTCCTGCCCCCTGCCATCCTGCTTCTGCTTTGGAGCCAGACGACCATAGACTGCAATCCTGAGCCAAAATAGACCCCTGCTCCTTTAAGCTGTGGGTGTTGGGCATTGCGTCCTGGGCTGGGAAAGCAGCTATACCATATATGGATGTTCATTGCATCGTTGAAAAATATCAAAAGCTGGGAAAATATAAATGTTTATCATTAGAAAATTATTTCAATAACTAATGATAGGGTGGAATATAATGTAGTAGTCTTTGTGAAAGTAGATTCTTATGTATTGATGTATAATAAAGCAGTATGCATTGATATATAAAACTATATTTTGCTTACTCATAACCAAAAAACCCCTCCATGTATAATACTGTCCATGTGTTGATGCTGTTGTAAAATATTATAGATGTTAATTTATTTATTCCTGACACAGCCCTGTTTGGTAGAGGCATAAAATACTCTGGAGCCAGTCTTCCCAAACACTACCCTCTGCTGGCAATGAGGAAACAGTTGCATGTTTCTAAGTCTATGATCCTGCTCATATCTGTGTGTGTACATGTTTTGATTAAAATATTTGTTTTGTTTTGTTCTGTTTTTTGAAACAGAGTCTCACTATGTAGTCCAGGCTGGCCTTGAACTTGCTGTGATCCTCCTACCTCAGCCTTCCAAGTGCTGGGATTACAGGCATGCACCACCATGCCCAGCTTGATTAAAATACATGATGCTTCCGACAGTGGTTCAGAATCAGTTCATGGCAATAATGAGTCATGGTTTGAACGTCTCCCCTAAAAATTCATGTGTTTGAAACTTAATCACTAAATTCCTGTGTTCGTGGTATTTGGAGTTGGGGCCTCTGGGAGATAATTAGGATTAGATATGATCAACAGGATGGGGTCCCATAATGGGATTGGTGGCTTTGTAAGAAGAGAGAGGCCCAAACTGCAACACTTACTGCCTGGGCTGGTGATGCCTCTGTTATGTAAGGATGCAACAAGGGTCCCTGGATGGCACTCATGCCACTGCCATGCTCTGGACTTCCAGCTTCCCAGAAGCAGGAGCCAAATAAGCTTGCATTCATCATAAATTACACTGTCTCAGTCACTTTCTTTGTTGCTGAGACACAGTACTGGACACCCACTGCCTAAGGGAGGAGAGATTTATTTTGGCTCACATCTCAGTCTGTAGTCAGCAGGCTCCAAGGCAGGACACCATGGCTGAGGGGTCTGATAGAGGAGAGCTGCTCATGGCATGGAGCAAGGAGGAGCTGGGGAGAGAAACCCTTCCAGGCTACCCCCTAGTGACCCACCTCTTCCAACCAGACCCCACTTCCTAACAGCAAGTCCACTGTAAGCCCCCTTAATCCAATCACCTCCCCAAAGCCCAACCTATGAGTGCATGAGAATGTCTAGATCTAAACCATAACACAGGTATTCAGTTCTAAACTCTGGGCTCTAAAATCTTGTTAGTCGATAGCAAAGGCTTGTTAAATCTCTGGCTCACTAGAGGAAGAGAAGAAAGTCTCCAGGGAATTTGACTTAGTAACAGTGGGATAAAGAAGAGATAACAATAACCTCCCACCCATCTGCCAATTCCCCATTCTATGCACATACAGGCATCAGCTCATTTTGTCTTCAGAAGCAGAGGTAGCTTCTATTAAGTGCACCCATTTTATGTCCAAGGAGACTGAAGCCACTGTAAAATTGTGCTTTGTGCTCTAATTACAGTCATTCTTGCTTTTCAGTGAGATTCAGATCTGAGGATAAGGGAAGGTAGTTGCCAGGAGGGTTACGGTTCTGGGGTTTGTGCACTTAAGAAAATATTCTCCCAGTCGGGAGTGGTGGTGCATGCCTATAATCCCAGCATTCTGGGAGGCTGAGGCAGGAGGATCACAAGTTTGAGTCCAGCCTGGGCAACTCAGTGACTTAGTGAGACCCTGCCTCAGAATATATATAAAAGAGTGGGTATGTAGCTCATACAAAGGCCCTGGGTTCAAGCCCAAGTGTCACACACAGAAGGGGAGAGAGAGAGAGAAAGAGAGAGAGAGAGAGAGAGAGAGAGAGAGAGAGAGAGAGAGAGAAAGGAAAGAAAGAAAGAAAAAGAAGAAAGAAAGAAAGAAAGAAAGAAAGAAAGAAAGAAAGAAAGAAAGAAAGAAAGAAAGAAAGAAAGAAAGAAAGAGAAAGAAAGAAAAGATTTGCAATCAATGAAGGTTGAGGCTCAGGACCATCTGGCTTCTTAAGAAAGCGACCTCTCAAGTTTTGTGGAGCTCAATGTCCAGCCACCTTGCAAGATAGAATCAGACTGAGAAACAGGAAATAAGTGAACAGGAATGAAAGCTCTACCTTTAAGTTCTGGCATCATGCCTGTCATTCACAGGAACATCCTCCATTCCTAGCAACTCTAAATTATCACTGCAGGAATGACAAACACTTATTGTGTCTCTATTCCAGTCTCTGCCCCAAGTGCTGGACGTGAATTATTTTATTTAATCTTCTCCATACTTCCTTGAACAAGCACCCTTTCCATTTCCATTTTGAAAGTGAAGAAATCAAGGCTCAGAGCAGTTAAGGCTCAGGGTCACCAAGTCAGAGAGCTGTGATGGCTCCTGCTGCTCACACCTTGCGGACAGGGCTGCCTGTCTGGTTTCACAGCCGATAGAAACAACGGGACAGAGTGAGGACAGAGAGAAGGCAGGGTGACAGCTGAAGGACACAGAAAAGCCATAAAAGGCAGGCACCAAACTCCCTGAGCCCTAGTGGCTGGTTGGAGCTGAGGGCTGGTCATTGAGAGAGAAGAATAGCCTTCGCCTGCATTGTGCATCGCAGGGACAGAGCACTTGCGCACATTCTACTTTGCTTGACCCCGAGTCAATAAAAAATGTTCAATTCAACTTGATGCCTTCTATTTAAAACCAAGGATGTGTGTGATACATTGCAGGAAGTGATTGATGTTTGTGAGCACTTGTTGTTTTCAATGAGAGTAGAAAACCTACTAGTTGGAAAATTAATTTAATGTAAGGGGTTACAAGGTACCTGGCACGAGGTGATGTCATTCTTGGGGACAGTCAGCAGCATCCAGTTGGATGCTACTTCCTGAGACTTCAAATCAAAGACAGGAAACTCATTTTTAGCAAAATCACCTCCTTCCTTCTTAGCTATGGAGCACAGTGGTGCTTTCCTTCCTCCATTCCCTCCCTCCCTCCTTTCCTCCTTCCTTCCTTCCCTCTTCTTTTTTCTATTATTCCCTTCTCTTCCTGCTTTCTTTCCTTCCTTCCGCTTCTCCTTCCTTCTCCTCCCTCCTTTCTTTGTTTTTTTTCTTGCCTTTTTCTTTCCATCCCTCTCTCCTTTCCTTTCTTCCCTCCCTCCTTCCTGCCTTCCCTCCCTTTTCCCTCTGTTCTTCTTTCCTTCTCCCTTTCTTTACTCTTTTTCTTTCCCCTACTCCCTCTACGCTTCCTTTTCTCTCTCTCCCCTTCCCTCCCTCTCTCTCTCCATTCTTTCCTTTCTCTTTCCGATGCTGTCCCAGGCTGAAGGCCAGGACTGCAGGAAGAGGCGGGTATCGGGGCAAAGGACCTGAGTGAGGCGCCTTAGCAGCTGTGTGAGGAGTCAAGGGCCCCTTTGCTTCTCCTCCAAAGCAAAGTAGGGGCCCTTTGGGCTCCCTTGCAGTGCTGTTCCCAGAGGCCTCTGTGGGTTGCGGGATTTGGGGGAGCAACTCCCAGCACTTCATCTCCGCTGGGCTCACCCCCACCATCTGGCCGTCATTTATTGGCGGGGGTCCCAGGCCGGGCCAAGAAGGAGAAGGCGCTGCCTGTTCTTGTTTTAATGGTGACTTACAATGCGGGCTGCTCCCCGCGGTCCCTCTCCCCTCCGCTCAAGTAGGTGAACACAAAGTCTCCATCTTGGTGGCCACAGAAAGGGCGCTTTCCCCGAGGGCACCGTGAATTGGCCAACTGCGCTCCTGACAGCTAGGAGCGGGGTGATTGTTTGGGGCCTACGAGAGCCATTCACGAAATGGAGTGCACCATCTTCACTGCACAAATATTTTCCCTGACCATAATACCCTCTTAAGGAGACCTCAAGTGGCCCAGCCTTGTCCCCAGCACTCCCAGGCACATCAGCGGTCGTTTTTCACGGCTGCTGGCATTTGCAGGGAAAAGGGGCAAGAGAAATGCAGGACCCGAGAGCATCCCAAGAGATCTTGGCCCTTGTGGCCTATTGTACTTCACCCAGAAGACAAAGAAACCCTCAGGCCTTTCTCTCGGGAGTGGCTTAAGCTTCATCAATAAATCAGAGTCCAGATAAAGCCATTCAGATGTAGCCCCCGACTCCTGATGGCTCGACACAGATCCCCTTCCCAGGACATGTAGGACATGAGAGATTTTTAGCGGAGCACATTTTGTTTTGCTTCTCCCCGCCCAATGCTCTTTGTCACTTTGGTCCTTTCTGTCCGGCTCCGTGTGGCATAGAAGATGCGTTTGTAGGCCTGAATCGGGGGGATTGTCTCCATCATCAGACCATTCACGCTCGCCCCTCCCCTGTTGTAAAACACAAGCCAGGCCAGGAACAGCGGCCCCATTGTGCTGCGCCATACCACCCAGATTTCACCTCCGTCTTCTTCTTCGCAGAGCCTCCTTTTTTGTTTCCAGTCAAAAGAAAGCATTTGCTCAGGGGAGGGGCAGGCTGTTCCTATTGCTTCCTCCAACAGGGAGGTTAAAGGAAAGATTGATGGGAGAAAGTTTACCTAGAAAACCAGGATACATTTCTTGCCAGCCGGGGGCAGTGGTTTCATTGTCCTGGGCCATGTTTTTTGTTAATTATCTCTCACTCTCTCCTTTTATCGAAGAGAAAAGTAGCAAAGCAGGGAGAAAGGAACAGGATATAGGGGTCAGGGGTCCCCTTGGGCCACCTAGGTGTTCCATGTGACATGCTGGGGTAGAGCCTTGCACACTTGGCTTGGTGAGGAACGGAAACCATTGAAATCATAGCGCAATCCACCTCATTCTTTATGGTGAAATTTCCCTCCCACCTCCCCATACACTGGGCCCTGTATCTTCTCTTCAACTCCCGGTATCTTTATCTTCTTTCTAATTCCAACCCCTGTCCATTGTCTTCAACTCACACACACTCATTTGCACACACACACACTTTTTCCATTCTAATTGTAAGCCCCACAAAAAGTGGTAAGGGCAATTTTGAGAAGGGTGGGAGAATGGGATGTGGGACCCACAAGAGAAAGACTAAGAAAGTTAGGCCAAACAAGACCATGTTGTCAAGGAAATAAACCTTGGGGAGGGCAGGCATGAAACCACAGCTGCTGGACTTGGCCGGCCTCAGACGCTGGTGGTAATGACAATGATCCCTAATGGCAAGGCCCCAGCTCCGCACATAAATAGGGCTCAGCCTGAAAGGGGAGGAAATGGAACAAAACATTTCCTTGGGTGCCACTGGCAGAGAAATAACATCAATTTCAGTTGGGGTGGGGAGAGCTAAAGAATCTCCCTGTTTCCCCACATTAGCAAAGGCAAATTCATAACTGGCCAACAAAGTACCTTTGAAATGCAGCTGCGCTCCATGAACACACTGCCTTTTTCCACCCAGAGAGACAACCCTGTCTTGATCAGAAAGAAGAGGGAAAAGGGGAAAAAAAGCACACACTATTGAAAAGCCACAAGAGCGGGGAAGAGAAGGGGGAGGGAAGTTGCTGGGGACTGAAGGACAGGGAGGGAGGGAGGGGAAGTGCGTGGCTTTGGCAGATGCAAATGATAAGCTCTACCTTCTTTGCCTTCTCAGGAGATGAATGGCCACACAGATTCTGGGAGAGGGGCTGCACCGGGCAGCTGTTGACCAAACGCAGCGTGTGGCCAGGAAGGAAGGCCACTGGGAAGGCCTTGGCCTCCAGGGTACCCTCTGGTGCCCTGGGCACCCGGCACCTCCAGGCTGGGCAGCTGCTGCACCTTGGAAAGAGGGGCTCTGGGAATGTCTCTCACCAGGAAGCAGAAGCCAGAGAAGGGTTTCCATGACAGCACTTGGGATAAGTGATGACCATAAACCGGGCAAGTCCTGTGTACACACTTCTGCAGACCTATAAAAAGATGAATACGAGACCAGGTGTGAACATGGATGTTATTTAAAATGAGTGAAGAAATAACAGCAAACTACAACAAAAAGTTAAAAATACAAACTTCACAAAATCAGAGGTACTGGAGAGAAGGGGATCTTGCAGTACTGGGGATTGAACCCAGGGTCTTCATACTGAACTACATTCTCTGCCCTTTTTACCACAGGGTCTGGCTAAGTTGCTAAGTTGTCCAGGCAAGGCTCAAACTTGAGACTCTCCTGCCTCAGCCTCCCAGAGGCCTGGTATTACCAGTGCACACCACCACACCTGGCTTGTGTGTTTGTGAGTCTGTGTGTGTGTGTGTGTAAGTCTTTCTGTGTGTTTTTAATTAACCACTGAATGCACCTCTGTGATACAAACCTGGTTTCTCCTCCTCCACCCACATTTTTCTGATTTTGGGCACCATAGGAAGTATCCATATCACAATTATTTCCAGTCTGGCAACCTCTTCCAACCAAGCCAGGGACTCTGCACAGTGGGAGGCTGGAATATTCCTGGGAGCCATTTCTATACCCCAATGACTGGCGGTAACTGAAATATGGAGAAGTCACTGCAAAGCACGAAAGCAAACCCCGCTGAACATCCCTGGTTCAGCTGCCTGTTAGCCACATGCCAAGAATGCTGCTGCCAGTCCGACATCCGTAGACACAGGGAAGTGGGAAGAGGGAGAGCCCGTGGTCTTAACGGATTCCGGTGAAAACAGCTAAGAGATGCACGCTCTACAAAACATACGAGTGTGTGAGCAAGTTGGCAGGCCCTTCCCAAGCCTCGGAGGAGACTGCGCAGATGAGGTCCTTTTAACATAAGCCTTGGCACCTCGCCCGCAGGCTGCCTCTGCCCACGTGGCCTGTGCAGTGAGTGTCACTATCTGCAGAGCGGGGGGCCCCTTGACAGGATGTCTCTCCCACAGAGCCTTCCCTGGCAATCACCAGGGGAAACCCCTGGGCCTTATCAGGACACTCACAACCTGCACACTGCATGGCCCCACGGCAACGGTCAGAGTCACTAGCACAGCACAGCTCTCAGTATGTGCTACTGCAAAAGCTAGAGAATAGGACAGCAACACCAGGTTGAACCCTGAGGTTTCCTGGCTTAGACAAAGGAGGTTTATATCCTACACATGCTTTGGGGAGGCTTGAAACAGATTCCGGATGAAGTGTTGGCTTCTGGAAGAAATTAGCAGCTGTAACCAAAATGGTTTCGGAGGTGTTTCCCAAGGCTCTGGAAAGAAACTTCTCATCCCAGTGCCTCTGTCCATCCTGAGCCTCACACTTGCCCACAGCGCCTGAGAACCTTTAGGTGACTGGAGTCTTGTTTAGCAAGGGTATTTATTAGGTCTTCGTCCTGAGGCTAGGAATTCTCCAGTGAATAAACTCAGACCAGGTACTTGGCTGGAGCTCACACGAGCCACACAAAACCCCAAAAGACTGCTCTTCCATTAGCCCCGTGTGGACCTGGAAACAAAGGTCTCCGGGAAGGCAGGTATTTGATCAATGTCGCACGGCCCATAGGTGACTAGCTGTGGGATGTGACGCCAGATCTGTGCACACACCTTGCTGAGCTGCTCACCCCACTGGGAAGGCAGCACAGGAAAACCTTGCACACGCAGTGGGGCAAGGATTCAGCCAAGTGTACACAAGTGCTCTCTGGGAGCAGAAGAAGGAGATGACTGTGCTGTAGGGGAGATGGGAAAAGAGTGGATATGCAGTGAGGGGTAAGTGGAAGTGTCTCTCCTTCCTTGAACCTGGTACCCAAGGCCAGGGTTCTAGGGCTAGATGACTCTCCAGCCTGAATGTGCACATCAGACTCATCTGTGCTCCAGCGCAGTGTGGAGAAGAGCCGTTGGAAAGCCAGTCCATGGTCAAGGTGGATGTCTCTGAGACCAGGCTGCTTCTGTCCTTCTCCTGGACTTTGCTTACTATTCAAGGTGACAGAAGATGGGGGAGGCTAAGAATAAAAACTTTTAGGTGGGATTGATAGAAGGAAAAGGAGAGAGAAAGGGTGGAAACAAGTGAAATGCCATATCTGAACTGGCCATCGACACTGGCAGATGCCCTCTTTGGAGCTGAACTAGCTATTGCTCAGCTTGCAGACCCTTTGCCCACACAATTCCTCCCTTTAAATGAAGGATCCTCTCATTGGACCCTTCCAAGGCTTTGGAAGACAATTTCGCCCTTTTCCTAGCTCAGCCCTGGTGGCCTCCAAAGAAGCAGCCCTGAGCAGGGCTAAAGGATATTAGTAGGACCCCAGCTTTTCCCCAACTGGAGATCACCAACAATGGCAGGAGCCAGCTGCAAGTGAGGCTGTGACTGCTCACACCCACCAGTCCAGTCAAGGAAACTCCGGGGATGACACCTTTCACATTTCATGGCAAATCAAAAGGCTCTTCTCTTCCTTTTCTGATGGCTCTGGGCTTGATTTTCTAGCACTTTGTCTTCTTTTCCTCCTGGATGCTGGGATGGGAAGTAGGATATAATGACCTTAACATTCGTACTTCCTGGTTTATACCTTTCACGATCAGTATGGGGACTTAAATACAATGCAATGTGTATGTTCTTGTTTCTCAGGCACGCAGAGCTACAAGTGCTAAGTGCACACTCCCTGGTATGGTGGGGCTATGGAGAAAAGGGAAGGAGGCTCATTTAGCTGAGGTGGATTTGCTTCCCAGAAACCATGGCTATGTTTCCTGGACACTGGTACATTTTCTTTGGCCCTTCCACTGCACACCTCATAAACTTGCTGCATTTGACTCAGTCATCTAGTCCATGGATTTTAATAGTAGGTTCACTCTGTGCAAAACAGGGTAACTGAAATCCTAAGGCATATTTTTTTTTTGGTACTGGGGATCAAACTTGGGCCCTTGTGCTCTCGAGGCAGGCTGCGGAACCACTGAGCTACATCCCCGGCCCCTAAAGAAGGAACAATATTTGAGCTGAAGAATTAAATCTTTGGGGAGTTTTCATTTACTCCTGCCATCTGTAAAGTGTATTTGCTGATGACTTCCCATTTCTGTTGCAAACTATTTTCAGAAAATGGAGCCAAGCCCAGGGCAAAGTTTGTAAAAGGAATGAGAGAGCCTCTTGCCCTGCTATTTTACTCTTTCATATTTTCTCTTTCTATTCAAGATAGTTTGAGGAGGAGAAGGAAAATGGAAAAACAACTATAAAATAATTGGACATCTTTGCAAGAGGTTGTGGAGACCAAAATCTTTGCTGGTCAAAATCCTTAATTTGGCCATTTATAACATAAGTGAGCATTCATATCCTGGAATCTTAATTTTTTTAAGCAAAGTTTAGTGCTTTGTAAGTGTATAAATGTATTTATGAAATGAAAACTGAGCTATCTGATTCTGGCATGTGATGTTATTCTGCTTGTTCCAGAACCAATGTTATTGTTCTCAGAACTGAAGCTTTGCCTGCTCACAGACACTCAGTGTACAAAGGCTCTTTGCACTACTGAGAAGGTATTTCATTCAGCTTGCTTTTAGTTTTGTGTTCCCTCCTATGTCCCAAGCGTTATTAAATAATCATGGATTATATAGTTACTTAGAATCTGATGGCATTGTGTTTAATCTCAACCAACTGAGATTGAAGAAATAAAAATTCAGGACAATCTTATAACTCAATGGTGGTGACACTCTGGGGAAGACTGATATATCATTCTTTGAAAACTGGCACAAAGCCTTTTGAGGACATTTGGCCATCAATGCAGGTCAAAGGTCATTAAAATGTTTGTACTCTTTGACCCCATAATCTCATTCATTGGAATTTATTTCAAGGAAGCGATTTAAAGGAAGAAGTGATGTATGCATGGATATATTTATAGCAAAGTTATTTATGACAGTGGAAAGCTAGAAATAGCCTAAAGGTTTAGCAATGGATGAAGGAGAAACAAATTATAGAATATTGGTCTAATATAATATAATATTATCTATTTACTAAGTATGATAGGTAATTAGGGCTGTGGTAAAGAACAAAACATTATATCCACAGACTTGCCAAAATGATGTTAAAATAATATATATGTCAATAAAAGTCCAATGATAAAGAAATGAAAACTTGCTATGTAGAAAAACAGAAATATGGGCAAATTGTTTAAATTAATAATGGCTATATATTGTGCTTTACTTTTTGTTTAGTAGCAAAGATGATTTTTACTCAAAGAGAAGCTTCTAAGACACCGTGCCAAAATCAAGCAATTCTATCACCATGTTTATTCATCTCTCTGTCTACCTTTTCTTACCCTCTGACCCTTACCAAGTCACTGGTGTTACTGATTTTAAATTAAATAATATTTTAATAGAGACTCCAATAGGAATAAAATACTGATGGCCTGCATGTAAAATTAGCTCACCTGGATATGGAAGAACCATACGCCCAAGAGAAGTGGGGTCCTCCGCAGTCCCCCCTAGAAGTGGTCCTGCCTCCTCTAGTCCTGTTTCTTCTACACCCAGACGTGAACATGTCCTGTGAGCCTGACATATGCTTTTACTAGGAGCTGTGGGTTATGGCTTCTTATATTCCCAGACTTTCTTGGAGGACAAGAACTAGTCACCAAATTAAGAAAAAATTCAATTCTGTATTCCTTCCTCAGTGCATAATGGAGCATCTGACCCTGGTCTGTTAGGAATGATACCACAGCTCTCAAAATTAATATGTGAGTTGTCCACAGAAGACAGGAGCGGACCTTGTATGCAGCCAAGGAGGACACAGGGCAGCATTCTGGCACAGACAATACCAGGGCTGTGGGGAGGGAGAAAAGGCATCACGTGTTGGTGGGTTCTTGCCCCCAAGCAGATTGCCCACCCATGCCCTTTTGGCTCTGTGCAAGGAACCGTTTGGCTCCCAGACTCAGGGGCTGTTCTCCAGGGCTCTTCATCAATCATACATCCTGTTTGCCTCACCCTGGCTGTCTGGGTTCAGCCCTCCAGCTGCTGTGGAAACATTTGTGTGATGCCTTCAAAGTGGGGGTGCAGACGTGTGTGGGGATGAGGGGAACAAGATGCTACTCAGAGCTTCTCCTAACATGCTCTCCCAGCCAAATCATCTGCAGAAAGAAACTTACACAAATATGCTCCAGTAAGTGGGTGCCCAGTCCCATTTGGTTGGGAGACTATTTGTACAGATTTTGGAGGGAACCCCCCAAAATATATTATTGTTTGGAAAAATAACACAAATGACATTTTGTGGAATTACATTCCGAAGTTATTCACATTTACTTCATAGGGAACCAAAATTTGTTTTATTTGTTTGTTCTTGAGATAAAGTTTCTTTATGTAGCGCAGGTTGTCCTTGAACTCACTATGCAGGCCAGGCTGGCCTTGAACTCATGGCAATCCTCCTGCCTCCGCCTACCAAGTGTTGGGATTACAGGCATGCACCACCACACCTGGCTCCAAAATTTGTTTTAAAGTAGGCCAAAACTACTTTTTTTCTTGCCTTCTTCAGCAAGAGTTTTATAAACACAGATTAAACTTTTCCTGATGACTTTTCATTAGAATTTTAAACATGAATTAAACACAGATAAATAGCCCTGATTTTTGTGGAATAGATTTTCTTTTTTCTTTCTTGCTTGCTTCTACTTTACATTGCCTTCTGCACTATCAAATATCTGTTCTTGTGCCCCGGCACAAGTAGCACTGCGCCTGCTTTGCAAGCGCAAGGTCCTGAGTTCGATCCCCTGTACCGCAAACATCAACAACAGGAGCAACAATAACAAAACAAAAACAAAAACAAAAAAACCCCAATATCTTTTCTCTTCTTGTGACACTGTACCTATTTTTTTATATTTTCAGAAGAAAAACTATGCCTTTATTCATTCAAACTCAGCAATATTTATTGAACCCATAAGACAAAGACTTAAGTAAACTGAGATTTGAACACAATCAGACCACACAAAAGTTGAAAAAAAGTCATCCCTGGGTGTTCATGGGGAAATGACACCAGGACCTCCTATCCTGTGCAGGTGCCAGAATCCATGGGCAATCAGGTTCTGTCAGTAAAATGGCATTGCATTTGCATATAACTTACACATTCGCTCTATACTTTAAATCAACTCCAGGTAACCTATAATACCTGGTAGAATGTAAATACTAAGAAATAATAACAAGAAAAAGTGTGTATATGTTTAGTAGAAGTGCAATTTTTTCCCCCAATGCTTTTGCTCAGTAGTTGGTTGAATTCATGAATGTGTTAACTTGAATATGAAGGGTCAACTGTATTTACCTTAAATCCCCTGCATGGATTGGCTGGACCATACACCCCAAATCCATGAAGGTCATTAAGGATACTTGTGGATTAAGTACAGGCAGCCAGCAGTGCTTGCTCAGTACTATCAGCCTGGCCCGCTTTCTGGTGTGCACATTTTACCTCTGAGGAAAGAAACTCACACATGACGTGGTATAGGGGGGCTGGTCCAAGAAAAATAAAAAGGAAGGAGAGGAGAGGAGAGGTGAAGAGAGGGGAGGGGAGGGAGACAGAGACAGAGAAAGAAGTAGTGAGAGAGAGACAGGAAGGCAGAGAGAGAAATAGAGAGTTTTTAACAAAATGATGTAGATATGATGTCTATATTGCCACCTTCCACACAAATATGTGCTGATTTTTCTAGGTTAGGTCTGTCCCCTTTCCCCCTCTTCATTCACTTCGTCATCAGATCTTAGCTGGGGCCACCTGACAAATAAGGATATGTTCATATAAACAGATCTGGAAGGATGAATTATGAGATTAAGTAAAAAAGTCAATATCCTTCTTTTGCAAAATCCTGAGAAAGATAACTTTATTGTTGCGAAATAGAAATAAAAATGTGCAAGAGAGAAAAGGGCTCCCTTCCATATGTCCTTCTCTCTTTATTAGGATCTGAATCAACCAAGAGCTTCCTGGATCGGCTACCAGTTAGAAAACCATTTGGGCATTGTGTCCCCATTGGTTTGTTTTTGTGGTACTGGGGACTGAACTCAGGACCTTGTACTTGCTAGGCAGGCACTGCTCCACTGAGCCACATCCTTGGCCCGAAAATATGTTTATTTTTTAAAAAACAGAACCCCCAAAGAAGAAAATAATGAACTTGGGGGTGAAAATCCCCACCATCATTTTTCTGAGTTTCAGATCTTCTCTGTAACGTGAGTTCTTCAGAAACGCCCCACTGGCGTCCAGGACACCTGTAGACAGGATCTGCAGCTGCCAGAGGACACCAAACCACAGGGTCTCTACTGACCAAACCTAGAAGGGCTCCTCCAAATTCCCTTCTCAGCTGGGCCCTGATCTTTGGGTACCCACGTTTGTCTCTGGAGTTGCCTGATGTTACCAAGGATCCCGCTAAATTGTTGTAGTCAGAATTCTCCCCTTGGCATCTGATCCACCAATCTGACTGTGGCTCTCATCCTCCACCATCCCTCAAGTGAGACCTGACCTCTGGGCATGTTTTCTGCAAGCCTCTGTTAGGCTCCTTAGTCAGGGTCCCACCCTTACCACTGAGGTTTCCTCTTGGTAATCTTCCATCCACTGACTCCCACCCACAAGGAGACTTGGTTATAAATTCTCATTTTCCCTTGCTGCATTAAGAGTTAAATTCAACCTTTGGCCCTATGAAAACTCCAAAAGAATTTGTTTTTAGCTAAGCACATTTTGTAGCACATAACGATTGCATTCCTCGTAAGGAGTTGGTACACATACACAACACATCTTGAAAACCCCTGTATTTCTTGTGACCATTCCCACGAAGAAAGTCTGCCTCGCCATTCTGCAGTGTAAGTCATAGATACTTATTTCTCTGACAGGACACTGTTTATTTCATTACTTCGCATTTTCCCAGCTTCCATGGTCATGTTATTTCTAAGAAACATGGAGGATGAATTTGATTCTGGGGAGCAGGCCAAGTCATGCTACGATAAGAATGGGGTCCAACACCTGGCTTTCTGACCCTCATTGCATCCAGCTGTCGGATGGCTGGTGGAGGAAATAAGAGGTGTGCCAGCCTTTTCTAGGAATGCTGGGCTTCCAGGAAGAAGGGAAGAAGGGAAGCTCCTGTGCCCATCACCAATTCCAAGAGTCCCTGTTGACGTGTTGTAAGCATTTAGCTGAGGTTAAACTACTGCTTTGTGGAACAAAAAGTATACCTGTGAATGTTTAAGCAAAACCAGGAAATGTGTATAGTCTCAAACCGCCCCCCTTATTTACTATTCATAATGAGGAAAATAGCTAGTTTACAGAGGCAATTATGGCCTCAGCCAAGTGCTCAAGGATGACACGGTGTCCTGAAAACAATACATTTATTACCTCATGGTTTCCTTTCCCTTAACGCAAAACCCCAGTCTCGTTGTTGCTGTATGTACTATGCTTGTGGTCTCACAACATTGAGGGATAAAGTCACCAACCAAAGGAAGAGATTAGGAGAGTTTTGTTAGAAATAAGGAGAAGAGCGGCTCCTGGATTTCCAGAAGAGCTTTCCAGTGGGTGGCTGCTGAGGCTGTTTGTCCAAGGATAATTTAAACAGCAAAATCATAACGTGAATATAATGTGGGTCAAACTGCGATCAAGCTGTAGGATTATGAGTATAGTCACTTAGCTAATATTGTAACAACGTAGCAAGGGTATATGGTGAGCATCATTAACTTTGGCTTATCAATAATTTCTAATGTAGAAAGGTCAAAGGCATTCCTGGAAAGGGATGTGTCTAGGTATTCTGATCCTCCACCTATGCATCTGATGTCTATCTGGCCTCACTGGACCAGGTGGTGCTAATTACAGTCCAGTCTCAAGCTGCTGATATCACTAGGGAGGCTTGCAGGCCTGGCTATCGCGGCTCCATCTTGGGGCCTGGCTCTGTTCAGATTCTCCTCTGGCTGCGATCTTAGTGTTTCATCTTCTGCACTGACTCCCTCGAGGGCCCAGGTGTCTCTGACTGCCTGTTAGTCAGGCTTAGCTAGGTTACCTGTCTATAATATAAGATGAGGATGGTAAGCAGCTAGCCAGACAGTAGTGGGACTGAGAGACAAGGGTCCAAAATAGTATGAATTTCAAGTTAAGTAAAGAAAGACTTCAATCACTTAAAATCATTTGTTTGGTCTTGGACCCAAAGTGATTACACAGAGCAGAGTGACATTTTAAAGTCACAAGTTGTGCATATTCCTTCTCATACCTGGCCCCCTGGCCAGGACAAGGCACGCAGCATTCCTGGGTGCCATAGCCTACAGCCCCGTGATATCAGGAAAGGATGCTTCTGCTTTGGGCTGGGAGCTGGTTTAAATTAAGAACTTACCTTTTGTAAGTTTCTTACATGATTATAGTCCCTGAGCAACCTAACCATCAAAAAAGGACAGGAAGACATTTTGCAATTCTAACATAACTTCTAAGTAACATGTTAAACATCATAATTATCCTAGTTCTCGGAAACCCAGGAGTAATTTTTGTATGTATAAAAATACATGCAAGCACAAGGACCCGAGTTCAATCCAAATTCACTCTCCATGCAGATGCCTCCATGGCACTGCCTGCCTTCTCACTGGAAGGTGTGACTCTCTTTGTCTACTTTCCAGTAAATTCTACCTATACTTCCACATAGCCCGTGTGTCTTGAAGGATTCATCAAGGGGACAAAGAACCAAGGACCTGGGATGCAAGGGGCCCCTTCCTCACTGCATCGGGACCCAGCTTCCTGGTAACAAGGAAGCATCAGACACAAACTCCAATCGGGGTGCATATTCTGTACAACAGCTGACCAGTGCTCCAAAAGTGGCCAGGCCATGAAGTCAAGGAAGGGCCAAGGGGCTGTCACAGATGGGAGGAGACTAAGAGGACATGACCGCTGGATGCAGAGTGGGGTCTGGGGATGGAACAAGAACATTAGCTGCAAATCTGTCTTGTGACTAAGTTCTGAGCTTTGGCTAATGGTGTCAAGCAAAGTGAATTCTTCAACTTCGATAAACGCTCTATGCCATGTAAGATGCTAACAGAGGAAGTTGGGTAAAGGGCCTCCAAGGACTCTCTGTACTGTGTTCGGGATTCTTCTGTAAGTTAAAATAACTTCATAATTTTTTTTTAAACAGTATTGCACTGCCTGCCTCGCAAGCTCAAGGTCCCGTGTTCGATCCCTGGTACCAAAAAAATAAAAATAAAAAATTTTAGAAAGTATTGCTGCTGTTCAAAATGGACAAATACAACCAAAAACTATCTATCAGCACTGTGGGGAGGAAGCGAACAGAAGGACACTGCACCATAAGAAAGAAAATCACCTCTTTCAGGAAGATGCTGCCAAGAAGTGTTAACAAATATTAGGCAGGCTTAGAGCTCTCCATGTGGGAAAGAAACCAATAAATCATCCCGAATGCTAAGGAGATTATTGATGGTTTTACTCCTCCATCTTACCTCTATCTCCCTGCTCATTAGAAGTAATAAAGATGTGCAGGTTGAAATCAGAGCTGGTCTTCATTTACTATTCCCATTTTGTGTATTGCCCTGTAAAACTTCCAAAACCTTGGCTTTACCTTTAATTCAACAGCAAGAACCAAATTGGAGTAATCAAATCAAGCTACTGTTATTATGTAAAGCTATTTTCCTGGATCCCTGCTTTGAGTAAATGATTTCTATTAACATGCAGATTTGCTAGGGATTACCAAAAGTCTCTCAAAATAATCATCAGAAGATGTCTTTCTAAAGAATACTTTTCTCTCTGACTTGGACCAAGATTCAGTCCATAAATCTCTCCCTTCTACTCTGGGACAATTCAGGACTACTTCGTGACCAGGATGGAAAAACAGGGAGTCCTTATTCAAAAGAGTTGAACTAAACGGAAAATACAAACTCCAGCTTCCTCTCTTGCATTCTGCTGATCTTAAAGTTGTATTACAACCATCATAAGGAGAAAACTCAGGGGCACAGTAGGTAAGCCAGGAGCACAATGTGGATTTTACGTAATTTTTTAATTTAATTGCACTAAGTACATACTTTAGCATAATAAGTGGAGTAGGTAGCAGCACAAAGCCACTGGTAAGGAGAAAGGAGTCAGGAGTCATATGCTCGGGTTTGAATTATTTCTCCACTGCTGCTTAGCATTGGCTGAATTCCATAGACTCTCTGAGCCATATTTCTCCTCTGCCTTGGCTGTAAAATAAGGATAATAGTGATATTTACCTTCAGGGCTGTTGTCAAGATTAAATGAACAGCAAAACCATACAAGGGCTAACTTATTAAAGGATAACTAACTGTTGGAAGCTAGAAATTTTCCTATTTTATTGTAAGTTGTGGGAAACCTTTCCTGAGTATCTGTGGGGGCTCAGTACCAGGACCCCCAGAGATATCAACAGATATCCACAGATGCTCAAAGTCCCTTCTATAGAATGGCATAGAATTTGCACAGAACCTAGAACCTTCTATATACTTTAAATCACCACTAAGTTACTAGTGCTATCTAATACAATGTAAATGCTGTATAAATAGCTGTTACATTGTATTGTTTAGGTAATAATGTCTAGAAAAAAACTCTGTACTCGTTTAGTATACACACAATTTTCTTCTAAAACTGTACATTTGATCTGTGATTGGTTGAATTCTCAGATGTAGAGCTTCCAGATTTAGAGGATGGAGTAGATATATATCTTCTGGATGAGGTGTGTGTATTTTTAAGTATGCTTATTTAGTGCTCGCTTCGGCAGCACATATACTAAAATTGGAACGATACAGAGAAGATTAGCATGGCCCCTGCACAAGGATGCCATGCAAATTCGTGAAGTGTTCCATATTTTAGGGCCAGGGATTTGGCTCAGTGGTTCTGCCGCCTGCCTTGCAAGCACAAGGACCCAAGTTCGATCCCTGGTACCAAAAAAAAAAAAAAATATATATATATATGCTTATTTATTAAAGGGAAAAATAGGGCCGGGGATTTAGCTCAGGGGTTCCGTCGCCTGCTTCGAAAGCGCAAGGTCCCAAGTTCGATCCCTGGTACAAAAAAAAAGGGGGGAAAAATAGAAGTAATCCCAATGCTCATCAAAAGGGAAATGGTGAAATAATGATACATCTACTCTGTGAAATATTATGCACTCATTAAAATAATTACTTTAAAGAGAGTAGTAACATATAACAATGGTTAAAAGAGAAGTACATCACAGACTTGTATGTGAATTAGAGCTGTAAAAATATAAATGCATATAGTCAAATAACTAAAAGGGAATTTAGAAACATTAAAAGAGTACTACTTTGCCATAAAGAAAAGCTTGAGTCATTTGTAGGAAAATGGATGCACCTTGAGACCATAATGTTAAGTGAAATAAACCAGACACACAAGCTTAAATATTACATGGCTTCTCTTACATGAGAAAGCCAAATTATAAAGCACAAAATAAAAGATAGATAATGGGAAGTAAGGAGGTAGATCTTTCTCAAATGGGAAGAGGATCAAAAGGTGGAGGAGGGGAGAGGAAGAGGTTGGAAAAAGGAATGAAATGTGCTATGTGCACAACTCCATGCAAGGAATGAAAACATTGTGTTCTGCAAACATGGACTAATAAAAATAAATAGTATCTTTTAAAAAGGGCTGTATTTGGGTTGTGCCATTAAGGATGATTTATCTCCCTCTGTTTTCCAGCTTTTCAATAATGATTCTTTTTAGTCCCCCTCCAAAAAAGGAAAATGTTTTAAGGAAAGAATAACAGAAGATAGTGAATTTTGTGGCTGTTTACATCAGACTATCTTAACGTTTTTGACTTTCCACCTCTCTGGTCTGCTTGCCCTTAACCACTGTACTACACTGCCACAGAACTCATCAAAGGGGTTCAACAGATGTGGCTGCATAGTTAAGGGAATGCATGGAAAACCCAGTATGTGCTAGGATTTGGGCATTCTAGGAACGCTTCTAGCTCATGTAGTGAAACTCAGATTTACCCCTTTCCTAGTCTATTCCTGCTTCTTTGCCCAAACTGGTTTTAATTAAGCCTTTTAGGGCCAGACCCCAGGTTCCCCACCAGCAGGCTTCCCTTTAGGGTTGGGACTTGCACACATGCCCCTGTGGGGCAGGTGTTCAGTGTTCCCTAAGCGTGTCAGGTATAATTCACCTATTACTCCCCTCCCCAGAACTTAGTCTAACGCCGCAGACTGGGTAATATATATAATGAATAGAAATTTATTTGGCTCATGCTTCTGGAGGCTCGGAAGACCAAGAGCGAGGGGCTTCATATGGTGTCATAACATGGTAGAAGGGGTCACATGATGAAAGGAAGGGGAGAGACAAATTTTCCTTCATAAGAAACTCACTGCTGTGATAATTAACCTACCCCTGCCATAAGGAAATTAATCCATAACCCGATCACCTCTAAAGGTCCCAGCCCTCAATATAGCTGCTTGGGAGATTAAGTTTCCAACACTGAACTTTGGGGGACACATTCAAAAGTAGCACTGGGCTACTGGGAGCTATCTTGATATTCAAGGAATAAAAAAGAAAGGAGTCTCGTCTTGTGTGAGAAAGCAGATGTTCTGACTACAGGTTTCAGAACGAGAAGACTGCCCCAGAAGCAGAACCTATGAGCAGATGATGCTGTTGAAGGCTGGGTACAATTGACATGGATTGACAACTTCCTTTGAGTTACAGCCCATGGTGCTATGGGAGGTGGTGTAACCTTCAGAAGTTCTAGGGGCCTAGTAGAAGGAGATTAGGTCATCGAGATGCGCCTCTGAACAAGATATGTACTGGGACCCCACCCCTTCCTGACTCTCTCTTTGCTTTCAGGCCACTAGGAGGTAAACAGGCCTCCTCTGCCGAGTTCTTCTGCCATGATGTACTATGCTGTAACAGTGTCAAAGCAGCAGGGATGAGTGACTGTGGACTGAAACTCCTGAAACAGTGAGCCAAAACTAACCTCTCCTCCTTTTAAGTTGATTTTCCCAGGTATTTGTCACAGTAACGAGAAGCTGACTGACACACTGGAATCCCCACATCCCAAATCCCAGTGAAGAAAGTAATACATAAACTATGTTTACACATTGATATAACTCAAAACCAAACACCAGACACTATCTGAGTTGTTCCTGGATGTGCAGAAAAGTATCAAAAGTAGAGAAAAGAGCTGTATGTCAACAAACATGGAGAACTCCAGGGAGGAGTGGAGAGGGATGGGCCTGGGATATGATAAAAGGGCCTTTCTTTTAAAAACCACTGAAAATAGATGTGAAATAGATACGTTATCAGTTGTAAATTCTGAATATCATGTTATTCTGTGTTTTTATAAGATTCCAAAGAGAAAGGGGTATTGGGGGCCGGAGATTTAGCTCAGTGGTTCTGGCACCTGCTTTGCAAACACAAGGTCCCAAGTTTGATCCCCGGTAGCAAAAAAAAAGAAAAAGAAAGGGGTATTGAGACCCCAGCCCCAATAGGGGGTTGATTTAATTTCTCTGAGTGAAAAAAGGATTCAGGAGAGTCTAGTACAGCAGTCTATAGGCATCCTGGGAAGCAGTGAGTTCCCCTAAAGAATCCTGGAAGAGGAGTCATGTGACTGGGTGGCAGTAATGGACATTCACCAGAGAGGGCAATCCTAGACTTGGAGGAAGACTGACTCTTAAGACACAATGCAATGAAACTAGAAATCAATAGCAAAGGAATCCACAGAAATTATGTAAACACATGGCAATTAGACAACACAGCCTTGAAAAACCAGTGAGTCACAGAAGAAATTAATGAAAAAATAAGACAGTTTCTAGAATTAAATGATAATGCCCATACAACATACCAGAACTTATGGAACACAGTGAAAGCAGTCTTACAAGGGAAGCTAATAGCTGTGAATCCCCACATAGAATGAGCCCAAATAAATAACTTAACAGTGCACCTTAAACTCCTAGAAAAACAAGAATAATCCAAATACAGAGCTTGTACAAAGAAGGAAATTATAAGAATCAAACCAGAAATCAACAAATGGAGACTAAAAAAACAATACAAAGAATCAATGAATCGAAAAGCTGGTTCTTTGAAAGAATAAACAAAATAAACAAGCCCTAAGCCAATCTTACCAAAAAAGGAAAGACACAAATCAATGGAATTATAAATGAAAAATGTTAAATCATAATAGACACTACCAAAATCCAGAAAATTATTAGCAACTACTTTACAAACCTAAAAAACTGGAGAACTAAGAAGAAATGGAGAGATTCCTAGATATATATGAATTATCAAAACTGAACCAAGAATATTTAAAAATCTTGAATAATCCAATAACAGGAAATAAAACTGAAGCAGTGATAAAATACCGACTAAGAAAAGCCCAGGATCTGGTGGATTCAAGACAGCATTTTCAATATTTTCTTCATTCATAGTTTTAGTTTTTGACCCTGAAAACACACACACACACACACACACACACACACACACACACACAAACATATGCTCCTGAAATAAAATCACCACAAATTCACCATAGGTATTTATGATGTAGTTTAATATTTCTGTTTTTTTAAAAAATGCTGGTTGAGGGCCGGGGATTTAGCTCAGTGGTTTCACTGCCTGCTGCGCAAGAGCAAGGACCCGAGTTCGATCCTCAGTACCAAAAAAAAAAATGCCGGTTGAATACAACTAAACTAATTTCATGACTTATAAATATAGTCATTAGTCAGATTTCTGTTGCTGAGATAAAATGCCTGGTGCAAATATGTTAAATGAGGAAGTGTTTATTTAGCTCACAGTTTCTGGGGGTTCAGTCCATGGTTAGCTGGCTCCAAGGCAGAACCTCATGGCAGAAGGGTGGGGTAGAGAGCTGCTTAACTCATGGCTTCTGCGAGCAGAGAGAGAACAAGATCCAGTCCCCTCTCTGCTCTGCACCTCTGAACATTGCTGCATTGGGGAACAAGCCCCCAAAATATGAGTCTTTGGGGGGACACTTTATATCTAAACCCTAATAAATGGTTAATGTCCCCCAGCTAGAAAGGTGCTAGGCAGATGATCTTTAAGGCCCCAGGAGGTCAGATGGCCTGTGCATCCTTTGAGACCTATTGCTTCCCCCTCCAACCCTGCCTGAATCTGATCATCCTTCAGCTTCCTGCTCAAGCTCCTAACCCCCTAAAAGCTTTCCCACTACTCTAAGGCAAAAAGCACCCCCTCCCCCAGGCATGCACTGACTCTGTGGTTTGTGTAAACTCTTCTTTTTTCCTTTGTTCATCCAAGTATTTTTGATGAACAAAGATTAGGTGCCAGCCACTGCCCCTAGGCACTAAAGCTATAGCAATGAATACACAAGCAAACCTTTGCAGTCATGGAATTTACACAGCTAGAGTGGAGGGGACACACAGTAAAGAAACAATTGCATAGCTTCTCAAGTTGGAGGACCACTGGCTCCAAATTGTCACTTTTATCACCTAAGAACAAAGCCAGGACCCAGGGATGCAGTTAGATGCTTAGTGACCCACTCCCAAATGCCAGTGTGCCACCCAGCTCATCAGGCAGTTGAGGCAAACTCCAACAGGAAAGATAAAGGCAAAAACAAACCAATAGAAACAATCCCAGAGGAAATAGAGCCAACTCAGCACATGTATCAACAAGCAAACATTAAAAAAAACAAAACTATAGCTTTTCAGAAATAGCAAAGAGGGTATTTGTCCATGAAACCAAAACAAGGATATAAAAATGGATGAGAGAACAAGAGTTTTTGAAAATTAAAATAGAACAGCTGAATTTTTTTAAAAAATCTTTACATCTGAGGATGGTGGCACATGCTTGGAATCCTAGTACTCTGGGAGGACGAGGCAGGACCATCTGGAGTTCCAGCCCAGCCTGGACAGCTTAGCAGCTTGGTGAGACCCTGTCTCAAAACAAAAGACAGAAAAGGGGCTGGGGATACAAGCGCAGCATGAAAGCACCGGGATCCACCCACTAAACCACCAAAAAACAAAAACAAAACTTTAAGTAGCGATGTTGCACAGTATAACAGAGGAAATGCCTTAGAAACATAACATCTAGAAATACGGAGGTAAATAGTCCAAAAAAAAAAAAAAAAGGTTGAACTTTGTTGCCTAAGGGGCGTAAAAGGAAGATTTGAGAAGAAGCTAAGCAGAGGCTGTTTATCTGAGAATCCATCAGAGTACTGTTTTGTCTGCAAACGGTGAAATGCATTCTGATAAAAAATAAAAGTTACTTTTTAGAGTGCTGAGAACATTTTTCAAAGTTCTAGAAAGGTGTGACAAAACATTTTAGTATATCCTACGTTATACATACATGTACGGGATGTGTTTTAGGGACAGCCCATAAATAATTGACTTTGAATAATAAACTTTTAATTTGGGGGCCTGGTACATATACAGTGAATTTTCCCAAAAGACAGGACATGGCTTGGCTGGGGGTGAGGTGGGAGCTGGGATTCTCTGTGTCCCCAGCATTGTATGCTCTTGTACAATTTCATTTCCCTAATGACCTTTCAGATTCCTGCAGTTTACTCTTTGGGGCCACTCAAGACCTTGCTCTGCTGGGTTTTTCACCACAAACCTCCTTTAAGATGCAGAAAGAAGCTGGTATAGTGGCGCACGACTGTGATCTCCGCATAGTGGGAGGCTGGGGCAGGAAGGTCTCAACTTCAAGCCCAGCCTGGGGAATTTATCAGTTTAGTTTGTCTCAAAGTAAAAAAATAAAAAGGGCCGGGACTATAGCTTAGTGCAAAGGCCCTGGGTTCGATCCCCAGTACTGAAAGTGAGAGAGAGACAGGGCGAGATGAGGGAGGGAGGAGAGAGAATGGCTTTTTGGTGAGAAATGCACCCTCTTGTTGATGGACTTGCCTCTGTTATGAGCTTCAAGGGGCCAAATAGCCAGATTCCCATAAATACAAAATAGTGTTCCCTTGTCTCCCCCTGTTCTGCACACAAGCAGTTCTTAGTCCCTATGTGAAGGGAAGCAGCTGTTCTCAGCTTACCAAACCTGTGCCCCGCCTGGGGCTGAATCCCCCTTAGTTCACCCTTAGGAAATGATTATATGAGGTGGTAGGGGTCCTCATTAAACTCCATTTCACAACTCAGATTTACAGACTGCTAAAACTGTGAAAAATAAGAGAAAAACTGAAATAAAAGCACCGCAAGGTGAGAGGCCGTTGTGGCTGAAGGCAGAAGATGCAGCAGATACAGTGGTGGCGCGGTTTGGGGGCTGCGAAAACTCCGTGGCTCACGTCCACACAGCCCACTGGATGGCGTTTGCAAATCTTAACATCGAGGTGGGCTGTTTTCCCAATGTGGACGCGGTAGCAGCATTTGTCCTCCCAGAACTCATTTTCCAAGAAAACTTTCACCTTCTGGGGAGAGACTGGCAATGCAGGCCGGCTTTTCCGGTCACCTCTCCTGTGGGGTAGACCATGCTGCCGTGGGTATGGGGATGGCTTTAGTAATGTAAAGAGGCTGAGTTGTTTGTTTAGCAGTCAAGTGACAAATTATTTAATTAGCACATATGCCCTTTGTCTCCACAGCTGTGATCATCAGCAGTCATTACAAAGCAGTCTGAGTTTATTGTAGATCTATTGCTCCACGGTGCTAATGTGATCCTTACAAGTGGCCATTGTCCCCCTGCAACGTGTTTGAAAACGAGAGCGATTCTGCCACAGGCGGAAACCGCACTTCTCCCCTGGCCAATATACGCAGCCCCTCCGCCCCTGGGCCTGGCTTCTGGGAAGTGGAATCCGCAAAGGAGGGCGCTCCTCTGAAACTTTCTCTCAGCGGCAAAGGTGTGGACCACGCTGGAGCCGAGCTTCTCTGGGTTTCAGGTCTGATCTTGAACCTTGGCCCCAACTGGAAGATTCCTGAACAGGCTGACCATGAGATACGGCCTCGTGGCCCACCTGTCACTAACAGAGGGACACCTTCTCCTTTCTCTGGACACTAAGTCAGATACACTTCATAGACCCACGAACGGGGAGCTCAAAGCCACACGCCCACCTCTGAACAAACCCTGAAGGTTTGGGTAGCTCGATAACAAACACCAATGATGAAAACTAGTAATCCAGCATCCCCAGGAACAGACGCGGAAGTCACACATCCCAAGGCGGTGGTGCTGGCCAGGGACTTGGTGGGGTGGGGGGGTGGGGGCAGGGGATGGGACTCCAGGTAGGTGCCGAACCTGCACGACTGGATTAAAGAACGGGTGGCTTCCCTCCAGGTCTTCCATTAAACATTATATTTGCTTCTAGAAAAAGCAATGGGTGCTGGCCTAGAGCATTTGACTTGGTTTAAAGGCATGGTCCAAATAAAATCATGTGAAACCCGTTAGAGAAGGGCCTTGGGAACAAGAGGTGATGATGCTGAATTCTACCTGCAATCACTGCTAGGGTCTCCTGAGTTGAACTGGAAGTTAAGAGAGGAACCGCTCAGCAGGGCTGGGCCGTGAGAACCACGAGTTAACCAGCAAGGCCGAGTGGTCTCCTTCTGGAAAGCAGCCAGCCGTCTACACAGATCCTATTGAGACCCTGAGATGCAGGCAGGTGAGGAGAGAGATGGCCAGCCAGGAGGCACACTGGGGTGTCAGGGGATGCCACGTAAAAGCCAGGCACCCAGCACATACACTGCTTAGTAGTCCTTGTTTTTCTGAACATCAAACTGTAGCTGGGCTTCCCGTGTGTTGATTGGCTAAATCCAGCCTTTCTCGGTGAGGAGGAGATGACGAAAGACACAAAGGGCAGCACAACTCTTCCCAGAATCTGTCTGAGGTGGAGACCCAGGGTGAGAACCTAACACCTCTGCCTGACTCCGCCACAAACCTCAGGAGATCCATGGCCACCTGGTGCTGGCTGGCAGCCCAGAAACACAGTGGGCACGTGCGCGCGCGCGCGTGTGTGTGTGTGTGTGTGTGTGTGTGTGTGTGTGTGAAGGGGGTCCTTCTTTTCCTCACCAGCTCCCGGAAATGCCTGCTTGGAGACCTGGGCCTCCCCCGCCACTCCCTCAGATAAAAGGCTTTATTAAATCAGGCAAAGTCAGCCCTACCGCTCAGTTGTAATTTAACCAGGCTTCAGGGGAGGACGGATAAAAGTTCCCTTGTGGTGGCATCGGCATAAAAGGGGGCCCAGGGGATGGAGGAGACAGTAGCCTGGCCCTGGCCCTCATTTTCAGGTGGCCACTGGTCAGAACTGTCAGCTGTGCTTGTCCCCAGACAGCAAATTGAAAACAGCAAATGTAGCTCTGTTCTTTTCTATTCCCCTGCCCCCTCCTCCTCTGCCCCTTTTTTTCTTTTTTTCCTCTTTCTTTCTCTCTCTCTCTCTTTTTGTCAATGCGGGATACGAGGCCACTGCCAAAAACATATCCCACACAATCAAACATCAGATGGTGACTCCTTTCCCACAGCTTGTGTGAGTGAAAACAGTGAAATTATACCCATGTTTTTGCGGCGAGTCCCTGGTGTTCCAGGGGAGGCCAGGCCGTTGCTGGCTCTTGTTCGTCTACTTTTTGTTCGTGGGTCCACAGTGTTTTTAGAGCTGGACACCATTCAGCCGGCATTCAGCATTGTATGTCACTTCGCATATGGTTCATCCGTTCCAAATGTGTGCATGTACCCAGAAAATGCAGCTTTTCATTATGTATTCTCTATGTAACAGAAAAGATTAAGATATAAGCCTGGTGAATGCAGGAGGAATTAGTTGGACAGATGAATAAGGGAAAAATGAATCTAGAATGATGTGGATTTGGTCTAATGATTGTGGGAGGGCGTTAAGAACTTGCTGGTAGGTTTCAGCCCTTTTAATCCTAGTCTGTGTGTATTTTGGCAGGAGAAATACTCCTTCCCAACTCCATCTCGAAGGGTACAGTTGAAGACATAAGCTTGTGTGCGCGTGTGCGGGCGCGCGTGCACACACACACACACACACTTACACAAACCTCCTCCAAAGAAAGATTTCCTTGACCTGGATACCTTGCCTAAAGGTCTTCAAACTTTTTCCACCATTTTACAGGACCTGATGTTTCAAAGTTTAGCTTTGAAAATGAAGTGAAATACAAGCAGGAAGGTACGATGCCTTGCTTTTATATGTATTTTGTTTCATTTGTCCTGATTTACATAAAGGATCCAGGCTGAGAAGAGAGACCTCTACAATGGACTTGATTTTGAATGTTGGCAAAAGCTAACATGTCCTTAGATATTTCTTTTTTTAAAAAAATTATTAGTTTTATTATTTATTATAATAAATATAATATTATTTATATTATTTATTTATTAGTTTGTGATGTATAGTGAACACTTTCTACTGGTACCTGTACATATCACATCTTGATCTTTTTACTTCCCCTTAGATGCTTTGGCCCCCAAACTAGGAGAAAAACATAAAGCATACACCCAGGATGCCCTCTGGGACTAAAACTGTAGTTAATTAAAGGTGCTAGTAGGCACAGTTGACTTTGCAACCAGCTTTTGTAACAGACGCATGTGTTTAATAGCATTTGTCTTATGGCTTCAAACAGGAAGTCAGAATGGAGAAAATTTAGATTTACACTCACTGCTCACTTACTTCCTGCAACAGTTTCTAGAGAAAGATTTTTTTCCCAGACAATTTTGATTGAAAATCAAGATTTGCATCACAATAAAGATATTTAAAAAGTGTAAACCCAAAAGGCTGCAACTTCAGAGACCTCTTGGTCAGATGTGCTGGTTTCTAGCACATCATAAAGCTTTGGGAAGGGGTGGTCTCAGATTTGGGCTGGAGGAAGCTCTGCTACCTGCTCACAGCAAAGTTTCACACAGCAGTGCCCTCCTGATGACTCCTATGTGACTGTTTCATGTGGGGGGAGGGGTTAGGGACACTTCTGCCTTGCAGGAAACTGTTTACATAATTTAACTCAGAGATATTTTTGGTGGGCAGACAGGCGCATATTAAATCATCCAATTAATTCACATCAAAAATAAGCCTTTCGGAGATTAGCAACATCAGACAAAAGCTAAATCCTTGCATTGTTGCATATTCTATCTATTTTGCTATTCCTCTGCATAAGTGAGGTGCAAAACTTTGACACGCTTCTTTGTTTGAGTGAAAAGTATTTATATTATGAAGCCACACCCTGCCAAAGAGCAGGAGCATTCTTTTTCTCTCTGAATTGAAATGAATTCATTTTTCATTTTACCCATGATGTGGTCAATATTTAATGATTTTACTATATTAATTTTATTTATAGTATTCCTGTAGAAACGTTAAGTTTAAAAATTTCTTTACAAATAATATATTTTTGGTTATGGGGATGAGAATAGGGCCTCTCACATGCCAGGTATACCTTCTACTGAGCTACATCCCCTTACCCCTAAAAGTTCTTTTCTATAACTCAGAATGCAAGACTATTCACATATTGCCCCATTCCTACTATCTTCTCCCACACGTGAAAATCACTGTACAGATCAAAGTGAGAGCTGTGACATGTCACATATTCACTAAGACTTTATTTTTGTAGGGATCCAAGTCGTACTTTTCATGGCCTATTCCCACACTGCGACACGTGGAAGCATAAATCAATGTTGATCAATGGCATCAATTAGAACATGGTTTAATCTGCATGCCGGAATTTGTACAAATTGATATTTTGTGGTAACTGCTTAGGATATGAAGGGCTGACCTGTGTTCTGGAGTTTTACTTTATGTAAAAATGTAATAAGTCAGAGCCACTTCCTTCCGTGGCTGCTCATAACCCTGGGTGATAATCGCTGTTGGTGAACGTGGCCTTGGGAGCGGGGGTCCAGTATGAGTCAACGCGTCTCCCACCCCCGCTTCTGCATTTGCTGTCGGACAGTTCCTGGTGTCCTTTTTCCTCTTGGGTCCCTTGCAAGAGGCCCCAAAAGGCATAACATCTTTCCTTTAGCCTAATCTGGTATAACTTTCCTGGGAGCTTTTTTTTTTTTTTTTTTTCATTTGAAACAGCTTACATCTACCTAATAAGCACCCCCCCCCCCAATTTAACTGCGTTTTTAGGATCTCAATACAACGGGTTGTTGATGCAATCAACAATCCAGAGAAAAAGTCATGCTGGCAGAAAACTTCCATCATAATTTGCCTGACAGAGCAAAACACACATGCCCTCTGCTTTGTTCTTTGAGCATATCTGGGGTGATTACCAGTATTGTGGCTTCTAAAGCATCTTTCTGAGCTAAATACAGGGCTGGACCATGGAAAATCAAAAAACAAACTGGTATTTGCAAAGGCAGCCGCTTTCCTGGAGGAAGGGAGGGCCACACGGGTTGCCTATTATGACAGGCTTATTTCTGCCTCTCCAAACCTTCCAAGGTGACGAACACAGCCCGTCACCCACCTCAGTCCTGCTGTAGGAAGAAAGCCACACAAGCCTTCTCACCAGGAAGCAGAAAAGAAAACCTGCTTGCTTTTAGAGTTGCGAGTCCCCCTAGAGAGATGAAAGAGGAATTAAAAAGAGTCACCCCTATGGAATCGCCAGAATACAAACCGGTCGCTTTATCCAGGCTCCTCAGAGCTCTTTAAGGCTTGAAGGTCTGGATTGAAATCCGTGTAATACGTTCATTCACATAAGTCAAGATTAATAGTATGGGTGTTATGATTTGGAAATAAAGGCTGTCTTGCTTTGAAATACTTCCTCCGCAGCACACATCAGAAAATGGATTTTATCTAATTTTTAAAAAATTCCTGTGACATCTGACTTAAATTCTTGAAATCTTTTCCTCTGTATAGACACGTTTTCCTGGGTCTTCTCTTTCTGTCTCAAACATTGCTGGCTCTGTGTCATCTCCCCCCTCCCCCAAAACTCTTTTTTTAAAGATAGTCACTGGTGGGTGGCATTTCGCCCTCAATTTTTAGCCACCTTATATTAAGTGTCCTTTTATGCTGCCCCTCAGGGTTCCTTAACAATATTTGAAATAGCTGTATTTAGAAGGATCAGAAATCATCTAAACTTGTTTTTCTTCCAAAATATGTTTTAAAATAAAAATAGGAAGAAATCACTCTGAATTGTAATGGATTTGATACTAAGTTATCAGCATCAAAGTGGTTTTATCAGCTTTGTGCTTTGCCCCGGGAAATGGAATCAAGTAACAAATAAGATAGAACCCAAACAACGATTGCATGAAGAAAGTGGCCCTTTGCAGGGAGTAAAATGAAGAAGAAATTTTCACTGGAAAGGTAAGTGCTGTAGCTTACAGGATACAAGGATGTAAAGCTGGCTGTATTCCCCAAAGACTCACTTGAAAGTTCAGAAAGGTATTTTCTTCTTGCTCTTCCACTCTGCATCAGAACCATGTTTAAGGTTTACTTGTTGCGTGTTGGAAAGATTTTACTTTTAAAAGGTCCCAAATTGAAAGCAAGACCTTTGAGTCTGTCTTGAACCACATGGGAGAGAAGCACCCTACCCCTCTACAAGCTCTGCTAGGAATTCAGTCCCTGGTATGGTCCTCTACCCACCTCAGGTGAACAGCGTATTGATCCTCGAAGTGGGCAGCTCCTTAGCTCGCAAGTGGCTTTCCTTATGAAGCTCAGAGACACAGGCTAGGAGGCAGGTAGTGCATCTTGGGGCAGAGGACAGGAAGAGGTAGACCCTGGGGCGAATGCTGCCTGTGTGTGTGCTGATTATTGTGCATTGGTTTAGTGTTGCTGTCAGCTGTTTCACTGGAGTCTGATTAATCCTGCTGGTCACCAGGGGGAAGCCAGGGTTTCATCTGATCTAGGAACAAAACTTTTCCTCTCTTGGACAGAAGGTGGTCTGTCCAGGTCAGGTTATGGGTCACTGGAAGGGCAGCCTTAGGAAGCCTCCATGTTCACAGCAACCACTTGTTACAATTAGTTTTTTTAAAAAGCCAACATGCAGTGAATTGACACTTTTGTGGGTCCCTTAGTCTGGAGGGTGCAATTGTTCTGGAAGACAATGTCCGTGTCTTCGTTTGAAAGTGGAAAGAGTACAACCGTATTTCAAGCAGCAAAATCCCCGCACTCAGAGCCATTTGGTGGTTTCATTTCCTTCAATGCCTAGAACTCCAATTTCCCTCTGTACTATCTGAATGTATTCAGTGAAAATGCAGAAACAAAGAATGGCTAAATCTCACAAGTCATCTCTGCTTGCACTCTGCTCCACCAGATCCCCAACTGGGCTGACAAATCATTCGCAGAGCTGAACTGAAGGCAAATACTTCGGGACTTCACTGATAACATGCAATTTCAAAAGTTGATCTCACTGAATGGAGAGTAGGCTCAGTGGTTTGGGGACAGGAAGGTTGGGTGCAGGAGGGATGGGGAGACTCACAGATAGGAAAAAATGTTCAAGAGATCTGTTGGCCAGCATAGTGATTAAGGTTAATGACAAGGTAATGTATTCTTTTTTTTTTTTTTTTGGTACCAGGGATCGAACTTGGGACCTTGCGCTTACGCGGCAGGCTGCAGAACCACTGAGCTAAATCCCTGGCCCCAGTGTAAAGTATTCTTGAAAAGTGCAGAGTGGATGTTCAGTGTCCTCATCACAGAAATACTATGTGATTTGATGCATTTTTTAATTAGATAGATTTAACCATCCCAGGATGCTTGTATGCCTCAATATATCACGGTATACATGATGAAAATGTACAATTTTATCTGCTAGTTTAAAAGTAAATAAAATAAAGAAACGGACTCTTGGGCCCTTCTCTTGGACTCTGGCAGAAAAGTCGAGGTCCCCTCCCTCCAATCAGTTCTGTTCTGCTTCCTTTGCAGTAGAGACCCCAATTTTTTTTTTTTTTTTTTTTTTTGTACCAGGATCAAACTCAGGACCTTACACTTGCAAGGCAGGCATGGTGCCACTGAGCTAAATCCCCAGCCCGAGACCCCAGTTTATACCTGGGCACTTCCCTCTTAGAATAACAATACCACCTTTCCCATACTTGCTTTCAGGTAAGTGTGGCCTCGAGACTGAGATCTAGGCAAAGGCTGAAGGTAAAACAACAGTTCCACTTCCAGAAAGTGTTCTTAAACGGAAGAAAGAATGTTGCTTTCTTCTCTCCTCCCTTCCCGTGGACTGGAATGCAGCTGCAATGGGTAGACACCTGGCATTCTAATCAGTTGTGCCAAGGAGGCAAAGCAGCACCACCATTACCCAACAGATCAGGGCCATCCCACCAGCCCTGGGCACACGACTGAGAAATGAACTCAGGTCTTTTTCAAGTCACTTGTATTTGGGGGTCTCAGTTGCAGACAAATGAATCTAACTCTAACCAACACAGTTGCTGAAGAGATTCTCATTCAGTCCTCGTGAATCCAAAGAAAGTTGTAAAATGTTCTTTTCAGTGTGAGCCTCTGGACTGTATTGGAAAGTCAGAGTAAGAAATGAGACCTGTGGAGTACAGCCCGGGTGACCAGCTGGCCTGCCCCTGCCCCAGAGGAGGTTGGTGGCAAGGATTAGAAAGCTCGTGTGAACTAAAGTTTCTTCCACAGGAAGCCAAGCCACCCAGTGACACTGGCCCTCCTGGATAATTGTTGTTTGAGGCACAGCTATTTCAACAAATCTAGGAACAGTCATTGTAAAGACAAGGACTACTGGTTCTCATCTGATCTTTCATTTAAACTTTGTGTGTTTGGGCCAGGGATTTAGCTCAGTGGCACCATGCCTGCTTCATAAGCACAAGGTCCTGAGTTCGATCCCCGGTACTGGAAAAACAAATGATGAATAAACTTTGTGTGAACTCTTCACCTGGCTCAACAGGCCCCAGAGATACAAGAAAGGAGATATTTCAAATGCATCTGGACAAAAATGAATAAATAACAAAGGCTAGAAAATTCAAAACTAAATGCTAAGTGGTAAATTATTTGAGCTCACCTAATTTTCTTCTGTGACACCCATGATACAAATTTAAGACTTCTGCTCCTGATTTTATGTTTGTTAATACAATGAAGGCAAAGTCTGGACAGGTGTAAAAACTATGTTATAAACCACTGTATACATGAGAGTTTTAGCCTTTCTATGGATACAGTTGTTAATGTCCAGAGGGGGAAGCATGGAGCGCACCAAAGTCTCCTCATTAACAAATGCTAATGGGACAATGGGTACTCACATGCAAAGAAATGAAATTAGACTCACTTTACACCATACACAAAATTCAATTCAAAATGTATTAGCTTAATGAAAGACCTAAAATGATAAAACTTCTGGAATCAAACACTGAAGTGGCTCTTTGTGGCCTTGGTTTAAGTGATGATTTCTTAGACATGATACCAAAAGAGCAGATAACCAATGGAGAAAAAAAATAGAAAAATCATGCTACATCAAACTTTGATGTTTTTGTGTTTCAAATGATATCGTCAAGAAAATGAAAACACAACCAACAGAATAGGAGAAAATTTAGTAAATTATATATTGGGTAAGAGATAGGTATTTGGCATACATAAAGAACTCTTTCAACTCACTAATAAAAAGTCAAATAATTCAATTAAAAATGGACCAAGGATTTGAAGAAATATTTCTCCAAAGAAGATATATAAATGGCCAATACACACATGAAAAGTTGCTCAACACTTTTGGCCACTAGGGAAATGTAAGTCAAAACCACAATGAGATACCAGCATATACCCACCAGCATGGACTAGAAACAAAGGTATACAAGGCCAGCTATGGGTGAGGACTTGGAGAACTTGGAACCCACTACACTGCTGATGGGAATGTGAAATGGTGCAGCTGCTTGGCAAACAGGATGGCAGCTCCTCAAAAGCTTAAAAACAGAGGCTCGATATGACCTAATAGTTTCGCTGCTTGGTATATATACAAGAGGAATGAAAACATATGTCTTAAACCAGTATATAAATGTTCAGAGCAGCACTATAAATAGCAAAAACCAGAAACAACCCAATGTCTACCAACTGATAGGTGAATAAAATAAAATCATGCTCACTCTTACCCCACTTCCCCAGTGATTTCTAAAACCTCGGATAGTTGCAAATGAACCCTATATAAATAATTATGATAAAATTTAAAAATTCAGCACAGCATGAGATAAACAACAATAACTAATAGTAAATAAAATAATTATGACAATATTCTCTAGTGAAAGTTATATGAACATAGTTTCTCAAAGTATCTTTTATACCATGTCACCATTCTTCTTGGGATAATGTGAGATGACACAATGTACACAGAATAAAATGAGGTGGAGTGAATGGCACAAGCATGGTGACGTAGTTTTGGGCTATTATATATGGGTCACTTAAACATAGGCACTGCAAAACCTCGACTATCACTGTGACAACCAAGGTGGGTACTGAGTGACTCATGGGTGGGTAGTATATACAGCATGGATACACCAGACAAAGGCATAATTCCTGAGGGTGACAGTGAATGATTTCATTACCCTACTCAGAATAACACATGATGTAAAACTGATGAACTGATTATTTCTGGAATTTTTATTTAGTATTTTCAGATTGCAGTAAAGCAAAACTGTAGAGAAGAGGCCAATGCTGTCAGTTCATGCAATAGAATACTATTTGTCAGTAAAAAGGAAGGATACATGCTAATACATGGATGAACCCTGAAAACATGCTAAATTGGCTAGGTATGGTGGCTCACGCCTTTAATCTCAGCACTCTGTGAGGCTGAGGTAAGAGGATCAAGAGTTTGAGCTCAACCAGGCAACTTAGCAACTTTTGCCTGTCTCGAAATAAAAAATAAAAATGGGCTAGGGATAAAGCTCAGTGCAAAGGCCCTAGGTTCAATCCCCAGTGCCACCACTGCCACTACCAAAAAAAGCTACATGGTATGATTCCTTTTATTTGAGATGCTCAGATGCAAAAAAATCCATAGAAACAGAAAATAAATTAGTGGCCGTTAGGTGGTGGCAGGAAGAGAGAATGGAGAGTGACTGCTATTGGGTGTGGCATTTCTTTTTGCGGTGATAAAAATACTCTAAATTTGGATTGTGGTCATGATCACACAACTCTGTGGCTATACAAAAGCCAGTAAGTTGTATATTTTAAATGAGTGTATTTTGTGGCATGCAAATTCTTTCTTTCTTTTTCTTTTAGGACAGGGAAACAGAATTGACCCAGAAGCTAAAATGAAATAGGCACCAGAAACCAAGAGTATCTACCTGTGACCTGCACTTTTCTGCTTTGCCCTCAGGGGCTCTTGTTGCTAGCTGCCTGTCTTCGTCCCCTTCTTATGACTGAGACACATACCAGACACCCACAACTTAGAGGAAGAGAGGTTTATATTGGCTCACAGGTTTTAGAGGATGCAGTCCATAGTCAGCTGGCTCCAAGACAGGAGGGTGTAGTGGAGGAAAACTGCTTATATCATGGTGGACAGGAAGCAGAAAGCAAAGGAAGAGTCCAGGAGAGACATACACCCTCCAATGGCCCATCCGAGCCTCTCCCAATCAGGGCCTCTCCTACAGGGATGGAAACCTTAGTGCATCATTACACTGATCATTATAGCACCCCTATGAACCAATTATCTTCCAAAAGCCCCATCTCTGAAGACATGAGACTTTGGGGTGCATTCTTGACCTAACCCATACCGCTGGCTCATCCCCCACACTCCATCGGTTCCGTTCTGCTTAGCTAGTTCAGAATCCTCCTGTTTCCTGGCCAATCCCTGTCTCACTGTGCATATTCTAGTGTAATCACTCTGCATCCACCTTTGGGATAGTCATCATTTATTGAGCATCTATTATGTGCCAGGGAATGTCTCAAGTGCTTTATAAGTTATAGCACGTTTAGTTCTCAGAACAGGTCTCTGAAACAAGTTCTGTGATCAGCTCAATTTTACAGATATGGAAAATGCAGCCAAAGAGATGCCCAGATTCACACAGTCCATCAACGGAGAAGGAAGAGTCAAATCTAACTAGAAGGGTGCTCGCGACCATGGATCACGTTGCCTCTGCTGTTGTTTGTTGACAGTAGGTTGGTGGAGGCCAAGATCACCACCTCCAGGTCTTTCTAATCTTTTGAAGAAAGTCACAATGATGTGGAAAGACTGGACTTCCTAATTCCTCCTCCTTGGAGATCTCCTTGGACCTCCTTTCTGTATTTGTTTTCCCCTCTTCCCCATGAGGTTTGTTTCACTTCCAAAAATAGCTAGCACCTGAGGCCTCCCCTGGGCTACCCAAGCCCCACCTGGCTCAAGGATGTAGGGCTGGAAGTGCCAAGGAATTTGGATTTCTTCAAGAAAGCTCTCATCCTTGAACTGATGGGGTACTAGTAGGAAAAGACCAGCTCCCTTGTCTCTTTTGGGCACAATCTGGTGTATAATTTACACCCATGGCCTCTTGGAGGATCAAGTAGAAGCCTCCTTTAAGCTGTTTTGTCTGAGATACCACATTTGCTTGGTTCCCTCCCCTTCCTTATCCTCCTTTTTGGCTCCCTTACCCATTTCCCTTGGAGCTTATCCTTTGTAAATCACTTGAATATGAATCTTTGTCTCTGAGTCTCCAGGAACCCCAACCTGGGGGAGAGCATATGTAAAACACTGAGCATAGCACACACAGTATTAAATAACCACTACTATTGGCTTTGTTTCCCCAGTGATCACAGCATGGGGAGGATGCACTTCTAGTACCTGAATTGGGGAAAGAGGTGGGGAAAGAAGAAAACTAGAGACCGGGGTCAGTCATGGGTGTCACCTTCTCCCAAGAGCTACATTGCTCTAAGCCCCAGCTCCCATCATTCAAGAGGTTCCCAGCTGGCCTTGAAGATACCACTTGATATTTTATGAATTTTAAAAAGCTTCAAGAGGAGAAATTAGAGGATTCAGCTAGCTATAAGCAGCTAGCTCCTGACACTTTCCCAGCCTACCCCTCAAAATAAAATCAAATATTTGTTGAGTTTATCATGCAAGAGTAAAAGTCTCTTGTGATAATGCATTGATTATGGTTTAGCTGGAGAATATCCCCCCAAAGGCCTCCTGGGCTGTCTTAGTTACTATTCTCATTGCTGAGACAAAATACCCAACATCCAAAGTTAAAGGTGAAAAGATTTCTTTGGGTTACAGTTCATACAGGTTTCAGTCCAGAGTTGACTGGCTTCAAGGCAAGGTGGCACGGTAGAGGAGAAACAGTCCATGGCATGCAGACAGGTGATAGCACATTTGTCCTCTTTCTGTCCCTTATATTTTTGCAGGTTACCTGCTATAGGGCGAGTGTAGCACTCACACCCTTAATCCTAGCCAGAACTATGCCAAACCAATCAGTATACTGATTTAGTAATCACACCCTTGATCCCAGCATCACACACTCTGAAAAGCCACCTCTGAAAAGCTTCCCCCCCGCCGCCAATGACTGCATGAGGCTTTGGGCAGACATCTAGACACAAGCCATAAAATGGGCTCATAGGAAGGGCTTTGGGAAGGTGATTGAATCATGGGAGTTATACAGCTGACTGGTCTGGTCAAAAGAGTTGGGTCACACCTTCCTGGAAAGGAATATCCCTTCCTAGCTCCTCACTTTTCTCTCGACTTCCTGGCCACCATGACATGAGCAGCTTTTCCCCCATGGCAGGCCCTTCCACCATGCTATTTTCTGCATTTGAGCCAACCGACTATGGACTGCAATGTTTAATACATGAGCCAAACAAACCTCTCCTCCTTTAAATTGCAGGTGTTGGGTATTTTGTCCCAGCAATGAAGAAAGTGGCTAAGACACACATCAAACATTTTTTATAGCCCTTTTCATGTGACAAGTTCTTTTCTAAGTGCTTTAAATATATCGATTAACTTAACCTTCTCAACAATTCTGTGAGTAAGGGCTATAATCATCATCACAAATCACATTTCTCCAGCATCTGCTATGGTATGTGCAGAAGTTAGCTAACCATATCATTCCTGCGCGCGCGCACACACACACACACACACACACACACACACACATTCACCTTTGCTTTCTCCCACAGTTGTCATGTCTGACTAAGCCTCTAGGTCTCAGGTAGGGCCTTCATTGTGGCCTCTAACCACACATAACACTGGATACTTCTTGGTTCCCCTAACCACACTCATGGTTACTGCATCGCCCTCCAGTTCTCCAGCAGAACTATGATCCAATCTTTTCTACCCAGTTGCTGGGTCATTGAAGACAGAAAGTCTGCTGTGGGTGTCTGTGTTTCACAGAACTCAGAGGTTTCTGCCACAAGAAGCTCGAAACACTTTGAGTGGATGCAGGAGTGAGAGGGAAGGAAACGATCCACTGAGTGGTTTTCAAACTGTGTGCCAAGGAACTAGGGTTCCACGGTGGTGCTTGTAGGAGCACTGAGGGGTGGGGTTCGAGAAAGGTCATGCAAGAGACATGCCAAGGGGACCCCTCTTCTCACCGAGTCCTGCCTCCGGGCTGCTTGCCCATCCTTTTCACACGTCAAGCAGAGAAATTCTGTCTACGGTTTTCCTATCTTTAAATGAGTTTGTTACCCAAATGACCTTTTTTTCAAGAGAGGGTGGAAGAGTATGTGCTGTGTTCCTACTGCTCAGCTGCAATGACCTAGCCAGTGATCTTCCCACCTCCCGCCACCCTTGAGACCCTTCCCCTGGTCTGATGCACAGGCCTCCACCCCTCCTGGAGGGTCTCTGCTGACTGCTGTGAAACAGAAGCTCAGTCCATGTGCCATTCTCCAGGTCACGGGTATTGAGTTCAGGTCCTACCACTAGTTCCTTGTCCTGCATTCCTGCACACCAGCCTTGCTCCTGCAGGGAGGTAAGCCGGCTTGGTGACTGGGAGGAGCTTCGGAACCGTTTAACCACTGCTCCCCTCCCCATGCTCCTTATTCTTAGAGCCCAGTGGGTCTCCAACCAGTCCAATCAGCATGGCCTGAGAACTTGTTAGAAGAGTAACTGGATTGGGAACGTCAGAGGGGGTCCACAGCCTGGGTCTTAACAAGTCCTCCAGGTGATTCTGGGGCTCACTGGAGTTCCAGAACTTTCACTGCAGATTGCTGGAATAAGAGGTTCAGCTCCCTGTACCCCACTGGAAGTCAATCACCAGAGTACCAAAGGCCCACATGCTGGCTACACAGGATTCACACAGATCCCATTAGGAGCACATTTATTTAATATTATGATTTGAGGAATCTACTCACACTATGCAAAGGTAAATAAAAAACCGGAACTTCCCAATCCAGAATAAAACCTGCCACACTTTCTTGCATTTAGATCTTTCAAGAAAGGCAACATCAGGCAGGATTCTTTTTAGTTCTGAAAAAAAAGTCAAGAGTCCTGGGAGCACTGAATGGCCATATGATTTCCTGATGTCTGAAACCACCCAAAAGACATAATCAGAGTTAGCGGGATAGGGAAATGTCACGCTTTCCAGGATGTAGTAGGAAGTCCTAACTGTGTGATAGTTGGACAAGTTCCTTTCTTTCTTTTTAGAATTACTACAGATCCTGAAATATTCTGCTAATGTTTTTAGGTACTACGGACTCTAGAAATGCTTAGCAAGGAATAATTCCTGGGAAGGGCTGCTCTAGAGTCCCCTGAAACACCTCATCCTAGGAAGCCCTGTGAGAGCCCAGCTTCGACAAGGTGGCTGGCTCCAGCAGAATGTCATACCTTCAGTTCCCTGGGGCTGTTTTTTATACACAGATTCAGGCTTCAGCGATGCTGATTTGGGGTATCATTTTTCTCTTTCAGTGTCTGTTTGCAAACTCCCTTGACTTTTTCATTGTGACGTGCACTCTTTCAAAAAGCATACAGTCCTTACCCCACTTTTCCCCCGCTGCATGCCATTTCGGCGAAAACCTACTGTACTATGTGTGCACTCGATGGAGGGAAATCATTTCAGAAAGGCAGCCAACACCCAGCTTTGAATCACGTTATTTTTATCCACCAACAAAGAACAAATGCATTTCTCAATTATGAAACCCATCTGTGAGGTCCCTTTCAAAGCATGCAATTGTGCAGCCAGACATTGGATTGGATTCCTAAGTCATCCTGAAGCAGTAGCTGCCCCCTGCTCTGCTGCAAGTTTGCTTTGCACGTTTGCTTGTGCAATATTATAGCACTGTATGCTTCCCTTTTCAAGTTCAACACGTTTTCTATTCATTCCAACTGGCACCAAAGTGATTCTGAAATACTGGGGGGTGCAGTAAGCACTAGTAACAATCCCTTGCCAAGAATTGTCACCAATCCACTTGTCCAGTCCCTAAATTGGAATCAGTTTTCCCTGGATGAAATGAGCACCCCTTACTCCTGGGAAGTGTTTGCTGGATACACCATTAGATAGTCCTATATTCAGGACCCCATGGCTGTAACTTCAAGAAGCCAGAAGATACTTTGGAGTTATTTGCTAAGGGTTGAATTATACTCTTCCAAAGGACATGATGAAAGGCCTAACCCCTGTACCTGCAAATGCTATCTTATTTGGAAATATGATCTTTGAAAATAGAGACTAGAAATGAAGTCATTAGAGTGGACATCAAGCCAATGTCACCGATGTTCTTATAAAAAGGGGAAATTGGAACACAGAGATGTGCACACTGGGAGGACACCATGTGGACATGAAGGCAGAGATTGGGGTGATGCTGCTACAAACTAAGCAATGCCAAAGATCGCCAGCAACTACCAGAAGCTAGGAGAGCAGCACAGGACAGACTCTCCTGCACAGCCCTCATAGAGACCAATCTTGCAAACACCTTGATCTTCAATTTTCCACTCCCAAACTGTGAGACAATACATTTCTGTTGTTTAAGCCACCCAGTGGCTAGTGCCACAGCCCTAGGAAATTAATACACCACCCAATCCATTTAAACGTACATATGAGCATCTGAGTCCCATCTAACTGGGGTCTTTTTAGAACCTGACTTGCACTCAACAAACTTCTGTCACTGTATCAAAAATCTCACTACCAAAGGAAAGAGCCATAGGCCTTGCCTTCAGATCATTGCAGCATCACTCTGCAAGGCTGGTAGGCTTGTTTTCAAATCAAAACCTCCCTCTTGTGTACCAAAGGGTTGAGAATATAAAGGCACTCAAGATTCAGCTCCTTTCAGCCAGGCATTGCCCTGTGGCAAAGGCTTATTTAGCCATGGTGTCAGGAAGTTTTGCTGTGCCACTCTGAGCAGACGAGTGGGAAGAAACAATGCTGGTTAATGCGGAGGATGAGATGAAAGGTAAAGTATTAAATCTCTATCTTCTTTTCCCTGGCTCTTGGAACCACCCTGATCTCAGACCAGAATACCTTGGCGGTCAGGGGTTCGCCTCCTTCCTCTCTTGAGTGCCCTCTGGTGTCCTAAAGTTAGGACAGCAGTTGCTCAGTCACCCGGGGGAGAGAGAGGTGTTTAGGGGAACTGACAGGTTCTTAATTTAGAGAGCTGGAGGAATTCTTTTGGGCAAATCTGTTGCTAAATTTAGTACTGTCTCTTCCAGTTTTCCAAGGACTGCAGAGGCAGCAATTGTGACCACAAACTGCAGTGTATTTTCTCGCAATTCCCAGCAGTCTTTTTAACCTCAAATCTTACTGCTCTCAGAACATAGCCTGCCCAGGTTTCATGTTTCATGGGCTTCCTGCACAGCCTCGCATCAATCCATTCTGAAAAAAGGAATCAGGCCAGAGACCCATTTCCCTGGCACATTCGGGAGTCAGGAGCCTCTAACGCAGTTTCTCCATTGTGACATATTTGTGTATTTTAAATTAATCTGAAATTATGACACCATCGGTCTATTGTCCCAGTCATAGCTGCAATAGAAACCTCCGAGATATACGACAAACACATATATGTCTATTGTATTGATTAGGGTGGTCTAGAGGAAGAGAGCCAATGAAGAATTTATGCACACATAGACAAATATATAATTATGCAAAGGGATTTATTAGATAAACTTATAGGATCAGAGTCAGGAGAGTCTGCATGCTGGAGAGCCAGAGAACCCAGTAGCTGCTTAGCACAAGAAGCTGGAAGCTGCCAAACAAGAATGGTCAGGGATGGAGGCTGGGACTGAAGGACTGGAAGCTCCATGGGCGTCATGTGTGGGTCTGCATTTAAAAGCTGAAGGAGCTGGAGTTTGAGGGCCACAGGGAATGGTAGAAGCAAAAGAAACATCCGCTCAGGTAGAGTAGAACTTCCTAGCGTGCAGGCTAGCTTCCTCCTTCTTCCCCTTCCGTCAGCACTGGAAGCCTATTGGGTGGCGCCACCCACATAAGGGCGGGTGTTCCACCTCAGTTGGCTGCCTTACATGCCAATCATCTCTGGACACTTGCAGACACACTCGGAAGTGTGCTTTGCTAATCTGCTAGGTCTGTCTCTTAATCCAGTCAAAGGGATAATCACCATTAACCCTCATGATTCTATTTAATACTGTATTTCATTGTGAACAAAATCAATATTTGTATTCAAAAATATAAACAGCCTTTACTATGTGCCAGAATATTCCTTCCCATCATTTCTCATTAAGTTCTCAACATAACTCTATAGCGGAACTATCATAATTTTTAATTTTTTCCCTCTGTATTTCAACTTTAGAAGGACTAAGTAACCTGACTAAAGTCACACAAAGAGAGGAACCAGTTAGTGACTGAGTCTGTTTCTACTACTCAAAGCTGTATTGTGACCCTTTACTGGCTGCCAGTAAAGGACAAGGACTCATGATATCCTTGTCTTCTCTCAGATGACCAACGATTATTATTATTCCTAGTGACTGTGGCATTAGGAAATAGCAGTAGCAGCCCACATTATCTGAAAGCTCACTGTGTGCTAAGCATGGTGCTGAATCCCTGTACGGAGTCATTCATACGACAGCCCTGGCAAGGGGGAATTGTCACCACTTCACACATTGGGAGATGCAGGTGCAGAAGGCTAAACCACTTTGTCAAGGCGCTAACTGGTTGGTGGGACCGGAAATCCAGATCCCCCATTCCTCAGATACCTCGTGTTTACTTCTCAACCTTTTTCTGTAGGACTCTTCTCCCTTCGTTCTCAAGCAGCAAGTGTAAAGTCCCTGATGCCTCAATAATCAAGCTTCCTCTGCAGAACCTTAGTCTCCATATTTGCTCCAGTTTCTCAAAATATATCATTGTTTTTATCTACACAGACTTTATAATACATTATGAGTCTGAAAACCCTGTTGAGGAGTTAAAATCATTTTATCTCTCTGAATGATGAGTGGTATATCATAGTGACAATGGTGGTGATTGGTAGTAACCACAGGGGAAGCCTCAGGAATAGTGGACAAATTGATAATCGTAATGATGAAAGTCCATTTCATTTTATTAAAAATGCTTGGGGAGAATATGTTATGAAAATAACATATGTTATGTGTGTTTGTTTCATAGAGGTGCCATCATAAGAAGGTACTGTTAGCTGAGTGGCTTAAAGCAACAAAACTGTGGTATCCTCCAGCTCCGGGGACAGGAAGTCAAGGTGTTGACCGTATTCTCATCCCAGTTTCCCTGGGAAGAAACCATGGGAGGATGTTTCCTTGCCTCCTCCATCTTCTGGAGGCCCCAGGTGTTCCTGGGCTTGTGGCTGCACCTCTCCAATCTCTGCCTCCACCTTTGGGTGACCTTCTCTCTGTCTCTGTGTCTCCACATGGCTGTGTTCTTATAAGGGCACCAGTCACCAGCCATGGCTTAGGGGCCACTCTACTTTGGTGTGATCTTACCTGTTAGGGTTTAGATCTGGGGTGTGTCCCCCACCCCCCACCTGCAAACCTCATGTGTTTGGAAGGCAATTGGATCATAGGGGTGGCACTTAGTTCACTGATGAACTCATAGCTGACTTGCTGTGACCTGGAAGAGTGTATCTCCCTCCCCAGCTCCTGGTTTCTCTCTCTGCTTCCTGACTACCATGACTTGAGCAGCTTTCTTCCACCTAAGCCCTTCCACCATGCTATTTCTGCATTCAAGCCAGCCAAACATGGACTAAAAGTTTTGAAACTGTGAGCTAAGGTAACCTCTCCTCCTTCAGGTTGCGAAGTTGTGGGTGTTGAGTATTGTATCTCAGTAACAAGAAAGTGACCAAGATCTCACATAACTAATCACAATGACTCTATTTCCAAATAGGGTCACATGTTTCTGGGGTACCAGGTATTAGGACTACAACGCATCTCTTTGGAGGGACATAATTCAGCCCACAGCAGGTAGTCTTAGGGTTCAAACTTGAATCTAGTAGATTTTTTATTGGGGCTGAGGCAGTATTTGGTGTTGTTTGCAGATAATTTCTGGGAGTTGGGATGCATGTGAGACATTTGCCTGGTCTCATAAACATTCAAGAAGGAAATAAGAAATGGGCAGAAATGCCCCTTACTCCCTGTGTGTCTGCGGGTATGAGAATCCGGGTTTGTCTGTGAGAAACCTGACATCATGGTACTAGAATAAGTACAAGAGGAGGAGTTCTGGGGACACTTGTGGCCTCATGCCTGAGAGATTTGGTCAGCTTATGGATAGGACTGGGTATGTTTTTAGGGATTTTTACCTGAGAATCACATACAAGATAGACACAGTGTATCCCCTCTGCAATGTTTGCTTGGTTCTACCAAAGACTTAAAAGTGGCAGCTGCTCCCCTAGCATCTAAAGCTTCCAAAAAGGGCACAAGGGACTTCACTAAAAATGGTGATTGAAAATGGAGAAGGGTGTTTCACAGCTTGGCATGGAGCATTCACCACATAGGACAGTCAGTTGACCTAGTCAACTTCAGCCATCCCCGCCACCACCACTCTACTGTGTATCCTGCAGAATGGCCAACACCTTCACCCACCGTGTCACAACCATGTGGTAGCCAGGCTCCAAGATGGCCCTCATAATTCTCACTTCCTGGTATTCACATCCCACACGGACCCTTCTCTTATGGGTAGAGCTGACCTGTGCCATCTGTAAGATGTTTCAGGAACGCTGATGACAAAGCAAGGTCACAAAGTTTTTCTGGCTGCGTCTTCCCTCTTGGGTCCCCTTCTCTGGGGAAGCCATTCCCCATGTGGTGAGGACACTATGGCCGCCTGGGGCAGACACCCTAAGGTAGGAGCACTCAGCTAAGCTCCTCCTAGAACTCTGAGATAAAGATATCTGTGGTTGTTGTTGTTATTTTTTATTAGCACATGTTTGCAATACATAATGATTCCATTCATCATAGGGAATTGCTACATGTATGTAGCACCTCTGAATTCTTTTTATGTTTCTTCTCCACTCCCTGCATCTCTTGATCTCCTTCTCATTTGCAAAAGATTTATCTCCCTGTTTCCTATTATCTATCTTTTATTGTTTTTTAAAATTTATTTATAGGGGTCCTTCCTGTATCATGGTGCCAAAGTGTACACCATGAGTGAGTTGCCCAAAGTCCTCAGCTAACTAGACTAACTTTTTCTGTAATTTCTACTGCCTGAGAGCTGCATTCAGAGGATCCTGGGGGACCAACAAGCTATGCAGTGTCAGCAGAACATGGAGCAGCCTTGTATCAATGAAGAAGAGTTTGGGTAATATGAGCTGTCAAATGAGACTTGCTGGCCAGAGAATAGAATCCTCCTTTGTCAGGCACGAGACTGTGACCTTTGAGGATGTAGCTGTGAACTTTACCAAGGCAGAATGGGCTTTGCTGAATCCATCCCAAAAGAAGCTCTACAGAGATGTGATGTGGAAAACCTGTATGCCTATGACTGCTATAGGAAGAACCTGTGGTAACCAACAAATGAAAGAACAGTACAAAACTTGTTCAAGAAATCTAAGAAATGGTGCAGACAAGTGTTTGAGATTTGAAGAGATGCTCTATAAATATAGTGAACATGGAAAAACCTGGAGTGATTTCTGGTCCTTTCGGAAACGTGAAATGAGAAAAACTGGAGAGAAACAATGTCAGTATGGGCAATGTGGGAAAGCCCACTCTGATCTTAGTGAACAAACTCATCCTGGGGAGTAAACATTTCTAGAAGGGAACCTAGCTGAAGCTGGTCACACAGCTCACGAAGAGATGGAAGTAATGTAACTGTGACAGAAGCTGAGGATGACAACATCTTGATCACAATCCAGGCTGAAGATGCCATCACTCTGGATTTTGATGGTGATGACCTCCTAGAAACAGGTAAAAATGTGAAAATTACAGATTCTGAAGCAAGTGAGCCAAAAGACAGGCAGGACGTCGTTGCACAGAGCCCGGAGAAGGAAACCAAGGATTATGAGGTGAATGTGAACCATAAAGATGGTAAGAAGGAAGACTTCATGAAGGGTGATCCCGTTGAGAAGGAAGCCAGAGAAAGTTCTAAGGAAACAGAACCTGGAGACAAAGAAAAGGATACTTTGAAGAAAGGGCCCTCGTCTACTGGGGCCTCTGGTCAAGCAAAGAGCTCTTCAAAGGAATCTAAAGACAGCAAGACATCATCTAAAGATGACAAAGGAAGTACAAGTAGTACTAGTGGTAGCAGTGGAAGCTCAGCTAAAAATATCTGGGCTAGTGGACTTTCTTCTAATACCAAAGCTGCTGATTTGAAGAACCTCTTTGGCAAATATGGAAAGGTGCTAAGTGCAAAGGTGGTTACAAATGCTCAAAGTCCTGGGGCAAAATGCTATGGTATTGTCACTATGTCTTCAAGCACAGAGGTGTCCAGATGTGTTACATCTTCATCGAACTGAACTGCATGGCCAGCTGATTTCCATGGAGAAGGTAAAAGGTGATCCTTCTAAGAAAGAAATGAAGAAAGAAAATGATGAAAAGAGTAGTTCAAGAAGTTCCAGAGAAAAAAAGAATATGAGTGATAGAAGTAGCAAGACAAAAACCTCTGTCAAGAAAGAAGAGATTATCCGAAAAATCTGAGAAAAAAGAAAGCAAGGATAAAAAGAAAATGGAAAGTAAAGAAGAGAAGAATGATAATGGAACCAGTGGCCAGACTTCAGAATCGAGTAAAAAAATGAAGAAAAGAAACGAATATGTTCAAAGATTCCAGGACATATGGTAGTATTAGATCAAACTAAGGGAGATCAATGCAGGCTATCAAGAAGAGGAAGATATGAGAAAATTCATGCAAGAAGCAAGAAAACGGAGGGAGGTAGCCTGGATAAAAAGAGGGAGAGAGACTACAGGAGGAAAGAGATCTTGCCTTTTGAAAAGATGAAGGAACAGAGATTGAGAGAACATTTAGTTCGTTTTGAAAGGCTACGACCAGCAATGGAACTTTGAAGACAAAGAGAGACTGCAGAAAGAGAGCGTCGAGTGTGAGAACGAAATAGAACAGGAAGAATGGGATGCTTACAGAGAGAGAGAGAGAGAGAGAGAGAGAGAGAGAGAGAGAGAGAGAGAGAGCGCCTAGAAACTGAAAGGCAAAAACTAGAGAGAGAGAGAACGGAACGCGAACGCTTGGAAAGGGAACGCATTCGTATTGAACAGGAACGGGGTAAGGAAGCTGGAAGGATTGCTTGAGAACGAGAGGGACTCAGAAGGCAGCAGCAGCAGCTTCGTTATGAACAAGAAAACAGGAATTCTCTGAAATGCCCACGAGATGTAGATCATAGGCGAGATGATCCTTACTGGAGCGAGAATAAAAAGTTGTCTCTAGATACAGATGCCCGATTCAGCCACGGATCCGACTGCTCTCGCCAACAGAGCAGACTGAATGACTTTGATCACCGGAGAGGGGCAGGTTTCCTGACAGCTCAGCGGCACAGTCTTCCTCTTTTGATAGGCGGGAACGCTTCGTTGGTCAGAGTGAAGGGAAAAAAGCACAGCCAACTGCACGAAGAGAGGATCCCAGCTTTGGGAGATACCCCCCAAATTTCAGTGATTCAAGAAGAAATGAGCCACCTCCTCCACGAAACTAGAGACCCAGACAGAAGAGATGTGTGAGGGGAGCGAGACCAGAGAACAGTGATCACGCAGGACAGGGTGGCCAAGAGAGGGACAGAGGAGTCATCTCAGACCGGGCCTGTGGAGCCCAGCATTACCCTGAAGAACGACACGCGGTTGATGGCCATGGATGGGACACAAGTGGACCAAGGAAAGAGTGGCATGGTCCACCTTCTCAAGGGCCTGGCTACATGACACGAGGCGAATGGGCGCCGGCCGGGCAGGCACAGGCATGATGAGCCAGCGCTCGAGTAATGCATCTCCAACTAAGAGAACTGTACAGATCGGGGGCAGTTCCATGCCAAGAGGAAGTGGCTCTGGATTTAAGCCATTTAAGGGTGGACCTCCATGGCGATTTTGAAAAGGAGCTCTCTGCCATGGTTTCAAGATAATTTATTGAAATCCCCTATAAACATTATTTGACTACTTAAGAAGAGGGCCCTCTGACCTGCTTGAGAGTTCTGACAGACTTTTTAGTTTCTTTTTTTAAAAAAAATTTAACATGATTGCTTTTCTCAATTTTAGAGAAGACGTTTAAATAGTTCTGTTGTCATTTTTAATAGTTTTGTGTATCATTCAACTTTATTTTCTTGCAGCACCAATACACATTTGAAAAGATGGGAGTCGGAGCCATTTTGTTGAAGGCTGTGTGAACACGAGGCATAGTTTGCAGCTGCGTGGTAGTGGGTAATTTGCAGGGTTGGCACTGTGGTGTCAGGCTCTGGACATTCTTCTTGCCACCAAGAAGGCTGTCTAAGCTTAAAAAGTCTGCTGTCTAATTTTTAGAGACTAAGATTGTTCCTTGCATTTCTAAGTATTATGTAACCTATTTTTTTTGGTACCGGGGATCAAACTTGGGTCCTTGCACTTGCGCAGCAGGCGGCAAAACCACTGAGCTAAATCCCCAGCCTATGTAAGCTATTTTTGCAGAAGGTACTGTTACATTAAGTGCATCTGTGTAACCTGGTTAAAAAATGTAATCTTTTTTTAAATAAACCTTCATATTCTGTATAAAAGAATAAAATAAAATTTATTTACATTTTGAACTCATATAAGAGAAATCATGCAATATTTAAGCTTGTGTTTGATTTATTTCACTTAACAGTACGATCTCAAGATGAATCCACTCTTCTACAAATGACTCAAATTTCTCCTTCTTTATAGCAGAGTAGTACTCCATTTTGCATAAATACACATTTTCTTTATCTATTCATCTGTTGATGGACATATAGGCTGCTTCCAAAATTTAGCTATTATGAGTTATACTGCTATAAACATGGGTATACATAGATCCCTGTAATGTGTTATTGTTTTAAACTGCTAAGATTTAGGGTGTCCTGTTACACAATAACAGATAATGAATAAAACGAGTCTTCCTTACAACCCCGTAAAGCAGTAGGACTGAATTCACAAATGATGAAATACCCTTCATGGCTTGCCCCTTTCCAATCTAAAGTATTTCAACAGAGCAGAATCTCTTCACCAGGTAGTTGTGAGATTTGTTTTGTCAGTGTTCTGAGTTCTAACTATGTAGCTGGTCAACTGCAATGTCTGAGCTAAGGAACCTGGGAGCTGTGATGGACAAAATAATAGCCGTGTCACTGAGACGGGAAGCATGCTGTGTGGGTGTGACAGATGCATCCAGTGTCTCCGCCAAGGTCCTTCACAGGAGGACAGCATCAGACTGCAGCTGAAGACCTGCAGGAGGGGCGGAAGCCTGGGTCATGCCCCTGGGGCCATGGAGAGTCTGCCTATGAATGTGGGCAGGACCTTTGTTAAAGGCCAGTAGGGGTTGTCTCTAGTTCTTGATGTCCCTTTACTTACTACCAGCCATCCAGGGAACCCAAATACTGAGAAGCTTGGCTGTGGATTTGCCTTTTGGGTAAATACTCCTTCATATATGAAGGTAGTCTTCCATCAGAGAGCTATTCCCTGTGAGTGCTAGCTCTTTTGAGTTGCTTATCACACTTGACTATACATTCCACTCACCTGGAGAGTTGATAAAAAAATGCAGATTTCAGGAGCCTGCCCCAGGGAATGCTTAGCTAGGCTCTTGTTTTTCAAAACTGTTGCCATGATTTAAATTTGCAAACAGGTTTGGGAAGCACTTTTAGTCAGTGGATTTGATAAGACCATTTTGACCCTCTGGTCCGGCCTCGTGCTGTGGAAGTCTCCCTCCTGGCCAGCTGCCTGGTACAGTGGTCTGATGTGCAGCACTGGAGATGGGTGCTGGTCTACACTTCCCTCTTCTAAAAGCATCATAAAGCTCAGCTGTGAACTCTGCCCAAAGAGTGCTAGGATTCTGTTCCACTGGCTCTTTTCCTGAGGCAATTACTGAGGGGGTTAAACAAGAGCGTTGGAATTAGACAAGTCACACTTGAGTCAGAGTTGCACTAACTTGAGGGCTATGTGCCATTGGGCCAGTCACGTACCTAAGTTAGCTGAACCTTGGTTTACTCATCACCACAATGGTTGTTATTTTGTTAGGGGGACCCCAACAAAATGTCATAAATTGGGTGGCTTCGACGACAGAATTTTATTTTCTCATAGTCCTGGAGAATGGAAGTCTGAGACAAAAATGTGGGCAGGGGTGATTTCTCCTGAGGCCTCTCTCCCTGTCTTGTAGATGACCATCTTCTCCTGTGTCCTTGCATGGTTGTCCCTCTGTACAATATCTGTGTTCTAATTTCTTCTTATAATGACACTAGTTGTATGGGATTAAGGCCCATCCATAAGACCTCATTTTACATAAAGACTTCTTTAAAGACTATCTCCAAATGTGGTTATCTTCTGAGGTGGTTGGGGTTAGGGCTTCCACATATTTATTTAAGGGAGATACAATTCTACTCTACAGAGGTAATATGGTCATTGTAAAGAATGAGTAACGTAAGGCCCGCAAGCCCAGAGTGTTCTTCGCTACCAAAGGATGGAAACTCTTCCATCCATTCCTGCCAATTTTGAAGGCACTGTGTGGAAAAACTGTCTCTTGAGAAGTGGTGGCACTGAGGAAAACTGGCTTTTCTTTCAGGTGATAATCCCCTTAAAACATCGGTCTGCCCCCACCCTGCTCCCACCCCAGAGCCCCTCAAATGGAGCCCCTGTGGGAAGGTGGGTCTGGACAGCTGCACTGCCGCACGGGCTGCTTTCCTGAGGAGGGCCTTGGCCGAGGCCTCGTGGAATCTGAGCCTAGCGCTTAAGACTGGGTTTCTTTTCAAAGGAGCTGACGGCTCAAGCACTTCGTGGCACCTAATCCTTTTTCAGAAGAAGGGGAAAGGCATTTTAATGCAGCCCAGAAATCCTCACTTTGGGCATACAAAGGGCTGTGCTGGATTTTCACACTCAGCCTTGCCTCTCTGAAAGGCCAGAGACTAGAAGCAAGACCAGGAAACCCACACAAGGACCATCTGAGGCTGCAAAGGACAGGGGACCAGGGCCCCTTGGAGCCTGCAGGGGCACCCCAGGTGTGCTGGATTCCTCTTCTTAAGTGCAGCCTGCCTGGAGAGGTCACTTGAAGGTCAGGTGCCCACCCTGCACCATGAGGGAGCCTCATGGCCCCCAATACGCTCATTACACAAGTTAGGGGAAAGCTGAGTCCTTTACTTCTTGTTACTCGTGAGAGTGTTAAGAGGTGTGAAAGTTGGGCTTTTGGAGCCCCCCTGAGCAGGCAGGTGTGAAGTGTTACAGCCACAAATACTGACCAACTCCAGGGTGGGCCCGTGACCTAGAATGATGCTATTGTATCCTCTTGTCCACAGCCACACTTCAGGGTCATGGCCTCCTTTAACAGTGTTACCAGAATGCTGAGGTTGTGTCCCATGGTGATAAAGAATGAAACTGAAGATAGAGGAGGTGAGGTGTGAGGAAATTGATTTAAAAGATATAAAGGCAGAGAAGTTGTTAGGGCTTGGGTCTAGATTTCCCCCAAAGCCTCATGCACTCAGGTGGGTCTTTTCAGAGGTGGCTGGATCTGGGGTGTGCGATTGCTAAATTAGTCCACTGATTGGTTTGGCATAGTTCTGATAGTAGATAATGGGACAGCCTCCCTGCTTGTACGGGCCGGTATCCTGGACAGAAAATAAGGGACAGAAAGAGGGCTACTTGTTGTCACTTGTTGCTTGCTGCTGCTTCACTACTTTGCTGCCTTCTGCCCTCCATGAACTGTTTCTCCTCTGCCAAGTCACCCAGCCTTGGAGCAGACAACCATGAACTGAAAACTCTGCAAACGGTGAGTTACACAAACCTTTCTGCCTTTAAGTTTGTGGGCCAGATATTTTGTCTCAGCAATGAGAAAAGTAACTGAGACAGAAGTAAACGATACAAAGGCAAGGAAGTAAAGCTCCCATTAGCCAGGAGGGGATTCTGAGCAGGATGCCCATGAAAGTGCTTTGTCTAGAGGTTCACAAGGGGTTTAGAAGGGAGCCTGGGCTGTTGGTTAAACAATTTAATCTCTACCCTATAGGAGACTACATACTTTTTAGGCTCCAATCTAGGCAGTGTTCACACAGTGTTCATGCAGTGCCCCTGCACCTCTGAGCCAATGGCCCACCTGATTGTACTCTGGGGGGTCTCTGACAGCTGAAGGACAGACACCTAGCAGATGTTTTTATGAGATCCCTGGAGAGTTATGACTTAGCAGACTCCATTTTGGGCTTTCTCACTCCATTTTGGGACCACTGTCCTTACTGTCTAATAGAATCCTAACTCCTGTCTCCCCATTTCCTGTTACAATAGGATGGTGGATTCCCAGAGAGGAGGTAGATGACACAGAACCTGGATACGTGCTATAGACCTGGTCAAAGAACTTTCCATCTCTGGATCTCTTGTTCTTCATGAGGATCAATGACCCTCTAAGCCTCTTTGCAGGTCTAATGAGTCATAACTTCATCTACACCCAGACTTCCCAGACTTGGCTGTTGTGGTTCAGCCCAGCTAGGCCATCCAGAGTTGAATCTGCAAGGTGACATTCACTTTTGAAGGAGGAGAGGGAGAGAGAGAAAGAGAGTGAGCACGAGCTTGACAGACAGAGAAAGCAACATGTTATCTCTGGATAGACCCATCCTGTCAAGAATTATGAACACCCATAATATTCCCAGATTGCCAGAGGGGAATAGCCTAGGACATATCCTTGGGACCTGTCCTGCTATTTTTTATTCAACAGGTCTTCAGTGAAGCCCAAGCCTCTATTTTGTATACCTCAGGGCTGGGGATTTAGCTCAGTGGTTTCCTCGTCTGCTGTGCAAGCACAAGGACCTGAGTTCGATCCCCGGTACCCCCCAAAAAAGCTCATCACAATCTGAAGGTTATTGTTGGAGACCACTTGCCTCTTGCCTCATGCCCTTGGTGTTGCCTTCCCCTGCACTTTCAACACCCTGATCTGAATAAAATCATTACCTCATTTACAGAGTGGCCCAAACAGTATCCTTCAACTAGATTCTGCCATCCACAGAAGGCTCACAAAGGAATAGAAAGACTGAAATGACACCTGATGGCCCAGGAAGCCACTAAAGTTGTGTCCCCGAGAATGTTCTGAATCCCAGCAGAGTGGCAGCAGAGCTTTCTCACTGGGATTCCTGGGCCTCCTGCGAATCTTTTCTCCAAACTAATTTTGGCCTCCAACCCTGCAGAGGCTCTTTTTGCCTCTCGAGATGTGACAGATCCAAATGGGCAAACTGAGGCATGAAGACAAGGATTGGGCTTCACCTCCATGACAGACAGTAACAAGGAAGACCCTGCCATCATCCCAAGGCCTCTGTTGCCTGGGAGAATTCGGTGTGGATTTGGCATGGTAGGTGGGGGATTCTATTTGATTTAAACAGAGTCTCTTCTGAGTTTCTTTTTGCAATTTAATATCCTGACACATTGAACCATGTATAACTATTTCTGGGTAAAGTTGTTTTTTCCATGACAGTTTCTAAAATCGAGTCTTAGGTCAATGTCCTCTGAGAACAGGATACACCCTTAGATACATATAAGTATTTCTTTCAGTTTTATTTTTTTTGAAAGTCCGGAGAGATGAGCTCATCTTGTGCTCCTCTCTTACAGAGTCCCGAGACATGGGCTACTGTATGCTGAAGGCGAGGACACAAGTGCTGGTGTGCCCACGTCCCCCTGGAACTGTAGGCTGGGGGACCTGAGAGATAACCCTGGGGGCCGAGAGTCTGGAGGAAACCACATGGGACAGAGGCCAACTGGGACAAACACGGTGCCAGCCAGGCAGGACATTGTCCCTGAGCTGCATTGTCCCTCACCTGCATCCTTCTGAACTGAGGCTTCTGGGGAGCTGGGGTTGCCAGATAAATGCAGAAGAACCAGTTAAATTCGAAAATTTGGACAAACAATGACTAACTTATTAGCTAAGCATACCTCCAAATATGGCCCTGAGAACTTGGTTCTACTACCATTATTCCTATTTTCTGAATGGAGAAGCCAAGGCACAGAGAGGTTAAGTGAGTCACCTAGGGTTACACAGGTGGGATGTTGCAGGCTGGGGTTTAAACCCAAGTAGTACATAGGAGTCCCCTTGTCCCCCTTGCCAGCAGGACCATGGTATGGAGGAGGCCCTTGTCCCTTCCCAGCTCCAGCATGTTGATTCAGACTCAGGGGTCTCCAGAAAGGACCAGTGTGTCCCCCAAGGCCATCTTCTCTACAAGCTCCACAAAAGGAAAGATTGCACCCGCCTTAGTTCATTGTATTCCAGCTGCACATTGGAGTCTGACTCACAGAAGGCATTCGATAACTATGTGTTTAATAACTGAATGAATGGCCAGGGTTGGTGGAACACACCTGTAATCCAGGCACCCTAGGAGGCTAAGGCAAGAGGATCACAAGTTCAAGCCCAACATGGACAGCCTACCTCAAAATAAAAAATAAAATAGGGCTGGGATATATTTCAGTGTGCGGGCCCTGGGTTCAATCTCCATTACCACGAACAAACTGAATGAATGAATGATAAACCTTGAATGTGTCCTTTATAAAAATCTTGGAAAATATGAAAAACTACCCCCCCAAGCTAAACAAAACAAAAAACCCCCAACATTATCCCAGCACCTAGAGATAACCACTATCAATATTTTCTGGCCCCAAACATTTAGAGTAGATAAACACAATGGTCAGAAATCTTGTCCTTCAAACCTTGCACTTTCCCTCAGTCTCTGTGTTTGCCTCCCTTTTAATGAATTGTTTCTCAAAGAGGATGTCACACCCATGCACACCAGGGTATAATTGAGCATATTGCTTTGGAGAGGCAAGTGAAACTTTTTAAATAAAACTCAAAAAGTTTTCCAATGAAACAGCCTCCTGCCTCTTCATCTCTGCTGTCTCGGGTATCTGAGTCCATTACACCTGGAATTTTTAGATCTGGGATCTAGGCCCAGCATCATCACTAATCAGCCATGCTGTGACATTGGTGGAGTCATTTCCCTTCCCTAGGACTTCTCTGTAAAGTTGAGCCGGAAACTAATAAATCATCAATGTCAAACACTGTTCCCTAATAGAATTCATATGTACAGACACATATTTATTTGTTTAATATTGTATTATAAAAATTCAAATTAAAAGAAGAGGAAATAGTCCAAATTACCTCTTTTACTCATCAGTGGGTCACACACAAAAAATATAATTGCCAACCCTCTGGTTTCACTCATCCTGCCACTTCTCTTTAGTAAGTACCAGGTTATGATGAAACAAATCCTGAACACCATACACTTTCAAGTGTCACCATGTAGTACGTATCTCTAAAAGATAAAAAACTTGTTATTTAACCAAGATGACTGTACAGCTTGGAAAAAAGAGAAAACAATTTTTTTTTGCAACTTCATATTTTATTAGTAGCCACTGTGCAAAAGTATAACAGCAACAGGTAATATAAATTATATATATATATATTTTTTTTACCTGTGTGCCCTTCACTGCCTCCACCCTTCCCTATTTATATAGACTTAGTTTCCATTTTTTTTCTTTTCTCATCATTTTCCCTTTCCCTTCTTTCCTTTCCCCTTCCCCTCCCGCCAGAGAAAACGCTTTTGATTCCATTAAATAGTCAATGATACTACTGAGTGTGTTTGTACAATATGTGTAGGTGTGTTTAGGATTTTGTTTTGGTTTTAGTGGTTTCAGGAGCCAGATCTAAAAGTTACTGATGGACTCATTTGTTAGATACAGAGAATACTGAAAATGCTTCAGATGAGGCCTTTGGAACAATATAGAAGTAATGCTAACCAGCAGGTGCTCAATGCATTGCTAAGAAGAGCCCTCGGTGCCCTGCAGTAAGAGGGCAAGAGAAGACAATGAAGCCTCGCTCTGGGAAGCCAGGGCTTGTTCAGAATGACTTCACGGACCAGGTGAGTGATGTCCTGGGACCAAAACTTGGGGGGATACAAGAAGGACAGAGGGATAATCTGAGATCAAAGGGAAAACCCAATGCATTTGACTTCCCAAGCCAACCTCTATGAAGATCAGAACCTTGTTTCAGTATAAGATTGTATTTATTTTAATTCATCTACTTGTCAAACTTGTATTGACATCCACATAATGCCCCAACTTAGACGTCATGTGTGTGTTATGGTTTGTATCTAGATGTCCCCTCAAAACCTCAAGTGCTCATAAGTGGGGCTTTGAGGAAGTGATTGGATAATAGGGAATGATATTTATTCATCAGTGGATTTGTCCACTGGTGAGTTTACAGCTAAATGTGATATTGGGAGGTGAACAGTTGTTTCTATGCCTGATCTCTCCTCAACACAGGACAATCTGCTTCATGAAGCCACAAGTTGCTTCATGAACTACATGAAAAATATTTCAAATTTATTATATGATAACTTCCTATCAACTGGAATGCCTGCCTCCCAATGCCTTTTTCTACTTTCACGTTTCTATCTCACATACCATCTCCCACCACTACCTTCACACTGTCTTGGTTACTTTCTTATCACTGAGACACAATATCTACCACCCGCAAATTAAAGGAGGAAAGGTTTATTTCAGCTCACAGTGTGTAGAGGTTTCAATCCGTAGTTGGCTGGCTCCAAAGCAGAGCAACACGGCAGACAAGCATTGAAGAGGGGAGACACTTCAGTGTGGCCCAGTCTTCGAACTGGCCCTTGGTGAGGTGTAATCTGCTGGTCCTTGGAGGACGCTTTCATTCAATTCTCATTGTCCAGTTCCACTTTGTAACTTTTGGCCATTTATCTTCCTGTTATTTAAAAATTGTTTCAATTTTGTTTGTTTGTTTAAGTTGTTATAAACCCACTTTGTTAGGAGGGTCTGAGAATTTTGCAAGCGGGTGATAAAAAGCAATCCCTCCGTTCTCCATCTCTCCTTTAACGTTTCCTAATTCTGAGGCAATCACTTTCATTTTAGTGGGTTCTTTTGATATTTACATCCATATATCTGTAACGACATGATTTTACCATTTATAGCATTTCTATTTTAGTCATTGATTATCGACTTTGTTAACAGAAGAGGATTTTGCTCTTTTACGTAACATACAACATATACAGACATGAATGTACACACATTTACCTCCATTCTTGCTCTACCGCCGCATTAAAATCTTGAAGATTAATATTTAGGGTTTACACTATTATAACTCTCCAGATACTGTTAATAACTAAGCCATGAACACTAGGTTGACCTTTCCATTCCTGAACAATTTATGGTTTTCCCAAAGTTAACACCTGCCTTATTTTTAATGATTTAATTTATTCTGAAACTCTTTCTTCCCAATAGGTTCAAACACAATGATTCCATCTTTTTGGAAGAAATCGTTATCAGAACCTTCTAGGTTATTTCCCTGTAACCTTACTATGCTGCTGCTGTGTCAGTCCAGATTTTCTCCATTATGCTTTCATGATGGACCCCACATCCTTCTTTTTAAAATCTATGACTTTCTTGATTAAGAAAAACTCCAGTAACTTCCTTATAAGACCTGAAATTCTAAAAACATTTATTATTACCTCACCTCACATTTGATTACTAGTTTTGCCGGGTATGGAAAATACCTTTGGAAATCCTTTTTCTTCAAATTTGGAAACATTCCTCTGTTACCTTCCACCTTCCATCATAAGGCCGTCAGTGAAAACCACTCAACCTTTCCAAAGCAGGAACTCCTGTCATTTGTGACAAACATGACATTATGCAAAGTGAAACAAGCCAACCCCAGAAAGACAAAGCCCCTGTGGTCTCACTTCTATCTAGAATCTAAGAAAAGTTGATCTCACAGAGTAGAGAGGAAAATAGCGGTTATCAGAGGCCGAGAGAGAGGAAAGAGAGCAGGTTCAGGATATGGAGAAAGGGTAAATGTTGGTCAAAGGGCATGAAGTTTCAGTTAGACAGGTGGCGAGTGTCTGGTGATCTACCAAACAAAATGGTAACTACAGTCAATGACAATGTGTTTCCTGTCTCTAAATAGCTGAAAGAGGGGATTATACTCTTGATGAGTAACAGTATGATAGGAATTTCAGTCTCTCGGTTCTCTGTCTCCCCTTTAACCAAGAAATGATAGGAATTTACAGTGATGCACGTTTACCTTATTTAACCATTGCACCATGTTTACATGTTTTGTAAGATCATATTGTACCCATAAAACATATAATTATTTTCAACTCAAAGTAAGATTCGTGGGCCGGGGATTTAGCTCAGTGGTTCTGGCACCTGCATCGCAAGCGCAAGGTCCTGAGTTCAATCCCCGGTACCAAAAAAAACCACCCCAAAACCAAAGTAAAATTAGTATCTTATTCTTATTTCATGGATGCAATGTCTCTCCCTTACTCTGCAAGAACATTGATGATGGCTCTAAAGAACTTTCTTCTCTCCTTATAATTTCTATAGTTTTTATTGCTTCCAAGTTATTTCCTTCCTTTTCTCTGGTCCTACCTCTTCTGCTAGATGTTGTTCTCACGTGTCAAATGATCCTTAACTGTCTCCTTGTTGCAATATGCAGAATGGGGACATTTTTCTGGCCTGTCTTTGCAGAGTAGGAGAGGAAGGCTGGGACTCTGACTAATTTTCAAAATCACTTTAAATCCATCATTGTGCCAGGAGCCCCACCCTGAGTTCCGCTATCCTAGATCCTTTGTGTCACTGATTCCTGAGTAGCTGTGTGGCTTTCAGCTTTTCTGGTGGCTTATAGTTCAGCTTTTTCAACTCTATTGCATCAATCACCAAGCATACCCTTGCTTTCCAGCTTCCTAATTGACTTATTACTATCATAACTCTTTTTTTTAATGGATAGGGTGATATGTTTTCCAAAAATAGCCCCTCTATTATTTTAGTGGGGTTTCAGGAAGGGCTGGAGACCAATCTCTTAATCCAACCTGCCATCTTTAAATAGGTACTTCTCATCAACTCTCAGTGAACTTGGCTTTGGAGCTTCCTTGTTCCTATATTATGAAAGCAATCAAATAAACAAAAATAGAACAAAATTTTTTCCAAAATCTATTGCCATTTGATTAACTTTGCTTTAAAATATGAAGAGAAACCTGCTTCCCTACCATCTGCTGTAGAACATCTGACACAGAGAAGGAAAGAATGGTGAGCGTGGAGTTCTGAACCTATTTCCCCTTTAGAGAAAAAAGTACAGTTCATTGCCAGTGTTTATTTAATTTTCAGTGATAGAGAATTACTATATTTTGTAAATGGAACCATTGCTACTAAAAACAGAATGCTATAGATCAAATGATGCCTTTGGTTTCCAAAGCCTATCCATATACTTGAGTAATGCCAAAATAATAAAACAAGATAGTTCATGGCAAACTCTGAGGGTAAGGTTAGAACTGTAAGCCAGACTTTATCTCAAATGGAAGTGGGATTTATTAAGTGGTTCTCCCCATTTCCTGGAAAACCAGCACAGCCCGCAGATGCGTGAGGGCTTGATGGGGAGGGCTTTGGCAACAGGTGCCCCCTGGTGGATGGGCTGGTACTGCATATCGAGTTCTCTGTTCTCCAAGATGGTGAAGGGAAGATCAAGCTGTTTCTGAAAGAGGTGAGATTTGGTCTCAGATCAGAAGAGAAGAGGGCAACAGATGTTCTCATTTAACTTCTTTTTCATTTCTTATCAGTGTGTATTTACTAGTATCAGCACTACACCTACTGTGTGCTGTCTCAGAAGCATCCTTGGGGATCTGGCATTTCTCAGAGAACATCCTGACATCTGGGCTGACGTTACCCTTGGCAGAGGTAAAGTTTAAAGGTTTAAAGGAAGAAATGTTGTTGAGACTCACCACCAGTCATTTCATCTCCACCACCCTCTACAGCTGTGCTGTCCCACATGGCAGCCACTACCCATATATGACTCTTTGAATTTCAAGTAAGTATATTTAAAAACTCAGTTTCTCACTCTAGCCACATTTCAAGGGCTCAATAGCCACATGTGTTTATCACATCGGACAGTACAGATATAGAACATTTCTGTCATTCCAGAAAGTCCTATGGGACAATGTTGCTCTAGAACTCTTAAAGTGTTCAAGTTTCGTGTCCAGAAAATGTCCACGATTCTCATGGACAGAATGAGACTCACCTCAGCTGTGTTCCTACAAGTCTTTTTTCCTACTTCTGCCACAACACTCATCACAATTTGTCCTGAAATAGAGTTAAATAATATGCCTGTCTCTTCCACTGGACCATAAACTCATGAGTGCCATTACCAAGCTTGTGTCATTTGCAGTTTTCCTCAGCACCCAGGACAGAGTCTCCCCGAGGGCAGGGACAAAATGTTTTCATTTTTGTGTTTCCCACAGTTCATTGAGCAAAGATGAAACCTTCTCAAATGTCCACTGAATGGCTGCATGCTCACACATCTGCCAGCCTAAAGATGGACCTTCGTGCCACGAAGGCAAAAAGCCCATTGGCCATGCTCCTCAGACACACCAAGCTCCCTCTCACCTCTGCCTCTGCACCTGCCATCTCCTCTGGCTTTGCCACATCTCACTCAGTCTCCCAAGCCCTCACCTCTAGGCAGGTGAGATCACCAGTGCCGCGCCCTTCCACACACACCATACGCATGTGCGCTCTGTGCTTGCTCCTACCTCTGTTTCTTGGACACCCTCTTCCTTCCCTCCTCACTGCTAGAAGAGCGCGCTCTGCTTTGGGTTGTGTACATCCCTGGGACTTGCCCAATATGATCATCTGGGATAGAGAGAAAAATGTTTGCTCTTTTATTTTCTTTTTAACCTCACCACTTAAAATTGCCTTGTCCTGCTGTGTGTTTTAATATGTTGAAAATATTATAGTAGTATGTGCTTATTTATAATTTAAGTGTACATATTTAGGGTGTACGCTAACTTATTTTCACTGATTGGGGTACGTGGTTGGAACAGGTAGCTGCCCTGGCTTACCCTCCCACCTCTTCATCCTACTCCCATTTCTGGACCCAGCAGAAACCCAGTCTGCATCCTCTGCATCCACTCTGGCCAGTGGATTTTAGGGAAATGATCTATAGCCCTCCCAGATCCTTAATGTCTTCCACTTCCATTTCAATTTATTTATGTTGTGGTGCTGGGAATGGAACCTGGGTCCTTGAGCATGCTAGGCAAGTGCTCTACCACTGAGCTACACCCCAGCCCCAGCTTCAGTTCTTACCGTTCTTCGAGGCAACACACTGCACTTTGTTCTTGAATTTGGGAGAGTGTTTTTAGCTATAGGTTTCATCTTTCCAACCACATGGCAAATTACACGAGCATCTTACATTGATTTTGTTCCGAAGGCCCCCTTATAATGGATAAGACGGAGACAAGAGCCTGTCCAATCACATTTTATAAATCAGGAAACAGAGCCAGGGATTAAGTGACCTATTGAGGGTCACACAGGTGACGACACCCTCACCAGCTCTGGTTATAGATCTGGACCGTAGATCTGGACATAGGAAAGAGCTATGCTTCCAAGGGACTCTTTCGGGTCCTCCTGAGCAAACCTGTCTGTGATGGTCTCCTGTCTACCTTCAGCTCCATCCCAGTGAGGGAGCGCACAGCCTGGAAGGAAGCTCCACACACACAGGGAGGTCAGCGGGCAACTTGACAAAAGATAGAAGATGAGGTCACAGCCACCTAATAGCCAGCCAGCCTATTCGCTTAGCTGTGTTGCATCTCCAGGGCCATGCCCAGTAGAGGCTTGGTTCTTTATTATCCAGGAAGCCCCTTACTGGAAAATGAGAGAAACTCCTAGCAGCTTTGAGAAGTCCCTTTCCCTGGCTTAAAATAATTAGAATGTTCACCTGAGAAACTCTTCCCAGGTTTTTTACATTCCGCCGTGCCCTTAAACTGGCTGAGGAACAGAGCAGGCAAAAGATTCAAACCTGTGGGTTTAAAAAATGCCAATCAAATGTAAATGATGATCCCATTAAATAATGATTTTCATTCAAACCCAACAATACAGATTTCTCAGACTTGTCATTAGCTCTGTGTCAAATAAACTTTGCTTTTTTTCAAGAAAAAATTTTTTAGCTGTTACTTTGTGATATTTTGTGATCATTTTAGATTTGGACTTTTTTTTTAAGTAGTGACCAAAAAAATCTTGCTGTATTCAGTCTCCTGAGAATGTTGGGTCGAGTTTTTTGATCCCTGTGACTCATTGATTTGCGGGCTGATGTAGTGCGAGGGGTCCTGATTAGTGGCGTCTGTCCCGGCTGTAATGTTTTTGTTATTTTTCCTCATTTGTTCACTCTGACATCATGTCATTACAGAATGGTGCTGTTCAGGCCCTGCCTTGGCTGTTCGTTAGCGTGTGTTTAATGAGCAGCTTAATTGAGCTGTCTAGTAGGCCACCTGTCGCCCTCCGGACTTATTAACATACTAATGGCCTGACATTGTATTCTCTGACAGGCAACAGGGCTTACTGATTTGATGTCTGGACATGGAGATTTTATGCAGGAATGAGAGTGGGCATTGGGAAGGAGGTTTAAAAACGCAAATTAACTCTTTGGTATCTATGTGTTTATGGCTGTCTTGAAGAAGGGAAAAAAAAGTTCAACCCGTCAGTCTTTGAGGGCCAGGAAAGTGTATTCTGGAAAGGAAGCCTGCCTGTGTCCTTGCAAACCCAGTCGTGGTTCTGCAGGAGAAAATATGCTCCTTGTAAGCGGGAGCAGGCTTTGTTTCCATTACAGTAGGATTGTTGGGAACTGCTTCAAAGGGGAAATTTGCCGCTCAGGGAAAGTTCTGCAAGGAGACTTTTCTTGACTGTAGCTAAACAAACGAAAAGCAGCATGACTCCGAGTGAGAGATTTGAGTGCAGTCTGTGTCCGCCTTTTAAATCCAGCTGGGGCCTGGATTGTGAACGTCGTCGGGCAGAACAGGAAGGGAAGGAAGGTTAGAGAAAAGGCTGGAGCTAACAAGTGCGCTGGGAGCATGCTGGCGCTCTTTGTTTTCCTCCTGGATGTGTGATTGGGTCCGTCCCCTTGCTGCCACCCCCCCCCCCCCGCCGCTGCAGAGGCAGGCAGGAAGAGCTCTGTCCAGGAAATGGCATCAGTAACAGGGCGGAGAAGATGCCAGTCCAGGGCAACCACTTATGCAGGGAACTGGACATTTCTTTGCTGTCCACTCATCTTTTCTTCTAGCTCTTCTAGATGCCTCCTCTTCCCCTGATGCATGCCCACAGAACCAGCACATACATAATCCCAAAGAAAAGGCTTTGTAGAGAAGTTCTATCTGAGCAGGGTTGTGACTGACGACTGAGCCTAATCCAGCCAGCATCTCCGGAGGTAGAGCAGGAGCCTGGTGAGGAAGAGCCTTGAGAGGGCACTGGGGTTGGTGGCACCACTTGGGCCTGAGGCTTCTTCCAAGAGGACCAAGGAGCCACAGGAGGCTAGGTCTGCAGAGAGATCCAGAGGACATTCCAGATGCCGCCACCTGCAAGCTGCCTTCCAGAGCTTGGCATAGGGAATCTGCAGCTGGCAGGCTCCTCATGTGAGGCCTCAAGTGGGTGCCCTCCCTCCCAGCTCTGAGCAGGGGGAATGGTGCCAGAGGGGTGGCCACACTTCCTCTCCATGGCAGAGGAGGAGAAGGGGAGAAGAAGGGCAAAACCCATCCACTGCATACCTGATGGCTTTCATGGGATGGTGACAACAATGATGAAAGTCATTTTTATCTCTTAAGCCAAGCAGATCTCCTTGAGGTTTTCTGTTCTCCAGTTTCTTGACTTCAGCACCATTGCCATGTTGGGCTGCATTGTGCTCTGTGTAGGGGACTGTCCTGTGCAATCCGAGATGTTCTGGGCATCACTCGGCTCTACCTATTAGACACCAGGAGCCAGAGCTGCCCCAGCCCACCTATGACAGCCAAAAGTCTCCAGACACTGCCAGATGTCACCACGGGTGGAGAATAAGTCTGCCCCTGTTGAAAATCTCCCTTAAGCCTGACCTACCTCCCTCGGTTTGTAGATGAGAAGCAAACCTTGGTAAGTGTGAGAAAATCCCAAGCTCTCCCAGCTGAGATGTGGGAGCCAGGGGAGGACTTAAACCCAAGCCTGGGGGGTGGGGGTCTCAGGCCCAGCTCATTGCTTTTCACAATCGTTTTGGTGATGATGGTACCCTATGTGTTAGCAACGGTGGGCCAGCTGTCCACACGCCAGTGCTGGCCTTCAGAGAACTAATGTACATCAGGTCTTTTGTCAAGGACTGTATGTATCATCTTTTAAGATGTTCCCATTATCCTTTTGAGACAGAAGATAATTCTGTCTTAAGAGATAAGGGCACTAAACTCAGAGGAATTAAGGACATGTCCATGGTCACACAGCTAGTTGGGGAGTGTCACCTAGGTCTGGCTTCAAAAGACACGTTTTCTACTATCGCATTCAGAATCCCAGCCACCTGCACCTGGAGACACCCATCCTTAAGATCCATTCTCCTCTCTTGCCAAGAAGAAAAAGGGCACCTCCCTTTGTTACCCTGGCTGACCAGGTGCTGTGCCATCAAATTTCCCAAGGCCAGGTGGGATGGTTAATCTTATGTCAGTTTGGCTAGGCATGGGGTGCCTAGATATTTGGTCCAGATATTATCTGGATGTTTCGGTCTAGGTATTATCTGGATGTTTCTGTGAGAGTGTTTTAGGATGAGATCAACATTTAAAGCAGTGAACTGAGTAGAGCAGATTGCCCTCCCAAGTGTAGGTAGGTGGGCCTTGTCCAATTAGTTGAAGGCCTGAAGTAAGAGAGGATTCCTCCTGCCTGATGTCTTTCCAACTGGGACATTGGCTTTTTCTTCCCTTCAGATGTGAATTGAAATATCCACTCTTCCTGGGTCTTGAACCTGCCACCCATTGGCCTTGAGCTACTTAATTCACTCTCCTGTGTCTCCAGCTTGCTGACTCCTCCTGCAGATCTTGGGACTTGTCATCCTCCATAACCACATGATCTCTTTATTTATAAAAATATAAATAATAAGAAATATATAAATAATGTTATATAGGATGTATTATAAATATGTTATTTCTAATACAGTGGCACCTCAGTTCACAAACTTAATTTGTTCTACGATTTTGGAAAAGATGGCCATGTTTGCGTTTGTGTGGGAAAGACAGCCATGGTCATGTTTCTTACCCAATACAGAGTTTGCAAACAGAAACAAAATTTTGCCAAACACTTCTGTTTGCAAACCAAATTGTTTCCAAACAAAAGGGTTCATGAACCAAGGCACCACTATATTTATAATATTAAATGTTTAATTTATTATATTGTGTATTATAAATATATTAAGTATAAAAACATAGTGTAATATAGAATGTATATAAATATACATATATATGTATATAATATATTATTAAATATATATAAATATATCATATTAATTCTGTTTCTCTACAGAACCCTGAGTAAGACAGCTTTTTGGTTAGCTTTCATACATGACAACTTGTTTTAGCCCCATACACACACACACACACACACACACACACACACACATATATATATATATATATATATATTTTTTTTTTTTTGGTACCAGGGATCGAATTTGGGTCCTTCTGCTTGTGAGGCAGGTGGCGGAACCACTGAGCTAAATCCCTGGCCCTGAGCCCCATATTTTTGACAGCTCGATTCCACTTTGCTTTAGGACCAGATTGTAACCAATATCCAGCTGTTGCTTGAAAATCCAACCTGAGACTAATAATGTCGAACACTTTCCCATCACTTTGGATAACTTACCACTCTGTCGGAGCTGGAGGGAGTGAATTCTCCCAGGATGATTTTCCAGTTCGTCAATTCACTCTTTAGCCACTTCCAATCTAGAGTTTATCCCATCTGTTGAGCTATATAAATTCCAATGATTAGCTGCTTTATCATTTTTATCCAAGATTTCTACATGGGTCTTTTTCATACCCATCTGTTGTTTTTTTAAATTTCTGCCTGATTCAAATCCTTAATTTCTTTTTTTAAAATAATTCCTGTTATTTTTTCTTCAACCCTTCGAGGATATTCCACATAGTGATTTTTAAAATCATTTTCAGAATGCACCATTATTTTCATTTCCTCTTGAGTGATAATATCTCTTAATGATTTCTTTAAATGAAGCGCGAGTTCAACAAGAGTTCATTTTTTGTTGTTGTTCCAGTTGGTTGCAGTTTTGTTAATCCTGTAGTCACCGTTCCCTTTCCCGGCCCTGTTTCTTCACCCCAGCCAAGAACCACACTCTACAGTGAGCTTCCTGAGTGTCTGCAGTTCTAGATCCTGGCTGTGAGGCTCTCTGCTTCTGTCCTCTTCCTGGGTATGTTAAAGTCTAGCTAGTGTCTGACGGGATGGAGCTGCATCCATCCCTGGCTCTGTTCTGATCACTGTGGGAAATTGGCTCTGCCTCCCCTACCTGCCCCACAGCCTGAGTTTCTCCTATGGGTTTGTGTTTTGGGCCCACAGAGATGTTATCATTTTTGTTCCTTTTTTGAGCGTGGTTATTTTTTTCAAAAACCTATTATTTCTTTGTGTTGATAGAGAAGGGAGACTCAGTGTATGACTCTCAATGCAGTTTAATACTCCCTGCAGTCCCCATTGTTCATCACTATCCTGCAGTATTATGTCAAAAATCTCCCTGGAGGGAACAATTGCCTGGTTGTTATCTTGGCTTTGCAAAGTGCTATGATTTGGAAGTCAGAGTGCTTAGTAGTCAAAAATAGGGACTAAGTCAGACTGCCTGGGTTCAAATTCCAGATCTACGATTTACTGGTCACGGAAATTGGGCCAAGTTGTTTAATGCTTTAAGCCTCATATCTTCAGAATACATCAACGGTCTAACTTCCTAAGGTTGTTCCGAAGATTAAATAAAATAAGCCGTGCAAAAGCACTTCCCACCGATTCTGGCACATAGTCAGCCCTCAGTATGTATCTGCTACTATCATAGTGGTTATTACTGCTTGGTTAGAATGAAATACTCAACTTTAAAAAGATATTATTTTTGAAAGGATCCAGTGGCCTAAATGGCAGAAGACAGAAATGCCAAGAAATGATCTTATCACAGAGTGGGGTTTTTTTGTTTGTTTTTTTGTTTTTGGTACCAGGGATCGAACTCGGCTCCTTGAGCTTGCACAGCAGGCGGCGAAACCACTGAGCTAAATCCCCAGCCTTATCACAGAGTTTTTCAATCAAGGCACTTTCAAGATCTCATATGCTTAATCCCACAACGAATCAGCACTTTGCTTTTCTTTTATAGATGAGAAAATTCAACTCCAGAATGTGTACACATTTTTGGACTCAGGTACATGAAACATCACAACTGACATTTTTGGGATGCCCAAAGTGTCAGCATTTCTTGAACAGAGATTAGGAAGCAGAGGAAGACTTTAATTCCACCGTGGAAATCAGCATTCTCCATTTCTCGGGTGCTGTCAGTGTATTTTCAGTGGGATTGTCAGTGTAGCTGTGTGGTTGCTCACAATGGCCACTGCTTTGTACTCTCTGAAGCACATTGAGAGAATCACAGATGGGCCTCAACTTACAGGGGGATTATGTCCCTACAAACCCATTGCAAACTGAAAATATTCTAAATAAAAAATGTATTTAACACATCTAAACTACTGAGTCCCCTGGCCCACTGTAAACATGGGCAGAACACTCACTCATACAGTTGGGCAGATCACCTGACACAAAGCCTATTTACCATACGGTGTTGAGTAGCACATGGAATTCATGGACTATTGTACTGAAAATGAAGAACAGAATGGATGTATCTGTACACAGTCACACCATCTCAGAATCAAAAAGCCATCTAAGTCAAGGGCCATCTGTATAAGTGAAACTTCTCTTTCTCAGGGAAAATGATTTTGAGACACAGAGATCCTGCCAGGTGTGGTGCCTCACACCCATGATCTAAGCATCTGAAAGGCTGAGGCAGGGGGATTGCAAGTTTGGTCCAGCCTGGGTAACTTGGTGACTTGGTGAGATTGTCTCAAAATAAAGTAGTTAAAAAGGGCTGGCAATGTAGCTCGGTGTGAAGGCCCAGTATCGCAAAATAGAAAAAACAAAACCCCCACAAAGATCATTTTAAGTTGTGACATCTTAAATTGGATTACAAAGAATTTACTAGGGCCGGGGATTTAGCTCAGTGGTTTCGCCGCCTGCTACACAAACGCAAAGACCCAAGTTCGATCCCCGGTACCAAAAATAAAAAAAAACACAAAAAAACCCAATTTACTAAATTAGTAAATAAATTGCAAAAGTCCTGTAACTTTCTCCCTGATGATTTCTCTCACTCTTATTCTTCTTTCCTTTTTCTTTCTTAGAGTCCAAAACCAGTCTTTTTTTAACAAAAGAATCACTTTTGGAGTGAACTTAAGGTTTATTTTCCTCTGCTAAATCCTCTGCCACCTAACACTCAGCTGGGGTGCCGTCGGTTCCCCCCTTTTTAGGATCCTTGTCCTCCAAGTTCACTGAACACTTTCGGAGAAAGACATATCAGCTCCACTCTGCTATAACCCTGTTCTCTTACCGTCCTTAGTGTTTTTCTAGACTCAAACTTTAAAAATAGGATTTTTGCAATTTTGCAGTCAACATTTTAGCATCTTCTCCCTGGCAGGCAATAGTAACAGCTGTCTTATAGGCACAAGGAAGGAAGCCATCTCCTTCCATTTCTATGGAGCCAAATGTCTCATTTAAGACAGGTGTGGTGGTGCGTGCTCTAATCTCAGCTACAGAGAAGCTGAGGCAGGAGGATCTTGAGTTCAAAGCCAGCCTGAGCAACTTAGGGAGACCATTTCTCAAAATAAAATAAAGAGTCTGAGGGCATACCTCAGTAGTAGAATACCTGCCTGGTATGCATGAAGGCCTGGGTTCAATCCCTCAGGACTACAAAAAAAAAAGTCTTATTCAGTGCTCCTGCACATTTTGAAGAAATTCAGAGCTGACCATAAACTTCCATTATGAAAGCACCAATATTCCAGATAAGAAAATCCCCCTTCCTAAACGAATTAGCAAATAAGATCTCTTCATTTTCTTCAGTAAGAAGTTTGTAACTGAAAAGAACTTGCCTGAATCTATGTTTTGCACAGCCAGTCAAATCTGCAGGTGGATTCACAAAGTCTAGTTTTTATTGGAACGAAGTATCAACAATCTTTTGGTTTATGTTTTCCACAGTCTTATTAAACTCTTCATAGAAACCAAGATGACTAGAAACTCCATTTTTCAAGTGGAGTACCTAAGATTAAGGGGAACATTTTTGTTGTCATATGTATGTTGGTGGTGTGCAAAGTATGATTGTTGCTTAAGAGAGATTTTTTTTAAAAGTTGGTTTTACTGTGTAATGACCAGCACATCTCTTATCAAAATTTTCCCTTTTGGTTCATGTCCAAGATATTTTAGTTGCAATGTCTGAATCTGAAAATGTAACTTTACTCAGTCTATCAAACAATTAAGTGAATGATGTCATTTGTTGAGTTTTGCTCAGCAGCTACTTTGACGAAACATCTTTTGGAAACCAAAACTTTTTGATTGACCTGGAAACACTTAGCTGTCTCATCATAAAATTGGGAGAGTTTTGTCTCTACATGTACTTTCACAACCCTTTCTCCATCTTGACCAATTTGAAACTCTTTTCTGCGTACTGTGCAATATCCAGGTTATTTACCTCTCTAATCAAGCTGATATGTCCTTCAATCTGGCATTAGAATAACACAGTAATTTAATTTTTTTTCAGTGATATTTAGGCTCATACTGGCATTGGTATTGCAATAACTATGGGTTTTAAAAAATTATTTGAACTCTTAGAAAACATGGCCATGATATTCAGTATGTTAAAAATTAAACAAGCACTGTCTTGATCAAACCCACAGTTATTTCACAAAGTCAATGACAGACTGTTAATACCACAACCACAGTGCACACAGAGAGGCATTGCGCGGAATGGTGCCACAATGGGTGACCCACTCCTGTGAACTGCAAGCTGTGGTTGTTAATCTCAGCAGCCAGAAGACAGACGGATACTGTAGCTATGGAGGAGGGTCATCTCTGCCATACACTACACACACAGGAACATGCAGCCCCTGTTGCTTGGACCACATATGGGTTTTGTACTCATCCCCCAGCCTTCCACACCAATCATCAAACTGATTTTCCAGGATGCAGGACTTCCGGTGCTGAAACTAGGATAATCCCAGGCGACCCAAGTCACCCTTCCAATGAGGACAACCATAGCTTAGAGGACCGAGGAATGAAATTAGAAGGAATTAAATTAAGACTCCTCCCAAAGGGGCTGGTTTAAGCTCACTTCTTTCCTTGAGCAAAGCACCAGGTCCCACCAGGTGGCCACCCCTCTACCCCCGGTCCCAGTGATGACTCCTCCCTCCCTTCTGCAGGCCCAGGGGCTGCCATATCACTGTCCTTTGCAGTTTCAATATTGCCACCCCATTATTTGTTTACTGTTTGTAATAATTGTTAAAATTCTCTCAAATTGCTCCCTTGTGTGGCCCATCCACTTCTTGCCGGGTCCCTGACTGTTACCATATGGGTTCTAGGAGCGGCCCCTGGAAGCAGCCCCTCAGTAGGGAATTTGATTTGTTTCCTCTGAGTGTGTGCTGGAGCCTGCCATTACTGGCTTATAAGAGCCAGTTCTGTACATCACTTTCCAAACTATGTGTTCAGTGAAATTATGCTATAGCTTGAAATTGGTCATGGTGGGGAAATTTGTACCACAGAAACTTGTAAATGAAATGAGTTCAGGCTTTTTTCTTCTTTCTTTCTTTCTTTCTTTTTATTTCTGCTTTGCTTCTTTTTCCTCCTCCCTTTGTCCTTCCCTCCCTCCAGCCCTTTTTTCCTTTTTCTATTCTTCCTTCTCTTGCTTTCTTCCACCTTCATTTCTTACCTATCACTTGAGAAATTGATTGCTCATCTATTTTGACTGCTTGAGGATGCCATTTTATCCAGAGGACCTGGCACACAGGTCATCCATGGAATGCTGCAACATGACAATTACTCAAATTATGACCAGCGTAGCACAGGATAAAGTATAAGTTGAAGGCAACGTGGAGAGAGACTCTGAGCCATGGTGATTATAAGTTTGAAAGTCAGCTGACTTCAGGGTCCTAGAAGTGCATGCTTGGAAGGGAATGGCTGACTGAGGACACAGGTAGGAGATCAGAAAGTGCTGAGATTCCACCCCACCCCAGCAAGAATGGCTGCTATCAAGAAATCAACCAATAACAAATGCTGGCAGGGGTGTGGGGAAAAAGGAACCCTTCTCCACTGTTGGTGGGAGTGTAGATTGGTGCAACCACTGTGGAAATCCATATGGAGATACCTCAAAGAACTAGGATTAAAGGTCCCATTTGACCTAGCTATTCCCCTGCTGGGTATCTTCCCAAAAGAATTAAAAGAATCATACCACAGTGATGTACATGCACCCATGTTCATAGAGGTACAGTTTGCAATAGCTAAAACTTGGAAACAGCCCAAGTGCCCATCAACTGGAGACTGGATAAAGAAGATGTGGTTTTTTATAAAATGGAGTACTATTCAGCCATAAAGAATGAGACACTAGAGACATTTATAGCTAAATGGATGCACATTGAGACGATACTCTTAAGTGAAATAAATAAGACACATGTGCAAATGCCAAATAGTTTCTCTAGTGTGAGAAACTGAAAGTGTAAATAAGGACTAAAAGGTATAATAGATAATGTGAAATAGGAAGAAAAGGGGCAAAGGGGAAGGGGAAGTGGGAGGGGTAGGGGAAAAGAAAGAAGGGAATGGAATTAATATGAGAAAATGAAAAAATGGAAACAAAGTCTTTGTAAATAGGGAGGGATGGAGGGGTTGAAGGGAGGACGGGGAAGGGGGAAAAATAAGAACCAAGAGAGATTATGTAAAGGTATAAATTTCTTTCTTTTTTTCATGTTGTTTACTTTGAAACAATTTCAAATTTCCAGAAGAGTTGCAGAATAGTACAAAAATTCCCACTGTATGCTATTCAAATTTTATATTTCCTCCAGAGTCAGTTTCATTAATTTGTCTTCCAAGGTACTTCTTAGAAGTTGTCAAATTTATTTCAAAAAAGATTTTTGTAATATGCTTTCTATATCCTTTTAAATTCTGTAAAATCTGTGGTAATGTCCTCTAAATTTTGATATTGTAATTTAAACAATGTATAATTGATATTGCATAACAGGAAGAAAGGGTCTAAAGGAGCAGGGGAAGTGGGATGGGTAGGGGAAAGGAAAGAAGGGAAAAGAAAAAATATGAGAAAAGGAAAAAAAATGGAAACAAAATCTTTGCAAATAGGAAAGGGTGGAGGAGGTGAAGGGAGGGCAGGGGAAGGGGAAAAAATAAGAACCAAGATATTCATGTAATGGTACAAGATCCCAGTGATGGATGTAACTGTATTGTATACCTAAAATGTACCAATAAACGTAATGGAAAAAGAAAAAAAGAAAAATTTCTACCATAAAAATAACTTTTTAGATAGACCAGTTGTTAGTGTTTTGCCACATTTCCTTTATAATTCATGTTTTCTCTTTCTTTCTGTCTCTGTCTGTGTCTCTCTCTTTCTCATCTTCACCTGAGTTTTACCTTCCCCCTTTTTCTAAACTATTTGAGATTTAACTACAGCAAAATGATAACCACCTAACTAAATTCAGAACATTGATACACTATTATCTAATATAGACCATAATTAAAATTTGCTAATTATATTGAAAATGCTCTTTATCAAAAATTTCCCCCAATCCAGGCCACATGATCATGCATTACCTTTTGTTGCCATGTCCTGTTAGTCTCTGTTGACTTGGAGAACTTCCTTGGCCCGTCTGGGCTTTCAGAACAGTGGTGTTTCTGACAAGCGCAGATCACTGGCTTTGTAGATCGCTCCCACAGTGCACTGGGGCTGATTAAGCAGATGTGGGCTGGGCATTTGGCAGGAGAACTGCAGGAGTGGTCTGCATCCTTCCAAGTACATTGTCCCAGAGCCAGCTTGTCCCATACTGGTGATGTTAGCTTTTATCTTGGGCTAGGGCAGGGACTGCCGGGATTCTCAACTCTAATTATTGTGATTTCCTTTTACTAATCTGTGAGGGGATACTTTCCGACTATTTAATACCTTGGTGTTCTTCAAACATTCATCAAATAAAGTTTTCATTTACCTAATAATAATTTCCTTCATATATTTTCAGTCAATAATTTTTTTCAGTTCTCATTTTCTTATTAGTACGTTTGCGGTGCCTTCTTCGTGGGGACTTGGTACGTGCCCACAACACATCCTGATCTTTCCCCTCCCTTTCCCCTCTCTTTTCTCCATCTCTTGGTCTCCTTGCCTTCTACAAAAGATCTATCTCCCAATTTCCTATTATCTACCTGTTGTTTTACTCTTTATTTATACTGGGGTTCTCATGTAAGAGAAACCACACCATATTTAAGCTTATATGCTGCATTTATTTCACTGAACATTATGGTGTCAAGCTGCACCTACAAATTACTCGTTTATCTTTCTTTATGGCAGAGCGATACTCCATTGCATATAAACACCACATTTCCTTTATCCATTTCTCTGTTTTCAGTCAATGATTCTTCAGGCCCAAGTCTCATCTCCATGTCAGGCTGTGGAAGATTCATCTTGTCCAATGAGGGGTTTTTATGAACTAGAGCTGTCATCCAGGCCTGGGACAGGAGGTGGTGAGTCCCTGCTTCCGTCCAGTATTGCACTGGGTGTAGATACAGGACCCATCCCCCAACCCCCCAGCAGAACTCAGTTGGGGTGTTTAAGCCAGTCTTTATTCATGGGCATCATAGAAGAAGAGAGTGATAAATGATGAGATTCTTCATCGGAAATCAATTTCCCCTATTGCCCAGGACTGTCTCTCCTGGACCACTCTCTCTGGCCTCTTCAAAATTATATTCTCAACAAAGAAAATGTTCCTGACCTGGAGGAACTTCTACTTCCTATTCCCACCAGAGGTCTGTTCTGCAGTGACCCTAGTGAGGTTTCAGGTTCTAAGTGTCTACCTCACTCTAGAGACAACCATGAAGTACTTGAAAGATTGATATCCCTAACCCTACACACACTTGTGGTATGTGTGTGGTGTTTATGTGTTGTATGTAAGTCAGGAGAAAATAACGCTGTCTTAGTCTGTTTTCTATTGCTATAAGAAAATACTCGAGACTAGATGATTTATAGAGTAGAAAGGTTTATTGGCTCACCATGCTGGAGACTGGAAAGTCCAAGAGCATGGTGCTAATATCTACTTGGCTTCTGATGGGGGCCTCCTGTTGCATTAGAACATACTGTCATAGCATGGTGAAGGGTGCAAGTACACTAGGGCAAGAGGAGGGGCGAAGGGCCAGACACACTTTATTACAGCCCATGTTCTAAATAAAGAATTCTTTCCCTCGGGGATGAACCTCTCCCATGAGAAAGGCAGTGGTGTCTCTTAATACAACCTCTCAATGCAGCCACACCGGTGATCAAAGTTCAGCATGAATTTTGGAGGGGACAAACCACATCTGAGCTATAACAAGGGAGAAGCTATGTCATAACCAAGGATTTAAAATGAGAACTCTTTGTTTTGATTTTTATTAGTACATGTTTTCAATACATAGGAATTCCACTCATTGTGGGGAGCTGGTACATGTGACACATCTTAATTCTTTCGTTTTTTTGTCAATCAATTTAATATATATCCATAGGTAGTTCATATGAATGCTTAAATACAAAATTAGCTGCCATGGTTCAAATGTGTGGGATTTTAAGAAAGCTTATGCTACTCAAGAGATAGCTAAGCATATCAACTTTGATTTCTAAAATGTATTTTAAAGGTTTGTAAAACAATTCTAATTCTAGAATTATATGGTTTTAAAGTAATCAAATTTTGTGTTATATTTGTCACTATAATAACTTAAATTTATGAACTATTAAAAATTATTGCATTCACATCTCCCAGTTTACATATTTGTCTTAACCTGGAGAAAACCATATGGAAAGTTCCCATGCAACTGCAGAGACATCAGCACATGCTGTTTTCACAGCAACTCATTGTTATTGCTTCAGAACAGACTTGCACATAAAGCATCAACAAAGAAAATCCCACCACCCGCCATACCCACTACAAAGCCCAACGCTTTCCAATCCCCAGCAAAAATTACCTGGTGCAAGCAGTAATTTAAAAAATGCTTTCCTAGTAAGAAGCATTCATAAGATGCAGAGATCTGAACAAGACAAATGCTCGTGCAGATAGATGGGCCTCTCTCCTGAGAGTTTCTTCCTCAAGAGGCAGAAAGAGCTCTCTGTAGTTTAGGAAAGATCATTTTAAAAAGTATATTTATGCATACTTTTGGCCATTTCATTGAAAGACCATAACCAGCCTCAACAGTGGAAGAGAGCAATGTACAGGGAGAAGCAAAGGTACAGCCATAATACAGAGAATACAGCTTCTCCATGAGCATCCAATAGGTTGCAGTGACTGAGAAGAAAAATGTGACTGCGCACAGACCAATGATCTGATTGCTGATCTGGGTGAAGCAGTTAATTTTCCATGCATTTGTGGCTCAAGAAAAATAAACATATAACCACTTAACATATAGCATTCACATTGTCATTAACTCATACTATCAGGTAGGAAGAAAACTGTACTCCTCTTCTACCTATCTCTAGTTTTCCATGTATACATCGGTGTCCCACCACCTACAGACTTCCTATAATACTGTCACCAGACCCTCACACCTATAAAACATTTACAGTATTGAGTTCCTGACATTTCATCACCACAGTGTTCTAAATTTTACTTTTGCACAAGTTTAATGTAGACACAGAAGAAAACACCAAGCAATGTTTATTGTGCAAATCCAATAATTATTTGTGGAATCTTGGTTTAAGAGTCAATTTCCATAGCTGTTCCAACTGCCTAGTTTAAACAAAAAGCAACTACCTAATTATCTATCCATAAATCTCATAGTTTTCAAACACTGAAGTACTAAAAGCACTGTTGACTCATGTTATAATTTAAAATATTTTAAAACTACCCATTTTATATATCACTTTTATAAAATAATCAAAATAATTTGCTTATCTAGAAGAAAAATACAGAAATAGAGCCCTTTCAATGTGTCTACAATCTCTATAAATCTTCAAACCAACAGCAGAATAGATGATGAAATACAATTTCCCAATTGCCAAGAGTGTTTGAAATTTAAGATGAGATGGACTCAGGTTTTTTGTTTTCCACAAACTCAGAGCTTACAGGTGGCATTAGGACTCAGATCGCAGGGATTTCTTTACATGGCTTTCACTTTGATTTGTTTCATTTTCATTTGCTTCTACTCCATCTTCTCTTGCTCACGTCTCAAAGCAGCTTCCTCCAGCCTGCGTTGTTTCTCAGGATCTTCCTCATTCATAATTCGCTCCTTCTCTGCTCTTTTCTTCTCCTCACGATGAGGTTGTGCACCTTCCTATCTCTGCACATGTGTCAGTTTCAAGAAGTTCTCTTCTACTTGTGCATGGTCCTTATCTGCCTTTTGTTTGCCTTCTCTGTTGAGTTGGAACTTTTTGGCTTTGTCAGTTGAATAAATCACCATGTTCACCAGGGGTAGCAAAGCCTCCATATCCTTTGGATAAGTGTTACCTGAGCCAGGCACATTAAATGTAAACAATAATGTCTGCTTCTGTAAGGTAGCTTTAAAGGCTGACCTTCCTCTTGCACAATTTTTGGACCAGAGAGCTGGTCTGAAAAATGAACAGATTCAATCTTGTCAGCATAGTGTGTAAGAAAGTGAACCATCTTTGTATCCATCATTCCCTCTGTGACTTCTCCCGTCTCTGATAGGATGGCCAAAGAGTCTGGCAGCCCATATTTTGCTCCACACTTAGGTATCACTACAAAATTCATTCATATCTCGCATCTCCTTCTGCAGTCCCACCAAAGCCTTTCATGTGCCTACAGCAAATACATATGTATCCATGTCTTCATCATTCATGGTTACTTTTATTTGCACTTGATCGCTCACTGGCCTCATCATCCGAGCCAGGACATTCAGTAAGTCTTGTCTCTTGAGGAATCTCAGCTGGATAAGCATGCCCTCACAGCACACTCGACCAGAATGCCACAGGTTATAGATGTGCTCATTCTCTAGGTTCAATTTTCCTGTGCTTGTGGCTTCATTAGTTCCATCATCCCCTACTAAGGAAAAGTTGTTCTCCAAAAGCTCTCTCTGAGTGTTAAACCAGGGCTGAGCATGGCGACTATTTTTATTCTTCCCAACGATATAGTTAATGATATAGGTAAGCAGACCAGTCACCATCAAAATTTCTAGATAATACCTCTCCCAACTGTTCTGGAGGTGTGCAGAAACATCAGCAATTGTTATTGGGTCCTTATTTTTGCTAGACAAAGTATCTGGTATGTCTTCATAACCTTCAAAGTCTTCATCATCATATGCCTCCCTCTCAGTATCTCCCTCCTGGGTATCTGCCTCTTCAAAATCTCCTTCTTGGTTTTCATCCTGCCCTTCCAACTCCACAGTGGCCTCATCTTCATCATCTTCAGTGTTATCAACCGTTGAAGAATTCAGTGAGATTCTTCCACGACATCTGTACCCGAGGTCAAAATCCAGCCCGACGCTCCTACAATGGATACTTCAGCCCGCCTGCCTCTCAGCCTGGCTGCTGCTTTCACCTTCGCGGCGGTCTCGCGGCGGTCTTCCGGTCGGTCGGTCGGTCGTGATGCCTGCAGAACCCAGCTGCCCCACTCTTCACGTAGCCTTCACCGTCTGTTACGTAGAATGCGTAGAATGCGTATGGCTCGTCCGCGCCTGCGCGCGACGAGGGGCGCAAGACGCAGCCCACATCTTAAATCTTTGATGCCCCCTCTCCTCTCCCTCCACCTCTTGGTCCCTTTCCTATTTGTGAAAGCTCTATCTCTCTGTTTCCTAATATCTGTATTTTTTTCTGCCTCTAATTCATTTATACTTTGGGTTTCTCATATAAGAGAAACCATGCAATATTTAAGCTTCTGTGTCTGAATGATTTCACTTAACATTTCTTTTTATTAGGCCAGGGATTTAGCTCAGTGGCACCGCGCCCACCTCGCAAGCACAAGGTCCTGAGTTCGATCCCTGGTACCAAAAAAAAAAGTAACTGAAAAGTCAAAGAGAGAAGTAGCAACTGCAAGAAGCCGCTGCCGCTCTGAAGGCTGGTGGGCATAACAGAAAGAGATTTTTTAAACCTAGAATTCAGGGACTCTGAAGAGCCAACGCGCACAACTCAGAGGAAGGGGCCTGCCCACCTGGTGCTGGTGTCTTTGGCTTGTAAGGAGACTGCATGGGCTGGAGCTTGGCTGTGCCGAGGGTGACCCCGCCAGCTGCTTCCCACAGAAGGAGAAGGGTGAGGAGCTGATCTGCAACCGTGGGGAGCCTGGGTGCCTGACGTAGCTTCTGCTGTGGGAGGGAACTGCTGCTGCCAGAATGAAGAGGCAAGCTTGGGTGTTGTGCAAGGGGACTGGACAGGAAAGAGCAAGTTCTTTGTTTCCACCTTAGCTTTTTATTTTGTTTCCACTTCAGCCTATTGGGATTGGTTCACGTGGAGCCTGCAAGGAATGTGGATAATGTGGTTTGCAAAACCTCAGTCCCAACATTATGGAGCAAAATTTAGAAGAGTGAATTTGGAGCTGAAAGGCAGTGATAACTGGAACATCTACAAATTTAAAGTGATGATGCCCATCAAAAGAATGTAACACATATGGATGTAAAGTGGACCCCATATGGCAAGAAAGACAGATGCTTAGAATGATTATAGTTGGGTTTTCTATGCAATCATCCTAGATAATGGATTCCCGTCCATCCTGAGTGGAGACCAGGATAAGATATATGAGGTCAAGTATTGCCCTCAGGAGGTTGAGTAGCTCAGGGAAAGGAGGGAGTTAGGTAGACCTGAGAACTGTGCAGGTCTTAACAAAAGGCAATCACATGGAAATAACCTTAAAAGTATTACAGCAAGTGAGATAAACCAGATGCAAATATTGTATGATTGTATCATTCCACCTATATGATCTCTCTGGAAAGACAACAGAAAGCAGATTAGAAGTTATGAGAGCCTAGAGTAGACAGACGGGGGGAATTATTGATCGATGGCTGCAGAGTTTGTGCTTGGGATGGTGCAAAGTCTTTGCAAAGAGATAATGGTGACTGTTGCACAGCACTGTACATGTGATTAGTGCCCCCAAGTTGAACATTTATATACAGTTATGATGACGAATTTTATGTTGCACAATCATCATTTAAAAAATTAATAATATACCCAAATCGTTCAATGATACTCTTTCAGTGGGACCATTGAAGGATATGTGAATTATATCTCAATAAAGCTGTTTTTAAAAAAGCAATCACAGCTCTCAAGTGCAATGCAATCATGTCTAGCTACCAAAGCCTTTGTGGAGCTCCAGGAGGGCTCCCTTACATCCCACCCCTTGCTCTCTCGTGCCCCTTGGCTAATCAGACAATTGAGGTGAAAGTCACCCCATTGGTAACAGTGGTTAGCATCATAAACTAACTCTGGAAACACGGTTAGATTAAGTCCTGGTTCTTAAAAATTGAACAGTTAGTTACCTTTTCACTCAGTGGTACAGTGGTGCCAGCCTGTAATCTAAGCTACTCCAGAGGCTGAAGCAGGATCATGAGTTCAAGGGCAACTTGCAAGACCCTGTCTCAAAATAAAATAAGAAAAAGGAGGGCCGGGGATTTAGCTCAGTGGCACTACAACTGCCTCCTGAGTGCAAGGTCCTGAGTTCAATCCCCGGTACCAGGAAAAAAGGGGGGCGGGGCTGGGGATGTAGCTCAGGGGTAGAGCACCTACTAGCATGCAAGAGGCCTGGGTTCAATTCCCAGTACTGCCAAAAAAGTTTGCATGGGATTCGTTTTAGGTCATTTATGCATTTATTTATTCATTTGTCAATAACATCAATGTTAAGTTATCAGAAACATAAAAAGTAGATATGGTCAGGGAACGAAGGTAAGTAGGATACTGTCCTTGTCCTCAAAGAACTTGCAGTCTTTGCACAAAATTTGACAAATAACTTGACCACAAGAGTAAAAGTAATGACCTTACATGAGAGGGGTGGACAGCTAGAAGAGAGGGGGCTTCCTGAGATAGTTCCTGGGGGCTCATCAGCTTCCCATGTTTCCTGGCTTGAACAGTTCTCTCAGTAGCCAGGGCCATTCTCTGAGCTTCAGTTCTCTATAAAATGGGGATGATAATCCCTGGCCTGCACTGTTGTCCTGAAAATAAAGTGAGCTATTAATTGAGAAAACTATATGGTAGATTGATTTATGAAAATTAAGTGTTGTGCAAATTGATTAATAAGCATTAATTACTCCAGTGAGTTGATAGATGAAAAAATGACCACACTTACCTATTTTTGCAAGAAATTTATATCTATTGATGCAAACAACACTGAGATTCCACCTCACCCCAGAAAGAATGACTGCTATCAAGAAACTAAACAATAACAAATGCTGGCGAGGCTGTGGGGAAAGAGGAACCCTTCTCCACTGTTGGTGGGAGTGCAGACTAGTGCGACCACTGTGGAAATCAGTATGGAGATACTTCAAAGAACTAGGATTAGAGGTCCCATTTGACCCAGCTATTCCTCTGCTGGGGATCTTCCCAAAAGAATTAAAAGAATCATACCACAGTGATATATGTGCACCCATGTTCATAGCAGCACAATTCGTGATAGCTAAAACTTAGAAACAGCCCAAGTGCACATCAACTGGAGACTGGATAAAGAAGATGTATTTTTTTTTTTGTAAAATGGAGTACTACTCAGGCATAAAGAACAAGAAACTAGAGACATTTATAGCTACATGGATGCACATTGAGGCCATCCTCTTAAGTGAAATAAATAGGACACACATGTGCAAATACCGAAGTTTCTCTAGTGAGAGAAACTAAAAGTGTAAATAAGGATCAAATTGTATAACTGATAAAGTGAAATAGGAAGAAAAGATCTAAAGGGCTAGGGGAAGTGGGAGGGGTAGGGGAAAGGAAAGAAGGGAAAGGAAAAA